>NC_080850.1:36858621-37158621 GCF_030435755.1 Ochotona princeps
TTGCCAGCCCCTCCGCGCTTGTGCAGAGGCCTTCCGTCGTGGTCGTGCCTCTCCGCCCGGCCCCGAGGCTCTGCGCGGCGCCTGCGACCCTCCCCACCCCGAGGCAGGAATCCCCGGCCGCCCGCCCGATCCCGGACGGGCCCAGCCGCGTCAGCGGGTGCCTGGCGTCCGGCCCGCCGGGTCCGCAAGGAGGAGCCCGCGAGGCGGCCGCCAAGGGGCTGCGCTTACCTCAGCCGGCGCGGGCCACGGCGCCGGGACCCCGGGACCCCGGGACCCCGGTTCCCAGCCGGCAGCCACCGCCGCCACAACACTCGGAGCCTTTCGCCAGAAACGGCAACTGCGCGGGCTCTGCTCACGGTCTCTTTATTTTCCTCAACGACGGCGGGCAGGAAAGCGAAAGCGAAAACCTCCGGGGGGCGGGGGCGGGCCTGGGGCCGAGGCGAGGGGAGCGCGGGGCGCGCGGCGGGGGCCTCAGCCCGGGTCTGCGCGCGCCGGGAGGGCGACGACGACGGCGGCGGCGTGAGCGCTGCAGCCCCGCGGCCCGAGCCGGTGGCGCACACCGACCTCGCCCAGCTGAGCTCGCTCGGACAACGGGTTCCCCCTCTGTCCTCCAGTCTGTGCCCACTTGGGCCCCGTGGCTGGCAGCGGGCCCGGACCTGACCGCTGTGGCTCGAGGAAGGCGGGTGCTGCGGCTTGGCCGGCTGGGAGCTAACCTCTGACGGGGGCGGGTGTGGGGGGGCCCTGAGCGTGGGGTATACCGGGCACTTCATCTTGGCCCGGAGAGAAATAAAAGTCGGTGATGTCGGTGGTGGAATGGGAGCCCCTTGATGTGATCGGAAGGCCCAGGGTTTGGGCCCTGGTGCCTATTTACACACCGGGATTTAGCGGTTCCAGGCTTCAAGCCGTGGCTCTGTGTGGCTGGCAAGATTATTTCACTACTTACCCTTGGTCTGCCCCCTTGAGGGATGGGATATAATACTACATATGAACAGAGGAAACCACACACAGGTAGAGAAGTCGTGGGCCTTTCTGTCAGCCCTTAGGGGGGCTCCTTGAAGGCTGGGGGATTGAGGGGGTGTGACTACCTGGCTGCCTTGTGGACAGTGGGCAGCACTAGAGGCTGCCTCTCCTGCACTGTCACAGTCTGGACTTTGTTGCCCTTAAAATAGAGAAGTCACGGCCCTGGTTTTCGGATGTAGCCTCAGACTTGGGCTGCCAGTTGGTCCCTGTGGCTTTGCCGTGGGCCGGGCTTTGTTGAGAGAACAGCTCTGCAGCACTGTGCTGCGCTCCGGCCATTCCGAAACCACTGACAAAACCCTGGATTCCAAACATGATTTGCTCTCTCTGTCTCTGTGTGTACATACAGCAGTCTGATAACTGGAATGAAAAGTAAAATAAACTGTTTAATCTACCCAGAGCCACTGTGGTTTTGCCTGTTTGTAAAGTCAACCCATTCCCTGCTTGGCCTGGTCCTAGGCTGGGATTGATGGGAAGACTCAGGGTGTTGAAGTATTTCCCTCAAGAATGGGCAAGGACATGGGACAGGCCACATAATGGTCTTGGAAACTCTTAACAGCCTGGATTTCCCACCTCAGAAGTGGATGCTTTTAGTCTACCATGAAGGACTAGGAAAAAGAAAATTGTCAAGAAGGCCAAAAGCTAGATGTCCCTTGTTCGTCTAACAATTCTTGACTCCCATGCAAGCAAACTAGGATAAGATTTGCTTCTGTATGGAGAGTAAGTTGAGGAAGATGAAGGTGGGCAAAAGAGAGGAAGACAATCTCTGTGTTTACCTGGTTAGCCTGTAGGGTAGTGAGAGCCAGGGCTTGAAGCTTAACCAAGCCTCTAAGTAGCAGAATTGTTTGCGAACGCAGGATTCTTGAGGCTGCCTGGTGAGAACACTTGTCTTCTAGCCATGTAATGTGGAGTCTGATGGTCAGGAAGTGGCTTGGTCAGTTTACAATTAAAATCGCATGAGTTATCGGATACCAGTGTTCAATGATATCAGGCTGGAGCAGTCTCACATCTTTTAGTCATGTCTTTACAACACTTGTCAAAACCTGCCCCTAGAACTGGCCACTCATCCCTGGGGTCTGGCCAGCCCTTCTCCCGGGGATGGAGCCTGTTGAACACCGTGTCCCTGAGGTTCTCTTTATTATAATGCTTGACCTGTCTCTCATTGGATGGACACATTTTATTTTGGGATAGAGCAACAGTCCTTACTAAAAGGCTGGAGTCCCTTATTTTTCTTTGTGGATGTCTTTTACATCTTTGCTTAGATTGACTTGACTCATAATTTCACTTCTAAAGGGCTATTTTCTAGCCCGATTCACTGGAGCCACTTCTGTTTTCCTTACCACCGTTCCTGAACTTTGGATGCTACAAGAAAAGTTTACATCAGTAAGTTCTGCAACAACCATTGCATCCATTTTGTTGATGGAGATGTGATAGAAGCAAAAGTCCAAGTTCAGCTTTCACAGGGTTGGGCAGTGGAGGCAATGGGGGTGGGGAATGGCAGTCCTGTTGTGTCCCTGAAGGCCAGTGGTATAGATGGCATCAGAGTCAAACCACCAGGTGTGCAAGTCCAACAAAAACTGGAAAAGCAAATCACCCTCTGAGATCCATCAGTCACCACTGCCCCCTGCAAACCACAGCCACATGGTTCCCACTGGAGATCCCAGCATAAGCCAGAGTTCCTGTCACCTCTGCCCTCAGGAAACACATGGATCCCTGAGTACACAACCTACCAAACAAGCAGCCAGAGCACAGCATCCTAAGTACTGCCAAGTGCCCTCTATGTTGTAGAAGGGATAAACAGAGGGAGAATTCCTCTACCCCACAACCTGAGTTCTGGGGCATTCCCATGGGCCTAGCCAGCTTGCCCAGCACCGCTCTGTGGTCAAAGGCTCTTCTCACCTGTCCCCACTGCCCGTCCCTGCCCCTCGCACAGGTGTCAGACCTACACTGCAGTCTGGGTCTCTTTTCTTACTTCCTCCTCTCTTTATAAAGATTTATTCTTATTGGGAAGGCAGATTTACAAAGAGAGGAGAGACACAGAGATCTTCCATCCACTTGGGGAATGAACCAGCAGATGGAAGATCTTTCTTTCTCTCCTTCTCTCTGTAAATCTACCTTTCCAATAAAAATAAATAAATCTTTAAAAAATTTGAGATTAGGGGAGAGCATGCCCAACATCTGTTTCATTCCCTAAATGCCTGTAGTAACCAGGTGTTGGAATAAATCTTGCTTGGTCACTCTATTAGTCATCTTTCATTACTGTCATGAAATCCTCCAGACAAGCTACTTACCAAGCAAAGATGAGTTTCCTTTCACTCATAGTTCTGGAGGCCCTTTTATATTTGACACTTGATCAGGGTGGTAGACAGCTGTGGCAAATGCATGCAGAGGAAAAGCCACATGGTGAGCCAGGAAGGAGAGGAGGGCCCAGTGTGGCCAGCCCAAGCCAGCCTTTATAACCACCCTCCTTGGACTGCCCACTAGGGGCACACTTCCAGTGACCCAAGGACCTGCCACAACAGCTGGCTTCCTGAACACATGATCGGATGGGCCACCCTTGTATCTCTGGGACCCAAGGACGCAACACGCAGCCGGCTTCCTAACACATCATCAGATGGGTCACCCTTGCATCCCTGGGGAAAATCCCACTTCGTCCTTGGTGATGACCCTCAGTGCCATCGACTTACCATGAGTTTGGGAAACAAATCATGTTCAAACCATTGCAGAACATGGAATGCTCCTACTAGGTTACTGATTTGGTTTGCTAGTATTCTGTTGAGTATTTTTACATCTGTGCCCATAGACCTTTAGTATAAAGTTTTAGTTTGGCATTTTTGCCTGGCATTAGCCTTGTGAATGAGCTCCAAAGTATTATCTTCCTTTCCATCCTCTGGAAGCGTTTCAGAAGGAATGGTATTAATTATTCTTTAAAGGCTTACTAGAATGCACTGGGAAGTCACCTGATTCTGGGCTTTTTTTGAGGGGGGAGGCTTTGGGCTATTCATACAGTTTTTTTTCTTATTTTCAGTCTATTCATACTTTGTTTATCCTTTAAATTTCATAATTTTTGCATTTCCAGGAGTTTTTCCATTTTCATCTAGAATAATTTGTTAGCTTATTTTGATCATAGTACTCTCTTGTAATTCTTTTTGTTTCTGTAAGGCTGACAGTAATTTTCTTAAGTAATTTGAGTCTTCTCATGTTTTCATTGGTCAAAACTTTAGCAGTTTTATCTTTTCGAAGAATTGACTTTGTCCAATTGATTCTCTGCAATAAACTAGACAGAGGGCTTAGATATTCCAACACTTGATTGGATCCCAGCAGCAGTGACTCAGGCCACTGCCCCATCACGGTATGGACTCGCAGCACTGCATGAAGCACAGCTTTTACCCTCAGAATGACAAGAGCCAGTGATACAGGAGTCAGAGAGAAAGTGCAGACACCATCCTTTGATGCCACAGGAGAAGGGGCTGGCAGCGGCACCATTCAGATCCTGCAGGCCCTGCAAAGTCAGTTCAGCAGAAACCCAGGACAGAACCAGGCTTGAGGAGAGTGGTGGGGCCAATAATGTCTCACCAGGTGCTTTCTTGGGTCTGTGACACCTTGCATGGTGTGTCTAACTCAGGAGCTGAAATTCTGGAATTCACTGTGGTTTCTAGCCCAATTTGCCCCATGACAAGTTGTAAACAAAGACAGACACCTCTTGGCACCACACTGATCCCTAGTTCCCTTGGTTCTACCCCTGCCCCTGGCGGCTGCTGCAGTGAGCAAGGCACCACCTCTGGGGGCTCCTGCCAGCATCTCCCCAGGGATCTGCTTTCCATCTGTGTGACAGAACCTGTCTGAACTCACAGGTGTGCAACATGGAACTGTGCAGGTCTGACAGGTGGAGCTGCCTCTGACACATGCGTGTTGACAAGTCAAGGGTGCTTGCGCTTAGCCATGGTGCAGGTGGCGCTAAGATGCACAGGTCCCTGAGCAAGTGCTGGCTGGCCAGCCACCCTGCCCATGGCGCTGGCCACTCTAATCGCGCAACTTCGTCCTGGATCTCCCTCCGTCCCTGCCCTTCTCCTATCCCTGACTCCTACTTTACACAAGTGCCAGTCTTGGGCTCTGCTTTCAGGCGAACCCAGGCTGAGACACCTGCACAAGGACGCTGGCACAGTCCATGGTCAGTTGGCAGGGGCAGATTCCGCTCTGCCTCTGAGACTAATCCGTCAGCTTCAAGGATCAACCCAAACTGTCAGAGAGGTCAGCAGATGGTGTGTTAGTACATCCCGAATTCCAGAAAGGAAGATGGCAGGCAGCTGCTATTATTTAAAATAATCATTTTATGTATGAAAACTTCCTCATCACCCAAGACACTTTAGTAGCTTTCACAAAGATGTATGATTTTAACCAGGCAAGGCCTGAGGTTTACAAGTACCGCAGTGACACGATCAGCAAACACAGCACAGCGTGTCTCCCAGTAACGCTGCGGCACCGCAGCCAGCAACTCCACAGGACCATGAACACGATTTAGGTGGCCTTTTCTTTTTTCTTTTTTTTGTCATTTCTTTCCCCATGATCAAGTGTTACAAAAGGAACACATACAATGGCATCAATTGTTGGCGCTCAGAACCGTATCATTGGTTGGTGGCAATTCAGGCCTTACACGGCAGCCACCAGAGGCAGCTACCAGAGGCTGGTTAAAGTCTGATTCTGAGTAACAAAAATGAAACAAAACAACAACAACAACAAACAAGGCACAGACTAGAAGGCTGAGAAACCAGTCTTCCCAAAGTCTAGGCTGCAGGGCAAATAAGTTAAGGAGAAAGAGGCACAACAGACAGATGAACGAGGCCACAAAGCCCCCTGGAAAGTTTTGAGGGAGGGGGAGGCTCGTCTTCCTTGCCAACTGGCTTCTTTTATGCCTCATCTAAGGCAGGCACTAGAGTGGCAACAAGGCTGATGTACGCCATGGCAGAAAGCAAACCCTTGGGATGTGACAATGATGCACGTAGGATGTGCCCACACAAGCCCGGAGCTTTGATCAGATGTAAACCGGTCTCCTGAGGCAGCGGTGGGGTCAGAAGTTTGTGGATCCCTGCCCCCTGGTGTCCCAGCCTCTGCCCAGGGCCCTTGCCCTGACCACCTTGATTTAGACTGGAGCCTGTGACCTTTAGCAGTGGTCCCAGTTACCGTCCTATGTGACAGAGACAAGGTGAGGGGTCGAGTTCCCAGTGAAATTATTTTCCTCTATAATCCACTTTTACTGGGCAGCGGGGGCCAGGCAGGGGGAACCGAGAGCCTGTACTCTCTCCAGGCGGCCTCTTCAGGCAGGCTTCATTGCCAAGTTCTGGCCTTCTTCCAGAGCTCATTAGGTCCAGTGCATCATGCCCCCTGTGGTAGGGAGTGCCCTGTCCGTCACTGACAGGATATCTGCAGGTGGCCGTGGTGGCCACTGAGGCCTGTCTGCAAGCCAGTCACACGCGGGTTGACAGAATCAACAGCATATGCCTGTGTCCCTGGATGACCCGAGGTCTGCACGGCCTCCTGTGTCAGGGCGCAGGGATTCCCCTTCACTGGAGGCTGCTAAAACGCTGTGCTCTTAAGTATTGCCGGGCTCTCTTCGCTGTCCCTCAGTATCTTCGTGTGGTTTGGGGTATGCCTGTATTTCAGTCTATTTAAAAACAAGCCAGTCAGATGTCAGACACTGATCTTGGAAAAAGATGCCTACTGGGTTAGAAGGACAGCAGAGGCTGGAAGATCTCTGCCGGCTGCTGCCCCTGTCCCCAGGATTCCCATCCCCATGGACATGTGTGCCTGGTGATTTCTGCCCAGCGTCAGACCAGGGATGACAGGCTACACACACTTCACCTTGTACACCCTCTGGTGGACACGCTAATCTGGGGCTTTGGCGACATTCTGCAGGTATGGCCTCCAAGGAGGACCCTACCCAGGCCTGACCCAGCCCCACCACATCAGCCATGAGAAGGAGGAGGCCCTTACCCTTTGACCCTCAGCATCTGGTCAATGGTGTCCGGTAGGGGAACGCCGAAGCTCTCTGGGAGGAACAAGGTGAGGATGGCGGTCAGGACGGTCAGGCTCCCCATGAGAATGTAAGGCAGGAAGCGGTCGTAGGCACCTGCGGTGAGGACAGAGGCCCAGCTTGCTGTTAGACTTGGTACCCTGCTGTCCTTTGATCGCCCAGGACTCTCTAAAGGGAACTGCCTACCCTACTGTCCTCAGCACTTCCCATGGTCTGAGCTGCAGGACTGTGACAGGGCCCCATGCAGGGGTGGGGCGGGGTGGGGTGGAGCATGATTATTTTTATTCCCCTGTGTTGGGTTTCTGAGGACCAGCAGGTGCTTATCTGGGCACAAGCATGTGCACCCTTGCATAGACATGCAGCAGACCCTGTGTTGTAGGCTTTCAGCCAGACCAGATGATGATGCTGCCTGCTGGGCTGCACCATGTGCTCACTGAGCATCCTTGGAGTAGGCACCATTCCTCCCCAGAAGCAATGGCTGGGCACGTGGAGGGAACAGCAGCCACCATGGGGATGTGACTTTGAGGGATTGCTGGTGCCTGCCACATGGAGTAGCATGAGTCATGTGGACAGCGCATGAAGTGCAGTGTGAAGTGATCTGTGGTTCAACAATTCAGAATTGGTCAGACCTCCAGAGTTAAAGGGGAACATCTTTGCCCTTCATGTGTCTTATGGATGCTAATCCCAGGATGTGGGCGTTTGGCCTAGCAGCTAGGATGCTGGTTAAATTGCCTGTGTCCCACACTAGGGTGACTATGTTGAGTACCTTGCTCTGGCCCCTGCCCCTAGCTTCCTGTTAGTGTGGACTCGGGGAGACAGCGATGATGGCTCAGATGACTGGGTTCCCAGCCTCAGGCCCCGCACAGTCCTAGCTGTGGGCATGTGGGGAGGGAACCAGCAGGTGTGAACTCTGTTTTGTAGTGTCTCCCAAATCAGTATTTATTCTTTTTTTAAAAATTAATTCAAAGAAGTAAGTTCTTTAGGCAAGACCAGTGGCTTCCTAAACCACTCTGCAGTGCCTTAGGATGAACTGAATTCTACAACAGAAGCTAGAGGAAGCTAAAAAAAAAAATGCCAAACCATCTAGCTCATTAGCTAGTCCCAAGTTGGAATGGGAGAGTCTCCCCCTTCCCCATTGTGAGAACTGGTGAGCGCTTCTATCCTATTGCCCCAGCGTGCCAGGGGAACCCTGGGACTTACCAAGGTACACAAAATAGGGTGACAGGATGCTGCCAAGACGGGATGCCATGGAGCTGACACCCACGCCCATGTTTCTGACCACGGTTGGGTACAGCTCGGCCGTGTACACGTAGACCATGGAGAAGGCAGCAGTGACTCCAAACTTGCCCATCATCACCAGGATGGTAGCCAAGTAGTACAAGTCTAGAGAGGCAAACATAAAGGAGGTGGGAGTTGACACCCACCCCAGGGATGCTGCCATGACAGTTCCGTTTCTTTCTCCTCTGATTCTCTCTTATGACTTCCTGTGGTGGGATAAAGGGCTACAGACAAGAAGCGCTTCCGAGCTGGTTCCTGAGGGGAGGCTGGGGCCTGTGGTGCGGTGAGTGAGTACACCTGCTTATCCCACCAGAGGCAGCTCCTACCCCACCCTGTGTCCCCAGTTAGGTCTACCACCCCACAGCCTCCTACTGCGCATGCCAAGCAACCACTGCATGACTGTCACTGCTTGCTTTCATTCTGCTCAGACTGCAAAGAAGTGCATGGGTCATGGAAACCTCCGGAAGGAACTCCTGTGTGGCCCGGCTTTCCTTCTCATGGTCCAGTGAGGGGGAGGCTGAACCACGTGGGGTCACTGGACTTCAGGTGTTTCTGCACCCATTCGGGGCTCCTCCTTTGGCTATGTCATACTGGAACTGCTCCCTTGCTCAGTGCTCCTGGCCCACAGTCCCCAGAGAGACCACCGGTGACTCTCAAACCCAGAGGTACAAAGATGATGCCACACAGAGGCCAGATGAGGGCCCATGCACTGTTCTAGAAGCTTGTGGGCAAGGGCTACCTCCCACCTACCTGTAGGCAGCATGACAACTTCAGAAATCATGTTCTACCAACCACCTGGGAGACCCTCTGTGTGCCCTGGCCCCTTCCTCCCACTCTTCCCAGCGTCCACTCTCTCCTCAAATGTGCCAGGTCCCCTCTGCTCTGGCATTCACTGTGCTGGGGCTTCTTCCTGAAATGTTCTGGGCGCCCTGAGCCAGCTCCCTGCTGCCTTGTACTTTTTCTCCATAGGAAGACACACAAGCTGAGCTATGAGCATTGTGTTAACATGTTTGGTGTCTGTCTCAATGGCAAGGCCCAGAGTCCCCTGAACTGGGGGCTGGTTTGGCCTTCAGACTTCTATACCATCAGTGCTGGGCCAGCTGCCTGGCCCAGAGCAGGCATTACTCAGCTATGTGTTGCATGAAGAAGACAGGCCCAGCAAAAAAACAATGGGGCTACCCCTCCTGCCTCCCCCTGACTCTGGAGAGGAAGACAAACCTGGGTGCAGGACTGTGGGCAGGGAGTCATGCTGAGTGACAGCTGCAGCCTCTGCTCCCACCCATGCCCTCACAGCCCAAGGCAGGAAGAGTGTTCCCGTTTCCAGAGACAAGTCAAGAATGCATCAATGCAGGGGAGCTGCAAAGCACCCAATCTGGTTCTCCGTATCAAATGAGGAAGACAGCAGACCCAAGTTGGGGCCAGCGTTTTGCTGTATTAGGTTAAGCCTCTGCCTATGGCGCTGGCATCTCATATGGGGAACAGTTTGAGTCCTGGCTGCTCCACTTTTGATCCAACTCCCTAATAACATGCCTAGGGAAATAGCAGAGGAGGCCCAAGCAATTGGGACCCTGCACCCATGTGTGAGGCCCAGAGGAAGCTCTTACCTTCTGACCAGCTCAGCCCTGGTAATTACAGCCATTTGGCAAAGTAGCCAAGGGAGCAAGTGGATAGAAGATTTTTGTCTCTGTCTCTAACTCTACCTTCCAAATAAATAAATTAACTTTAAAAAGAAATTAGAAAAAAAAAAAAAGCAAGCCGAGGCTGTAGGGTCCTGAGGTCCCTACCTGAAGGGACCAGCTGCACGAACAGCAGCACACCTCCGCCCAGGAAGAGGGCGGCGGCCATGGAGTAGCGCCGGGGCAGGTATCGCAGCAGCAGCCAGGCCAGCACGTACGCCGGCACCTCCACCACTGCCGACAAGAAGCAGTTCAGGTAGATGTCCCCATGCAGGTTAGGAGTGTCCAAGGACAGTCCGAAGTAGCCCACGGAGATGGTCATCCTAGAATGGGGGGGAGAGCAGAGCTGGAGAAGCACTAGCCATGCACGTCTCTCCCAACAGCACAACTTGGCACACACAGTCATTTCAATAAATCCTCTCCATCCCCCCACCTTTGACATCTGGCCTGAGCAGGTTATAGCAAGGCTGCATCGTGGGCTTGATGCCGGCACTTTCCATGCCCACACATGGCAAGTGTGCCTGGGCCCGAGGGCCTTCACTAAAACAGTCATCCCCCGCCCCCAGTGCCATGAGCCACAGCAGCCACTTCCCTCTTCTCTGAATCTCTTGGCATCCAGCAGCTGCCAAGGAGGAAGGTGCCAGGGAAAGGGGGGAAGAGATAAGACAACACAGGACACGGCATGAGCTCAAATGGTTTGGAGCCAGAGCCTGTGGACTACCTGTGCTGACCGGCCAGGAAGGGGCTGGTCTGGGGCAGCTGACACAAAGCCCTCTGTAGCTGTGTAGAAGGGTGGTGGTGGTGTCGCATGGTGGAGCTGCCTTGTGTCTTCCACACATCCCCTCAGTGTCCTTGTCCACACCCTGTCCCCGGGAGACATCCTCTCTGCTGTTGACACCCACTGCTTTAAGGGTCAGACAGCTTTTGACCCCTCTGCAGGTGGAAGGCACAGCTGGAATGAGGAAGGGGAAGAGGAGGGGGTGTGTCCCTGGAAGCCCAGAGCAGGGAGCCGAGCCTGGAGGAGTTGGGAGGGGGTCCCTGCAGGCTGGCAGGTGCAGGTTCCCTGTGAGTCTTATCAGCAGGCCAACTCAGGGAGCAGTGCCTTTCCAGGAGGGACCCTGGCCCGTTGACAGCAGCACAGCCGGGTGACCCAAGGCTGGCAGATCCTGGTGATGAGGACTCCGGGGTGAGTTTGTGCTCTTCGCCCATTGCTCAGGTAGTCCCTGCCCAACCCAAGGGTCTGCCTGCCCAGCAAAAGCTACCCAGGCCCTTGGGTACCTGACAAGCCCCTCGCTGGTACTTGAGTGAGGTCTTATCATATGGAGGCTGATGAGGATGCGTGGGCCAGGGCCCTGACTGCCGGGTGTGGGTGAGCGCCCTGCAAGCAGCATGCTCTGCTTCCACAGCTCTGTGTAGTACCATACCTGCCCTCCCAGCCACCTCTGTGACTAGGTAGGAGGAGAACTCAGATGGGATGAATGGAGAGCAAGGACTCAGCCAGGGCCCCACAATGTCCCCAGGCAAACTGCACAGCCACCTCATCCTCACCCCCGTCCCAAGGTCCCATCATGTGGACAAGGGTGGCAGGCTCAGGGCTCCCACCCGTCATGGGACACAGCCGTTGCACTCTGACCACATGCATGGGCTCTGAGGCTGTTCACGATGTGGGAGGTGTCACAGCCACACCCAGAGTGTCTAGTGTAGGCAGGTGTCACATATGTACGTACCACAGGATTATGGACATGATGGTGACCATTCTGATGTTCCGGGTTTGCAGTAGATCCAGGATGCGGTGAGATGGCTGTTTCTTGGAGTTTAGGTCTTGTAGCTGCAGAGATAACATGACTCAGGGTGTGGGAGGGAGAGAGGGCAGGACAGAGATAGAGCACTTGGGGATATGCCTGGCACCCTGGTCTGTGGGGCTTGGTGGCAGGGAGCCATCTTCACACACAAATCAGAGTGAAAGAGAGTGAGGAAAAGGGTGGGGGAGCGCTCCCTTGGGGTGCACTGAGGGCAGAGGTCCAAGCTCACCACCCTCCACCCTTCCCTGGGGTTGTCTGGTCAGTGGCCAGATCCCAAGTGGCAGAAGGGGGACCCTGCAAATATTCCACCAGGGCCCGGCTCCTGGCCCTCTGGGTCACAGAGAGAAACAGCATGTGTCCTGTATTGATCTGACATTGTGAAACAATCAGTGTTTTTGAGCCCTTGGACCGTGTAGTTACTGGTCTACTTCCAGGGAGGGAGGGGGAAAAATCAAACAGAAAAACAGGAAAATTGACCTGAGCTTCACCCAGTGTGACTTCCTATGAAGTTTGGCGCAGGCAAGGCCATTAATAAGCCACATGTCTAAACACATAGAGGCTGTTTTCTTAAGCAAACCCAGCTTCAGGCTGTGTTTTTCCCAGGGTTCACAGTTCAACCAAAGGTCAAGCTGCTGACTCCCGGATCCCTGGAAATAGCTTCATTTCCTCAAGGATGCCAGCGGAAGAGTGGGAGTGTGGCTTCACCCAGACTGACCCTGCCTCAGAAACCCTCTTTGCCACACTCCGGGTGCTCAGCAGGAGCTGCTACTGGGCGACCACGCAGCCTGGACACCAGAGGGGGCAGCCGGTGGCCCTAGCCCTCGGCCCCTCCGCTGGCTGCAGTGGCTGGCTCCTCTCACCCGGTTTGTATGGTGAGTGCTGAGTGCCTGTAGCATGCCTGCGGTGTATACAGGGGCCAGGCCCTTGTCTTCCCAGCAGCCCAGGCATGCCTACAGAGCTCTGTCGGTCACTGGTCATCAGCTTCCAGGCTCTGCTTGGAGGGAGAGACCTGGGAGAACTGCCTGCTGTTGGAAGAGGAGGTGCAGGGGGAACAGGACCTGGGTGGAGCCCAGCCCCACTGGGAAGTGCAAGAACAGGGCCTGCCAGGAGCCCGATGACCACAGGGCTCCAGCTGACTAGGCTGACTGCTGGGACAGGGCAGGAGGTGTCCTGTGTCTCACCCCAAGTGTGTGCACGCTGGGCCTGATACACACAGGGTTTCTTCTTCATGTCTAACAAGCCACTTTAGGCACTAGGGGCCATGATCCTCCCACTTTCCACCCCCCACAAAAGCCAACTCTGAGAGAGACCTGGCATTCAGGAAGGGTGTTTATCATCTAAACTAACGGTCTAAGCATACAACTGCCTGACTAGGAAGTGGACAGAAGCATTAAAGCCCAAATACTGGGTGGAGGGAGTTGTCCCCTAGGACTTCTAAGGCTGAGGGAGGGCTTGCTTGGGGGACAGATGTGCATAGGCAACTGCTGCAGTGGGCGTGGTTATGGGGAAGGGCTGTGGTGGGCGTGGTCAGGGCAGGGCTGTGGTGGGTGTGGTCACGGGGCAGGGCTGTGATGGGCGTGGTCAGGACAAGCCGTGGTGGGTGTGGTCATTGGGAGCAGGACTATGGAGGGCGTGACCACAAAACAGAGCTGTGGTGGGCGTGGTCAAGGGGAGCAGGATGGTTGGTGGGCGTGGTCACGGGGAGCAGGGCTGTGGAGGGGCGTGGCCACAGGGAAGGGTTTGGTGGGCGTGGCCACGGGACAGAGGTGCAGTGGGCGTGGACATGGAAGCAGGGCTGTGGTGGGCGTGGTCATGGGGAGCAGGGTGGTTGGTGGGCGTGGTCAAGGAAGGGCTTGGCGGGCGTGGCCACAGGGCACGGCTGTGGGCAGCGCGTAGCCGCGAGGCCGCTCACCTCACTCGGGTCGAAGATGGTGGCAGGGGCCAGGACACCGTTGATCTTGGCGGCCTTGTGGATGATGACCTCTGCCTCTGCAAAGCGTCCCTGGGAGATGAGCCAGCGGGGAGACTCCGGAATGAACCTGGAGGCAGGGGTGGCAACCTCAGGGAGGCAACCATGCCGACGGCTGCCAATCGGGCCGGGCGAGGGGGCCGGCAGCTCCCAGATGCGGAGCTGACACGCGTGGGTTCGGGGTGACCCGGCGTGTGAGCTCCCGGGGAAAGCGCCTCGGGCCGGTCCCGAGGACTGCAGGCACAGGAGGAATGGTGGTGCCCCCTGCTGGAGCCTAAGGAGACAACGGGCTCAAGATGGCTCCTGCAGCCTGTCACTAGCTGGGCCAGCTCCTGCCCTAGCCCGGGCATCACTGGGTGGGTGGGAGTCTCTGTGCGCATTTGCTGTCACCATGAAGGGACCTCACCACACGATTTCCTCTCCCATCCTGCCCTGAAATGCAGTCTGCCCCACGTGGGCCACGGATCTCCCCCTCCCCTGCACCTGCTGGGCCCCTCACTAGGCTCCATCTCTTGGGTAGAGAACAGCCTCCTCCTGGCTCTCCAGTCTCTTTCTCTCTCTCTCCCTCTCTCGGAAACTGGCAGCTCCAGCGGCCTCCACACACCACACAACCGGCAGCCGAGGCTGCCCCGGGTCTGAGCCGCACAGCTTTCTGGAAGCCACCATGGCCCCAGCTTCGTCCTCCTCTCTTTGCACTTGGGTTAGCTCGGCACAGGTCGGGAACAGGCCTGCCGGAGCGGGCTGAAGTACCACCCTGCTCGGGGCTCTTCCGAGGGCAGAGAACGGGAGACGGGCTGAGGGCCGCTGGGCTGCTGCTGCCCTCTGGTGGCAAGCCGGGTCCCGCCCCGCTCCTCACGCACCACCACAGCGCGGCGCACAGCACCCCGGGCGCCGTCAGCGCCAGCAGCAGCATCCGCCAGTCCCGGATGAAGTAGGCGAACAGCGGCAGCACCATGAAGCCCACTGCGTAGAAGACGCACACGCCCAACGTCGAGAACACGATCCGGACCGACTTGCTGAGAATTTCTGTTCCTGTTCGACACAAGGGAGGGAGGGAGGGGTCCGGGAGGCATTTTAATTCGGGTTACTTCCCCCGTGAGTCGGCCAGCCATGGTCTCAGCTTTCAGCTCACAGACAAGGTGGCGGCCAGAACTGTCTTGGCCGGGTTCCTGAGCCTGGGGGAGGGGGACGTGGGGGAAGGAGGAGATGCTGAACCCAGATCCTTCTGCCCATCATCAGGGGGGGAGACACTGCGGCCCTCTCAGGACGCCCTGAAACCCCTCACGCAGGAGATGAAGGCATTCTGGGGCCACACCTGCTGACTGTCACCCTTTAAGGAAAAAAGGCTCCCATTACACTGAAAAGAAAACAATCACCCCTTCCGCATTCATCCCCTAGGGTCTGAAAACAAAGAGCCTGGCACAGGGTCAGAGAGGATGGCTGTGCAGGCCACTTGAGTGACAGCCATGGACAGGGGGTTCAGGGCCCAGCACTCCACAGAGGAGGCAGGGCTTGCTGGTGCACCTGCCACTCACAGCCCTCACTCTGCCTTCCTGCCTCCCTCCTTTCCCCAGGGACCTCACCCTGGCTAGGGCAGGCTCTTGTTGAGACTGGCAGGCTCTGGAACAGGCTTAGCAAGATGGCTACTGGGTAACACTAACACCAAGGCTCTGCACCCCCGAGGCCTTAAAGGAACTGGAAACACGAGGGCGGGCTGTTGGGGTGTGCTGGCTACTGGTTGCCTCAGTTTGCAGGCCTGGGAACTGGGTAGGCTGGGTGGCCCTGGACAGCCAGCACTGCCGGAGACCACATCCCTTGAGGGACACTGGAAGGGTAGGGGTCAACTGTCGGTGAACATGGGACCCAGCACGCACGACTGACTTGATGGCCGTACCCAGGACAAATGCTGCCACGTAGTTGGAGATCTGGCCCATGCCTACGAGGACAAACAGCACAGTGAACATCTCGAAGTTCTTGGAGAAGACTTGCACGAAGCTGAAGCCCGTTTGCATGGCCATGGTCACAAACAGCACGTTCTTACGGCCAAACCTGGGGAGGAAGAGAGAGGGAGGAGGCGGTGGCAATAGGCTGTACCATGAGGGCTCTAATCTCCCCACTCCCACCTCATGTGTCCAGATAGGGGTCGTGGAGAGGGTCACCAGAAGCCCTGCAGCTGGGGACACTCCCTGTCCCTGGGCTCCTCCCACTCCATGGTGGGCACCGGGGCTGGGCCAGCACACTCATATCAGTCCAACAGCCACAGGACTACCCAGCGAGACATGTGCACGAAGGCCGCAGCGCCCAGCTCTCTGAGAGATGAGGGAAAAGCCTGGTGGAGAACCAGGCGACCAGGGATGCTCTCCCTGATGACAGCACACTGAGAGAGACGCTGCTCCAAAGAAGCCAGGCCTACAAGGGTCAAGGCTATGAGACAGCCTTTTATTAAAGACAGTTGGGGGGGCCCAGTGCAGTAGCCTAGTGGCTAAAGTTCTCGCCTTGCATGCACTGGGATCGCATGTTGGTTCATGTCCCAGCTGCTCCACTTCCCTTCCAGCTCCCTGCTTGTGGCCTGGAAAAGCAGTCAAGGATGGCCCAAAGCCTTGGGACCCTGCACCTGCATGGGAGATGCAGAAGAAGCTCCTGGTTCCTGGCTTCAAATCAGCTTAGCTCCAGCTGTTGCAGCCACTTGGGGAGTGAACTGTTGGACAAAAGAACTTTCTCTCTGTCTCTCCTCTCTGTGACTCTGACTTTCCAATTAAAAAAAAAAAAATGACCTGGCCTCCGTTGACCAGGGCCAGGGTGGAAAGACGTCAATGTCCCCTGCACTGTTACATAAGCAGTGTGCTCCCCTGGCTAACCAAGGAGCAGGCCTCACTGCACGGAAAACAGGCCTGATCTTTACCCTGCTGCCCTCCCCTGGGAAGGGAGAAGGAGGAAGGTCCCGAGGGGCCTTCACAAAGCATCAGTGCACGGCAGCTCCCGCTTGCAGCATTTGTCAGCAAAATGGCACGTGTGTATACACACACCACCCTGCTAACACAGGAAACACCACACCACACCACCCGTTTGCTGCTTCCTTGGGCTGGGCCTCTCACAGTGTATACAGGCAGGTGGTCACACGGCCCCCAATGAAAGGCTGTGATGACAAAAGACTATTTTAACTGCTCTTGACTTTCTGATGGCATTTTCGTTCCCTGTAGAAAGTTACTGTTGGTATCCCAGACAAGAGGCGAGAGGTAGGACTCTGCTGCTGCTAGGTAACTAATGAGGCCTCTATCCCCCGTGCCCTGGGCCTTTCGTGGGAAGTGCACGACAGTGTGAATGAGGGCACTTGGAGCTGAAGGCAGGGGCTGCAGGCAGAGCAGCCGTACTCTTGACTCTGTCACTTACTGGACTTCAATGACCTGACTTTAAAACAAAACTGTGCTGCCAACAATATTTAAAAATGCCTTCATTTATTTGAAAAGGGGAGAGAGAGAGACATTGTTCACCCACCAGTTCACTCTCCAAAAGCCTGCACCTGCTAGGGTTGGGTCAGGTAGAAGGCAGCGGCCTAGGACGACATACAGGACTCCCCTGTGGGTGGCAGAGGCCCACGCACTTGAGCTGTTCTTTGCTGCTGCCCAGAATGCTTTAGCGGGAAGCTGGATTGAAGGGGAGAGGCGGGGACTTACACATCAATGAGGCTTCCACTAACAGACAATTCCCAAACGTGTCCCTGCAAACCTCTGTCTTCATCTCCAACTGTCCCCTCCATTTCCCCATGTGAGGTTCTCAGGTCACCCTACATTCAGAGTCTTCATCTCTCTACCTCCACTCTGGCGGAGACTTCTGTCCCTCTATCTCTTGCAGAGCCTTTGCCTGGAGATCAGGCTGCTTTCTCTGCCAGACGCTCCTTCCTTCCACCCCTTCATCTGGTTGCTTCTATCTACTGTCCAACCCTCAGCCAAGGCTTCTCCCAGCAGGGAGGCCGCCAAGACTTCTGCTGAAACACTCCCTCCACACCCTGTCCTGTCTTGCTTAGCATGGCCCAGGGTCACACTCACTTCCTCAGCTGGTTCTTTCACATACTCCCTCTCACAGAGAGAGTCCCAGAAGAGCAGGGACCTAGCACTGTGGTCCATGCACAGTGGTCCATGCCCAGCAAGGGTGCTCTTCCCTGTGCCAGCTGGAAGGCAATCCGGCTCTCCCACATGGGTGACAGCGACCTGAGCTCCGACCTGCTACCTCCCAGGGTGTGCACTAGTAGGGAGCTGCATTGGGAGCAAGTCACGACCGGAACCCAGCTATCTTGATATGAAATGTAGGTGCTGGAGGCAACATCCAACACCTGTCCCCATTGTTTTTTCAGCTTTATAGTGCCATAATAGTCACTGGTGCCCATTAGTTGCCACATGTTTGTTAAATCTGAGTGGTCAGCTGAGGCTTCTAACTAGATAATTGAACCTGAGAAGTGACTGCTTTCCCCCACAGGCTCAGCTACACTCACCTGCCTGTGCTCACAGTCAGTGGGACTCATTGGTATTCACTGGTAACTATAGCATTTTTAAAAATCTATTTGTTTATTTTAAAGGTAAGAGTTACAGAGAAAAGAGAGGAAGAGACCAAGATCTTCTACCTGCTAGTTCACTGCTTAACTGGCCATGAGAGTAGGGGCTGGGCCAGGCTGAAACATGAACCTGAAACTCTACCTAGGTCTCCCACGTGAGTGGCAGGAGCCCAGGTACTTGGATCACCTTCTGCTGCTTTCTCAGGTGCATTCATAGGGAGCTAGACTGGAAGTGAAGTGGCCAGGACTTGAACCATATGGGATGCCCATGGTGGCTTAACTCTCTGTGCCACAATGCAGGCCCCAGAAAGGTTTTGTATTCTTTTGCTTTTAATTTACTTGACAGACAGAAAGAAAGATGGACATTCAGAGAACTCCCATGTGCCAGTACACTTCACAGACATCTGCAACAGTGAGGGCTAAGCCAGGTCAAAACCAGGAGTCAAAAACATGATCTAAGTCTCCCCTGTGAACGGCCTGACCCCAACTAGGAGAGCCATTGCCCACTGCTGCCATGGAGTGCGTTAGAAGGAAGCTGGAGTTGGAAATGGAGCTAGAGAGAATCAAGATGGCGGCGAAGGGTGCACACATGTTTGAGATGACGGAGAATCATTAGGGTAAAGAACAGAGAGCAGATTACAGGAAAAGATAGAGGTCAGGAAGTCAACAGGGAGTTACCTGGAGATCCCCTGGACACAGGGAATAGGTGACGACAGCTGAAAACCCACCAGCCACTGTTGAGCTTTGATCAGGACTCTGGTGACACCCAGGGATCCAGTGGCGGCCACAGATCAGCCCTTGCGGCAGCCAGGTGGGAGACTGGGTTCGCACAGGGAGCTCAGGAGGTGAAGGCAGGCTGGGACCGGCCAATCCTGCTGAATGCTTTGACCCAGCAATGAACGGAAAGGGAGCTGTGGACTCCACAGGGCAGACTAGAGGTGGGTCGGAGCTAATAGCACAGGGATCAAACCCCGGAGTGGCCACGTTTCCAGCTAGTCACACCCGGCTTATCCCACGGGGAGGACAGCGCCAGCTTCGCATCCTGCAGGATCTGTGTGGTCCCCGGATCAGAAAGCCAACAGCCCTGGCTCTCCATCAGTGCTCTGCCGGGCACCATCTTGTGTGTTTAGACAAGATCAGTGCTGCTGATAAACCAGTTATCTGGGACAGCTGGCATCTTTCAGGACACTGACTGAACATAAAAACTGGCTTGTAGACCTGTAGGTAATACATCTTAGAAATCTGCACTAAGGACAAACACACACTAAATCGGATTGTAATGTCAAAAGTTAAAAGAAGAGACAGAGGCACAATGAATGTTACCGAAGACTTCCCCGTAAAGGAACAAAAGCCTCTAACACCCTCAGAGTTACCTGAGGAAGACATTGAAAACATGGGGGACACAGAATTCAGAAAACTTATTATACGGCTTCTGACCAACAATGAGAAGCACATAATATAAGAGTTTAAAGAATTCAAAGAATTTGTTACACAGGAAATGAATCAAATGAAAGCTGACATCCAGAAGTTAAGAATACAGTGGAGCAAATTAAAAGTACAGTGGAGAGTCTAAAAAATAGAATAAATGAAGCAGAAGAAAGAATATCAGAATTGGAAGATATTTCCTGTCACCATGGGGAAACAAACAAAAAGCTGGAAGCAGAGCTAGGCCAAGCTAAAGAAAAGTATCCAGGAATTAAAAGCTACAGTTAAAAGGCCCAACGTAAGAATTATGGGAGTTCCAGAAGGCACAGAAAGAGCAACTTGTATTAAAGGTGTATTGTATTCAATGAAATAATAGACAAAAGCTTCCCTAATCTAGAGAAAGAATAAGGAAACAACATCCAAGAGGGGCACAGAACTCCCAACAGGGTAGGCAAAAAGCAACCCTCACCAAGACACATGATGATCAAGCTCTCCTCAGTTGAACAAAAGGAAAAAATCCTTAAATGTGCCAGTCAGAAAAATCAAGTGACCTATTGAGGAACCCCAATCAAACTCACAGAAATGGATCTGGAGCTTGAACCTAAACATAGAATGGGGGCAGGGCACAGTAACCTCTGGGTCAAGTGGCTAACACAGAACTTTCCTTTCTTCAGCTGCTGGACAACCTCTGAGAGATAAACTGTAGAAAAATAGCCAAGCGTGAATGTCAGAAAGACTCTGCAGGCAAAGACAGTGACAAAGCGCCGGCACAGCGCGTGCTGCAGGGTCAAGTGGCTGTGCTCCTCAGGGAGAGGCTCTTGAGCAGCACCGAGGCCTGAGGGAGCCTTCTGCTCTAGGCTGTGTGTGGGTTCCTGCGTGTCCGCGTGGCCAGGGACCTCCGGCCTCGGGTTGCTGGGAGAGACTCCCTGACAGACCCCTCCCCTGAAGGACGAGAGGAAAGCGCTGACCTCGCTCCCAGAATTGCTCACATACACACCCACCTGCCAGTGTTTGGCTGGTCATTTCAAGGGTTTCGTGACTCTTGAAGCCATGAAAGGAACTCCAATGAAAAGTTTCAGAATGACACAAACAGCCTGCTCATGAGAAACGGCTTACAACAGCACTATCACTTGCCTTACAGTGACCGCCACAATGGCAAGCCACTTAGCACAGCGACATCACCCCCATCGACCCCGGGCTCTGCTCTTCTTACCTCACATACAGAATGCTGGTCCTGGGAATACAGAGGTGCCCCCTTACCCCCAACCCCAGGACAGCCGCCCCTAGATACACATTATGGCACACGTGCATATGTGGGGTGCTGTCTACCCTCTCCCATGCCTAGGGCCACGTTACCCACACAAGACAAGCCAGGCTCACGCACGTACGAGCAGGCTGGGACACATGGCCAGGCCAGGCTCCTCGCTTGGTGCCAAAGTGGATGCCTTACCTGTCTGACAGCTGCCCCGAGATGAAGGAGCCTACCAGCACACCCACGAAAAACAAGGAGATGCTGAGCGGGGCCTTCCAGTCATCGTCACACACCAGGTTCCACTAGAAGAGGAGCAAAGCTACACATCAGGCACTTTTCAACAAATCCAAGGCTTCGTGAGAAACCAGCACGCTCTGGGTGTGTGACCTCCACCAGGTGGGCGTGGCTGCCCTGGGTGTCAGGGCTGACAGTGGGCACCTGTGTCCCACTGTCTGCTTCCATCCAGAGAAAGGGAAAGCCTCTTGTGCCCACTCCCCACTGGCATGAGTGCACTGGGAGGGGAGCTGAGGGTGCAGCCCCTGGACCTGTTCCCATCCCGGCCCAGGAACCCCAGGGTCTTCCCTGTGACACTGCAGTGGGCATTCCTGATGCTGCTCACCAGTCTGGAGGCCTGGCTGCAGCTGAGGGCCCTGAGCCCGGAAGCTGACTTTGGGTTCACACATGCCTGTGTGCCTAAACTTTCCTACTTGTACCACAGAGATGAGGGTAGGAGCCATAGCTCACCACAAATGGGAAAAAGGCCTGGAGGTGAAGTAAGGGGTCAGCGGCTGGAGCCACAGACAGCAGGCTGTCCTGGCCTAACATGAAGTCAAAAAAGGAAGGATGCTACTACAGGAACCTCGGCGGTTCCCAGAAAAACCTTTCCCAGAAGACAGAGCTCAGCGGCCGCCTCTGCAGATGCCTGCCTGCTGAGTGCACAGCCTGCCGGCTCCTGAGGCATGGAAACGGGCAGCAGGGTTGACCAGCAGTATGGAACAAAGCCCCTCTTCCAATGGGGAAGTGTAAATCTGCTTCTTTGCCCTGCTGGACAGTGCGCACACATCTGCCTGGTACCTCTGAGAGTGGCTGGGGGGTGGCCAGACATAGAGAATGTTCATGGTGGGCGGCTTGGCTCACGGGGGCAGCTGTTGGCTTTCCACTTTTGGTCAGACACACCCACAAGTGCTCAGAGTGCGGTCTGTGTGGGCACCAAGGCCTGACCACTCAGGCTGCTGTAGCCTCCCATCCTCGTGGCCTCAGCAGTGGCAGCACCCAGACATGTCTCCCATGGCTGCTGAAACAAAGTCCAGGGTCAGGGTCCAGGCGGAGCTGAGGGTCTCGGCAGCCAGGCTGAGCTTCAGGGACCACTCTGGTGTTCAGAGGCATCTCCCTTCCAGGCATCAGGTGTTACCTCTGCAGTAACTGAGCAGACCCAATGAATAACGGGCCGCTGGCCATTTCTCAGCCTGTCTGTGTGAGGGTCAGGGGCTGCCGAGGCTGAGCCACATCAGACCCCCACAGTCCCTATGGTCAGCTCTGGGGCTGTGGTCCTTTGTCAGGTCTCCCTAGAACAGACTCCAGGCTGGCCAGACCAGGGGCTACCTGAAGCCCCGTGAGACTCCGCTCTGGGCATGGGCCCAGGACATTCTAGCCTCCCCCTCCCCCATGTGGTCTGGCTGGTCCTCAGTCTGGCAGGTTTGTAACTCAAAGGAGTGATGGTGGGCACTGCACACCATGGACGGTCCTGGATGCCAGGCACTCCCAAAGCAACTGCATTTCTTTTTTTAAAGATTTTTTTAAAATGTTTTTATTGGAAAGCCAGATATACAGTGAGGAGGAGACAGAGAGGAATATCTTCTGTCCATCAATTCACTCCCCCCAGTGACCCCAACAGCCAGAGCTGTGCCAATCCAAAGCCAGGAGCCAGGAGCCAGGAGCCTCTTCCAGGTCTCCATGCAGGTGCAGGGTCCAAAGGCTTTGGGCTGTCCTTGACTGCTTTCCCAGACCACAAGCAGGGAGTTGGATGGGAAACAGGGCCGCCGGGATTAGAACCAGCACCCATATGTGATCCCACTGTGTTCAAGGCGAGGACTTTAGCTGCTAGGCTACTGTGCCGGGGCCCAGCAATTACACTTCTTCCTCACCAGCCATAAAGGCCTGTGACAGACTACCGAAACAGACATGGACTGGGTCCTGGCCCAGCCAATGCACCTGCCTACCTGACCATCACAGGGCAGGCTGTCATGGGCTCTGGGGCTTGGCCTGCCTCCTCCTTCGGGGACAGGATGAGAAGCCCAGAGTCCAGGCCAAACACCCTCTGCTTCATGCATTTACAAAGGTACTGGCACCCCTGCACTGAGCTCCTGGCTCTCCATGACTACAGCAGCCATGGACCAGCTGGTCTGTGCTGCCACTTGAATGTGTGGGTCTTGCCAGGTTACACCTTGGGTGGGTGAGCTGGGAAAGCTGGAAGCAACTCTGACAAGGGTCCAAAGTGACTGTGCTGTCTGGTTGGAGATGCGCCTTTCTGACAGTCCTGGCTCCACAGGTCTGTAGGCACTCCTCACACTCATGTGCAGTTCGAAAAGGTTAGCTGTTTCTCAATAAAGCTGTTATCCCCTCCCCACCCCCCAAAAAAACCCCAAGCACTGTGTTTCTCACACCTTACACAGGACCGGGGCTGCTTTTCAGTAGTGGGAAGCAGAGATGACATCATTCTCCCAGGACGACACGTTCTGACCTAGGAACTGGCTGGAGGACAAAAGGGCCATAGCCAACGGCCAGAGGGCAGCGGATCTCCCTGAGATGTACCTAGCCTGTGTGCATCGGTGGCCAAGCATGCAAATAAGCGCTGCCCATGACCCAGTGGCCTATGCATCAGATGGACACAGATTGCTGGGTCGCCTCCAGCTACAGTTCCTGAGGTCAAGAGGTTACAGCTAATGTGTCCTCTAAGTCCTCTACAGTGCAGGGATGCTGGGGCAGGGAGTGGGAGATCACATGGGGAGAGAGAAGGCCTGCCAACCTTCCACACCATGCTGTGGGAGCCTTGGGCTTGTCTCTTGGGCTTCGCCACCTGGGGCTCAGAAGAGACCCAAGTTCCAGTCTCCAGGATGAGTGATTTTCTTTGCTCCCTGATTTCCTGTTAGAACCTTGAACCAGGAGGCAATGGTTTTTACACAGCCAGAGAGGGGGTTCAATCTGGACTCAGGCGCATGCACGGAAGCCATGCGGCACGGCAAGGGGCTCCTCTGCCCTGGCAGAGGCATGCAGCACCTCCAGGAGGAGGGTCCTAGAACGCCTGCACACTTCCCAAGGGTTCTTCCTGTCTGCAGGTGGGAGCGGGCTTGCAGGAAGCCCTGGCACCCTGAGAAACCGTCCAGGGACACAGAGGAGGGGGCATTTCCTGGGCATTGCACAAGCATGCAAGGTGGGCCAAGTGGGCCCTCACACCTGGCGTAGGGCGGGGTGGGAGAGGTAGGCAGCCTAGAATATGTGAACCAAGCAAGCATTCCCAAGACAGGAGCGCAAACCATCACATGTCCCCTTCCTTTGGAAATCCTATGCCTTGCTTAAAACCCACAGTACCCAGCCCCAGATGGCATGGAGAATCCTGAAGATCCTCCAGCAGGCCCTTTCTGACACCCCCAGGTTTCCCTGCCATGTACGGACCATTCTCCTCACCCTTCAGAGACGCCTCCTGATATCATTCATCATCCTGTCCAACAATGTTTCCAAAGTACTTCCCTCTGCAGCAGCCAGCACTGTGCCAGGAGCTGGGCAAGCTGCAATGATCTACACCTACTGCCAGGCTCAGTGCCACGTGCATGTACTTTGACTTGAACAAGGAACGTCAGCGGGGTGAGAGGGTGGGGAGACAAACAAGAGACCTGAGGCTTCAGTCTCTACAGAAACCTTTGAACGGGAATTCAAACACCTTTGCGTGGGCTCTGGGGCACAGGGCAGGCGTGAAGACACTCGGTAGGCCTAGGGAAAAGCTGTGGCAGTAATGGGGCCTGCTCGGAGTTGAAATAAAGCAGAACTTACACCAAAAAAGAAAAACACCCCGTCACAATGTGGATGTGGCAGCTCACTACAGGGCCTGTCCACCTTGATTTCAACCAGGCATCCCCACATCCCCAAACAAAGGGCTGCCTTGGAACCTCCCTCCCTGCCACGCCAGAAACCTGGAAGTAGGTGAAAGGGCACCCAGTTCTTACGAAACCGGTTCAAACAGCTAAGTAAGTAGCCTACCCAATAAAAGGACATAAGGCAGACCACCCAGGCAGCCTGGGTGGTGCTGCTCCCTTGCCAACCTCGGGGCAGGATGTAGGCACAAGCCCGGGGCCAGGCCAGAGTGCCCTCAAGGTCAAGCCTCCCCTTTGCTCAGGCAGCCTCCTGCAGAACACACCGAAACTCCTGTGTCATCAAGTCTGGCTTCCTTGCAGAATCACAGACGCTGTGTCCCCACCTAGTTCTCCCTGGCTTCCAGGTAGGGAACAGATGGAGGTGTGGGGTGAGGACCCAGGATGGAGGTGTGGGGTGAGGACCCAGGACGGAGGTGTGGGGTAAGGACCCAGCATGGAGGTGTGGGGTGAGGACCCAGGACGGAGATGTGGGGTGAGGACCCAGGATGGAGGTGTGGGGTGAGGATCCACTTTGCACCCCATCTTGGGTGTGAGTGTCAGTCACAAACCATGGTCAGCTACCTCCGCTCTGTCCTTCTGCCCCAGAGAATGCCTCAGGACACTGCAGTGACATCACTGCCAGAGGGGTCAGGTCACACTCCCACTACACACAGGTGGAGTGAGCAGACACAGGGGCCGGCAATATCAGACTTGCATGCACAAACATGTGTGTGTCTGAGCCTCCTAGGAAGCACACCTCAGGTCCCAGAGCCCAAGGGGACAATTGCAGCGGCCTCCAGTGATGTCCAGCACCACCTGGCACCCCCGTCACTGCCTCCTCTCCTGATGAACTCTACCCTCCTACTGGGCACACTTTTTTTTTTTTTTTTTGCTGTTGCACATGAGCCACTCCAGAGCCACTCAGCGGCCACCTCTGCATCCAGCAAGTCTTCGCTAACCCAGGATTCCTGACCCTGACACACAGGTAACAAAGAACTATAAAAGAGGGCTCTTTGTATGGCTCTGCTGCTACCTGGGTTCTGCCAATGCTTCCAGGAATTGGGAGAGGCAGGGTCTAAGTCAAACCTGCTCCATGCACGCACATCAGCCGCCGGGAATTGCAGGGTCACCAGGGGA
Organism: Ochotona princeps; assembly: GCF_030435755.1. Classification (NCBI taxonomy): domain Eukaryota; kingdom Metazoa; phylum Chordata; class Mammalia; order Lagomorpha; family Ochotonidae; genus Ochotona; species Ochotona princeps. The sequence goes on from NC_080850.1 coordinate 36,884,885, forward strand.
CAGACACAAACACTGCGGAAGACAACCCAAGAGGCTGGGGCATGACAAAGATCTCCACTAACACCCTATGTCAGCTAAGATCATGCACTTGCACTCAGCACTGTGGCCAGTTCACCACAGAACGGCCTAGAGAGACATATGTATCTTTGGCCTCAAGGTTCCTGAATGACTGACAAGCGACCTGGGCACCAAGTCAATTCAGTTCTCCACGGGGCAAGACCGGACTGTCATCAGGCAGCCAGCATGGACAGGAAAGGTGGGCAAAGCCTGGTACGTGTTTCCTTTAATCATCAAAGCTAACGGGACAATTTCTTTTCTGCAAAAGGATGCTATGCCATCCCACCCGCAGCCAGAGGACATCCCAGGGGCCTCAGGGGTGACCAGCCCTACCTCTACCCACAGAGGGATGCCACACGATCCAGAAGAGCCGCAGCAGCGTTCTGTGTTGGGGAGCAGGAGTGACAGAGCCTGGGCGCACCTGACCTGGGCTGGCCAATGCAGTTGCTGCCTCTGCACCCAGACCCCAGAGGCGGGGGGGGACGTGGCACTCACCTCGGTCACGATGGTGGACAGGTACACGTCCTGGCTGTACTCCCAGCCATCCAGGCAGCCCTCCTGCTCCAGCTGCTCCAGGTCCACGTCGCGCCCAGGCTCCAGTCCCAGCGCCGAGAAGTTGGCGATGGTGGCGAGCCGGTAGCGGCGACAGCTGTGGGGCACCTCGTGGCCGTTCTGCAGCAGCAGCGGGACGCTGTTGTTGCGCCACGCGCTGCTCAGGTTCACCGAGTCGGGCACCCGGCAGTGGTGCTCCGGGGTCGCCATCAAGAACACGGACGACAGGCCGTTGAAGCCGTTGGGGATGATGCTGGCGCTGAGCAGGAAAAAGATGAGGCGTTGGAAGGGTCCCCACTCGCCCAGGAAGGCGGTCACTTCCTCGTAGTCCCGCATGCCGCCCTCGGCTGCCCGGGACGTGAGGCCGGGGGTGGTGGACACAGCGGCGCGCGGGGGGCGGGGCAGGGCGCGTGCGCGTGCGCGCGGGGTTCCCGGGCGCCTGACAGAACAAGGAGCCGACCCGGAGAGCGTCCTTTGGCGGAGTTGGCTCGCGAGCACCCGTCCCTGCCCGGGCACCGCCGCCCGCCGCCGGCCTTACATAGGGCGCCAGCCGGGGCGGGCTCTGGGCCTGGGCCGGCAAGGCCCGCCCTGCTGGCCAGCAGGCGGTGCGGCGCAGGCGGGGCGACCCGGTGGGTGGGCGGGTCCGGCCGCCACTCGCACGTGTGGCGGGGCCGGCGCCAGGATCCGAAAACTAGACTGCCGGGAGGCACCGAGAGACCGGCGAGGCGTAGGCGTCAGAGGCCGGGGTGGGTGGGCGCGCTGCCTGGAGGGCTCAGGGGCTGCGAGTGTCCTCTGCCCACGGTAACTGCCCACCTCCGCAGAGGATGCGGGAGTGGCCCGGACTCTCCGGGATGCCAGGATTCCGTCCGACTGTTGCGGTAGAGTCTGGTTGCCGGGACTTCTCAGATGCCCTTATAGGATTTTATTCTGCATCAAAATGTTGTGTTGCTCTTTAACTTTCTCAACGAAATGTAAAAATTTAACTTGCGAGGTGATGAACAGTCCCAGTCTCGGATTAAACGTTCCCTTCAGATTAGTTATTTCTGCATAGTTAACTCAGAAGTTGACTGGTAATTAAAAGATTCGGGAGCTCGCAAGGAGGCTATTTTAAAGCAGCGCTAACGGGATGGGGAGCTACGTTGATCTCATGTGAATCAGTTCTGCAGATGTAGAAAATACATCGTTAGATGCGAAGACATGATTTTTTTTTTTTTTTTTTTTCAGGATAACGGTGTCCCAGACAGGGATATCTAACTGGGTGGCCTGTATTTTATCTGCGGAAGATTCTGGGGACAGTGCTGAAAATGATCATGAGCCGGGCACTGCGGAAAGGATGATCAAAGGCCTCCACCCTTGACGTCACCCATTTGGAATGCCACAAATGGCAGGTTACATTATGCCTAGAGGCTCAAGATGCGCATCAGTTAGACTCTTGTCCTACGGACATGTTCACTTTTCTTCTCATATTCTTTGCTTCACTTTCCCACAGTCATAAGAGTCCAGGTTCCCTCCCACTTTACCTGCCCTCAGAGCTCTCTGGACCTGCAATCCCTAAGACCCCTGACTGAAGTTCTTAGGTTTCTGAGTTCTGACGGAATGACACTGCATATTTACAAAGTAAAACAACAATGAAGCCAATAGTATACTCATCTAATGTGTTCTGCCCAAAACTTTATCACCCCAGCACCTAACTAACATAAAAATTACTGGAATATTTTTAAAGTCATTGTTCCCAGTCCCTCCCAACCCAACTAAATCATGAGACTCCAATATGTAATTTATGGCAAATTTCAGTTTGATTTCAGTGCTGCGGGACCTCTTGCAGCCAATGAGTATGCTGTGGAAACTGCACCATTCTTAGGCTTTGGGGGAACTGAGGCTGGTAACTTGAGTGTTACAAGGCATCCCTTTTTGATGATCATAATAGTGGCTTAGTGAAAGAAAACTAAGTATGCATCTTTTACATGTCATCTGTTGGACAAGCTGTATTTAACAGCGATTACATTCTAAATTGAAACTAACAGTACAGAAGAAGTGAACCCTGCCAACAGATTTACACAACACACACAAACATTTCTATACAACAGAGCTGAGTTTTAAAATAATTAAAACGGCATCACATTTTTTGTTCAATGCTTTATACTTGCTGTTTACTCCTATATGCGTATTTCAAAGGGGAGTTTGTCTGCACCAAAATGAACGTGTTTCCTAATTCCCTTTCCCCAAAACTTTCTGAAGTCCCCTCAACTTCCTAATTCCTGAAAAATGCATGCTATGTGTGCAGAAATGCCCTGGTCTTTTGTTAGTTCTTCTCTGAAACTTGGCAAAAAGTGATGCACAGCTTTTTTAAGACAGCTTTTGCATCATAAAATATCTTCGTATTTCAAAATAAGGGAAATGCATGGGTGAGGAGAATACTGAGGCAGAACCGAACCTGTGTTCACACCATTGCAAAGGAAGCCCCCGACTGACCGACTGACCAACTGACCGCTGGAGTGGTGATAAAGTGGTCATTAGTTTGCGAGCTGGGAACAAGGAGCCTGGGCAGCTGTCTCTCACCTCCTGGAGCCCCCCAGGCATTAAGGTCAAGGAACCTAACATACTAAAGTTGGGGTTGGGAGATCCATGTTCAGCTTGTGTGTAGCTCTCTGGCTGGCCCACAGTTCTGTGTCACCCGCTTTGACTGGTCAGCAGTAGCTTGCCACTGGTGCTCTCCCAGGAACAAGGGCAGGGCGGGCTTTGGTCTGCTCTGGGATCTTCATGGAGGCACTTGTTACTTAGATCAGGACTTGCAGTTACTGGAAAACATTTGAAGCCAGGGCCTAGTGGCAAGTTTCTCTCTCTCTCTCTCTCTCTCTCTCTCTCTCTCTCTCTCTCTCTCTCTCTCTCTCTCATACATGAACTCTGATTCTTGGAGCTGTTTTGGACCATGCGCCACCCCCATTAATTTGGTGAGTTAATCATTAGGAAGAGGGTGACTTGCAGTTGTCAAAGCAAACCAAGCTAGATTAAAAATTACGGAACTATTAATTGGAAATCAGAAGACACTCCTGGCAGGGTTTGGGAACAATTTAGTGAACCGCCACAGATGCTGTGGGTGCCAATAAGGAAACAAACCATCTTTTGCTTGAAAGTCAGAATTACAGAGAGGGAGAGATAGAATGAGAGAGACCTCCCATTCACTACATTACTCCCCAGATGGCTGCAACAGTCAGGGCTGGACCAGGCTGAAGCCAGGAGCCAGGTGTTTGGGTCTGCAAGGTGGGTGGTAGGCAGCCAAGCATCTGGGCCATTGTTTGAGGCCTCCCAAGTATATTAGCAAGATGGGAAGTGTGTGTTGGTGTAGACTTGAACCAGGTACTGTGACACAGGATGTGGGTGTCCCATTGGTGGCTTAACCTGATGCCCCACAACACCAGCTCTGTTTATTGTTTTAAGCTGTTAAATGCAACACTAACAGATTATTTTAAATTGAATGATATATTGTACTCAAATTCAGAAAAATAAGCATCCAAAACTCCTTGATATGGTCTCCCTTATATTCCACAGAATGGAATTGTTTTTTAAAAGTTATTTCAGAGGCAGAGAGACACAGAGAGGAAAATTAGAGACAGGATTCCTATTGCATGTTTTATTCTCTAAATGCCCACAACAGTCAGGGCTGGGCCAGGGCCAAATCCAGGAACTGAGAACTCAATCTAGGTCTGCTACACAGCTGGCAGGGTCCCAATTGCTTGAGCCATTACCCGCTCACTGCCAGGATCCACATTAGCCAGAAGACTGAGGCAGGATTCCAACCCAGTCTAACATGAGATAAGGCCAAATTATGTGCTAGGCCAACAGCTCATCCTAGCCACACGTGTTAAGAACTAGTGTGTTCAACTGATGAAGATGGTGGCCACGGAACAGAACAGAAAGATCAGCATTCAGTCACTTTCTCCCTCCAATTTTTGTTCAGGTTTTTCTTTGCCTCCTTTTCCTGAAGTGGTAGCCCTTAGCTCAGATGCCTGGCACAAACTAAATGCAAAGGTGCATGTCATCTGTAATCATTATTTTTTTTTTTGATTATCGACCCTAAACAAGCACCATACATGCCCTCCATAGCCTCAGGTCTGGCCAGGAGTTGTCTGGGCTGAAAGCCGCTGGTGCTCCCGGAGGAAAGGACACCTCCGAAGAAATAACTCTGCCTCTGGGAAAGGAGCAGAGGGCACAGGCTTCGCTGGCTGTTTTCGTGTGAGCATCAAGGGGAGGATGATTTGGGGGCTGCCCAGCCGGTTGTGGGTCCAGACGGTTGGTCTTGGCCTCAGAAGATCACACTGTTCCCCAATGGTGATGCAACAGCTGTGTGCACACCTCACCAGACACGTGGCATGTCATCAGCCCAGGGTGCGTGGGCCTTTGGGCAGAGGAGAAGAGCTGCAGTCCCATGGAACTTGGCACGACTGGACCTGAGCTGGAGGTGGATGTGTACAGTAAACATGTCTTAAATGAACAAGCAAAAAAGGATAGAGAGGTCCGTATACTGAGCCCAACTATTGTTGGAAGTTAGATTTTGGAGAGGATTGAACTACAAGAACTGGAAAAGTCATATTTCCACTGTTATATGAACCTACATTAAAAAAAATTTATTTGAAAGAGAGAGAAAGAATATTCCATCTTCTGGCTCACTTTTCCAATGGCCACAAAGGCTGGGGCTTGTAGACTGAAGTCAGCAACTTGGAACTCAATCCGAGTGTCCCACTTGGGTAGAGGGGCTCAAGCAGTTGGGCCCTCGTCTGCTGCTTTCCTAAGCATATCATCAGGGAGCAGAACTGGAAGTGGAGCCACCGGAACTTGAATCAGTGATCATATGGGATGTTGGTAACACAGGTGGTGACTTAACCCACTAGACCACAGCAGCCCACCTGTGAACCTATCTTTTCACCTCAGTCTGTTTTGGTCTAAAGGTAACTAACCAGGAAGAGAATGGGCCTTAAACCACTGTGGAGAACAGAAAGATTATATAACCAAATACCCCGAAAAATCATTTAAGGACTTGATGCCCAAACTTTGTTTTTGGATGAGTATAATTCCAAGTGTAAAAATCTAGTCTGGCTTCAAAAGATACAAGGCATTTTAATATTTGTAGAAATAATTCTGAATGATTATAAACTTGACCATCCTATTAAGTAGCAGTAAAAATATAAGCTCATTCCCTCAAGGTATATCGGCATAAAATGAGATGTGACATATGTTACCTGCATTTTAAAACTGGTTATCATATTCTAGATTACATTAAAAAGACATTAGCAAAAGCTAATGTTAGGGCCCGGTGGTGTGGCCTAGCGGCTAAAGTCCTCACCTTCAACGCCCTGCTGGGATCCCATATGGGCGCCAGTTCTAATCCCGGCAGCTCCACTTCCCATCCAGCTCCCTGTTTGTGGCCTGGGAAAGCAGTCAAGGACGGCCCAATGCATTGGGACCCTGCACCCGCATGGGAGACCCGGAAGAGGTTCCAGGTTCCCGGCTTCGGATCGGCGCGCACCAGCCGTTGCGGCTCACTTGGGGAGTGAATCATCGGACGGAAGATCTTCCTCTCTGTCTCTCCTCCTCTCTGTATATCTGACTTTGTAATAAACTGAATAAATCTTTAAAAAAAAAACTAATGTTAGACATCTAAAGACATGCATACACACATATGACATAGCAGGAATACTGGTGGCTAATGTTATCTAAGTCTCCATTTGTTTTGCAAACGTGTGCAGGCTGTTACATGCCAATCACTCTGGGTTCTGGGACCTGAGTAAAAAAGCGTGATCTGTCTTCACCGGGTTCTTATTCTAGGTGAGGATAGGGAATCTGACAATAAAACTAGTAAAACCAAATTCAGATTTCAAATGGTGATCCATGGCAAGAAAAAAATCAGAGGGCAATGTCAGGGTGACAGGAGCGGCCTGTGTTAGACTGACTGAACAGTGAGTGAGCGTGTATCTGAGCTGTGAGGTAAGGGACGAGCCAGAACCCACCACGTGAGGGGTGGGAGGCCCGTGTACCAAACAGAAGCACTGTGGGTACAGAAATAGCAGGGGAAGGCAGGGGAGTGAGTGCAGGCTAGAGCGCCTGCAGCCTAGTGGGCACCTCGAGCGCCCACTGGACGCAAGGAAGAAGTGTGGCAGAGGGCCAGGCCATCCAGTGCTTTGCAGACTGCAGAAAGGGGTTTGCATTTTGTTCCATGTAGGAAAGTTTTGGAATATTTACAGGCAGAGAAGATCAGGAGAGTGTGACTTGTGACAAGGGTATTCTAGCGGCCTGTGGGGAACTGACTGCAGGATGAAAGTGACAAGGATGAAAACAAGCCAACCTACGAGGAAGCTACTACAGTGTCACAGGGAAACGCCTATGCTGGCCTGGCCAGAGTGGCACCTGGTGGCATAGGTGAGTGGATGGACCCAGAACATGTTCTAAAGCCAAAGGTGACAGGATATACTGTAGGATATAGGACTGGACATGGAGTAACTGAGACTTGAACTATCATTATGGGCTACTAACATTTCAAGTGGCAGCTAACTTGCTATGCCATGGAGCCACAGTGATTTAACACACTAATCCCCCACCTGCAGTGCCAATAGCCCACATGGGCACTGGTTCAAGTCCTGGCTGGTTCAATTCCCTCTCCAGCCCCCCATAAACATGCCTTGGGAGGCAGCAGGGGAAGGCTCAGGCTCTTGGGCCTCTGCAGCCACATGAGAGATCCAGAGCTCTTGGCCCCCAGCTTCATACCCACCCAGCTCTGGCTGTTCCAGCTATCTGGGGAGTGAACTAGCAGATGGAAGATCTCTATCTCTCCCTCCCTCTGTATCTCCTTCAAGTGAAATAAAAAAGAAAGAAAGAAAGAAAGAAAAAAGAAGAAAAGAAAGAAAGAAAGAAAGAAAGAAAGAAAGAAAGAAAGAAAGAAAGAAAGAAAACACTACCAATCCTTTGAGTTAGTTTTTGAAAGGGACAAATTTGGTGATTGGATGGAGTTGATAAATTAAGAGCATTACTGACATTTAAATTATTTTGCTATTAAACAAAACTGCAGCACAATATACATATTTGCTATTTTAACAAGTTTAGGTCACAGTTCAGTGGCATTAAGTACATCCACGCTGCCACCACCACCAGCTCCAGAACTCCTTCCCTGCAAAGCCACAACTGCTTAACAACTATTGCTCTTGCTAATTTTCCCCTCTCTGAATCTGACAAGGTTACCTCCCTTCTATAATGGAAACAATACAGTGTTTGTGACTGGCTTGTGTCCACATAGAGTAACATCCTCAAGGTTTGTCCCATAATAGCCTGTGTCAGAATTTCTTTCCTTTTTAAGGGCTAATAATCTTCTGTTACATGTAAATTCCATCTTGTTTACCCATTCTTTCCTTGATAGACCCAGAAACTACTTCCATTTTTGGGCTATTATCAGTAATGCTGTTGAGAACACGTGTGTTCAAATACATATTTGAGTACCTGCTTTTAATTTTTGTATTACTTGTGTAACTTATCTGTATTTGGGTAACTCATCTGCTGATCAGATGGTAATTCTTTTTAACTTTTGGAGGAATTCTCATACCATTTTATATGCCAAATCATAAATCAGAACTGCAAAGGTTTTGATATTTCCATGTCCTCAGCAACATCTATTTTGTTACTCTTTTTTGCTAGTTGCCATCCTAGTAGGTATTATTATGGCCTGAATATGGTCTGCCCCTGAATGCCTCATAGAGGAGTTTATTCCCAGGGAATGTAAACCCAGGGTCTCTGATATGGCCGTAGGGTATCCCATGCTAACATCTTAATTGCTATGCCATATGCATCCCTTCCCCCTCATCCCCAGGCTTTAATGTCGAGTATTCCAATTTATCTACATTTTCTGTTTCTTAATTTAAGTATCAGTTTGGGACACCTGTTAGACATCCAAGTTAAAAACATTTTCTGAAGATCACAAGAGAGGTCAGAATGAGCTGAAAATTAGGGGTTACTTAGCAATGGAAAATATTTACAGTCAGGGTCTGGATGAGATCACCCAGGAGAGAAGACACCTAAGAAAAAAGGAGAGTCTCTGTGGAATCCAGGCATCTTCAAATCCATGGACAGGCACCAGGAGGGCTTGCCTGAGTTAAATGTGGAGTGTGTGTGTGTGTAAGATCTGCGTTAATATGCTCTTCTGAGCATGATGCCTGGTGGGAATTAGAAGGCCTGGACAAACATATCCAGGTGGAAGACATGGTCAAGGGTGCTGGGGAGCTCTTCACTGCTGTTGGATCTCCTTGAGGAGCAAGTTGATCAGGAAGCACACCTCAGCCATGGCTCTAAAATTATACAGGAAAGACCCCTTTGGGATCAGAGGTGGCGATTCAGCCCAGCAGAATGATCCAAGCCAGCAGCAGTGTAAAATCCCCAAGGCGTGTGCAAACTTGAGCAGAGGCCCAAAGCAAAAGGGCCAGTTCCCAAGAGGTTGAGAACTGCTCCAGGAAACATGAAGGTTGTGACACTTGTCTGGGTCAGATTCCATGGGTGACTCACCGACTCGCATGATCCTGAGGTGGTCTCACAGGTAACTCCCATCAATTCCAAGCCAGGAGCTGGGGCTGAAGTACTCTGCAAATGCTTAGTCAACCTTCTTAATTTCATTGATTAGGCATTGTTAGAGAAAAGGTCCTGGGCAAGCATCAGTGGCTCCATGATTGTGTTATAAGAGGGGTAATTTGGTTGTGTTCCATAATGACTTCTCCATCAACTTGCACTCACACGGTTCATTTGCATGGACTTTTTTCCCTTTTTTGTCCCCTGAGGCAGGTTAACTATATGAATGTATCACAGTCCTAAAAATGGAATCCTAGGATTTCCCATCCCGTGTGTTTCATCTTGCTTCTTCTCGGTCCATGATGCCAGCTGGGAGATGGGGTGCAAGCCGACAGCAGGAGAACAGGTTATTCTGCTGTTTTCCCAAGTCTTTGTGTTGTACGTCCTGTCTGGGGCTGATCACAACACACTTGTTTAGCCTGCCTGTAAGTTTCAATAATAACTGTTCCTGGCTCTGTGATTTCAGCTTAGCCAACGTAATAGTGCTTCATCGATGCAGTTAGAAACAATGGAAGCCTACACACAGAAGCGAATCCCACCCCAGTTGGTATGCAAGTGCTTTCATGATGCTCACACCATGATGAACTGCATAAGGACGCAGGCCCTGCAACATGTGTCCTTTGGTAATTGGCAACAGCCCGTGCCCTCATTTCACCTACAAGACAGACATTCTTGTTGTCCTCACTCTAAACAGACAGAAACTGAAAAGCAGTAAAGCTACCCAATTGCTATGGCTTGTGTGTGTGACAGTTCCAAACTGGAGCTCAGGACTGTCTGTGTGATAGTTAATTCTCTTCTAGAGGATGCCCAGGTAGTTGGTATGGCTGTCTGGGTGTGCCTGTGCAGGCTTTTCTGGAAGAGACCAGACAACATTTGAACCAGTAGTTGGTGTACATAAGCTCCACCCTGCCAGTGTGGGCAGGTACAATCTAGCCTGAGGACCTGCTTACACCAGAAGGCAGAGGAAGGCAAATTCTCTCATTTTCTTTTTCCTCTCTTTTAAAGCTTGGCTGTCCATCTTCCCCTGCCCCTGGCACAGGTTCTCAGGCCCCACTCGCTTCTGGTCTTCTGGCAGAGACTCAACAACATCTGTGCCCTGAGGCTTGCCTGCTTTCCTAGCTTCCAGATTGCAATCTTGGGATTTCTCAGTTCTGATAATCATGTAGGTGAATTTCCATACTGTCTCTATTTATATCTATATCTCTCTCCCATTGGTATTCTGAAACACCCTAGTAGAGTCTGCCTCCACCCTAAATCAGCCTAACTTGAGACAGGAGAGGAGAGTGGGTTGAGTTGGGCATAGATTTTTTTTTTTTTAAGATAACAAAAGCCAGAGTGTGAGTGGATGGAGCTGGTGGTGCGGTAGAAGCTGGAAGAGAGAGGATGGGAGGTGAGCTTGGAACTGAAGGCTTGGATGAAACTTGCGGATCTGGAGCGAGGTGGAGCTCCTCTGACACGTGGTGCAGTGCAGGGTGTGTCCTTGGCAGCCGGAGAGCGAAGTACAGGTAAAGATCAGGTGCTGTGAGGCCAGGAAGAGAGTGATGCATCCGGCTGTGCACTTGCGACATCAGGGCCTTCGGGACGAGTTCCTGGGAGTTCACAGAGCCTGCGTAAACCGCTAGCAAGCAGGAACGCGAGGGAAGCGTTTTCTGTGGAAGCTGGAGGTGTCATCATTAGTGTCAGCACTGGGAAACATTGCCTGCCCTCATGTTCCCCCGCTGACGGGGAAAGTGACCAGCCACCTCGTGAGAGACTGGGAGGCCAAGGTCTCAGGGAAAGCCAGGCTTCTGCCAAGGAGAGGAGACGGCGAGGGCAGCAGACTGCACTGGACAGAGAGCCGTCTGTCCACAATGGAACAGGTGCATTGAAGGGAACGAGGAAGGCAGTGGAGGGTGGGCACGCTGGCCAGCCACACGGCAGCAGGGTCACGGCGAGGGGTCTCAGGAAGGGCTGCGCGAGAAGGGCCAAGGCGGCCATGCTGCAGATTGCCTCAAAGGTCTCAGAGCCAAGTTTAGACTTCAGTTCCAACAGGGACAGAGACACTGGGTGATAGTCCAAATCCTCATAAATTGGTTACAATCTGTTCAGTAGTCTGTTAAATATAACCTTGTGATAAGGTGCTTTACCTCAGCAGAATAAGCTTGGCTTGGGTCAAATCAGGGTAGAGGTGAGCCCTGCTTACGCTGAGCGTGAGGGGTGGTGCCACACAGCCCAACTCTGGTTGGAAGAAAATGACTTTGACCCGCGTTTCCAGCACACAGAGTTCAGGCCCGGGAGGGGTACTGGGCTGGCTGCTGAGGCTGCGGGCAGGAGGCTGGTGTTTGGCTGGATTGTACCCACCCTGAATGAGAAGGGGTTCAAGTTCGAGTTCTTCAAGCTCAAGACCTGACGCTGAGTCCGTGCTGAAAAAAAATGTTTCTATTTTTTTAACTGCTTTATCATTAAAAAGTAATACAGGTTACTTGTGAAGCTTTTATAAAGTAGGCAAAGCTATAGAAAAATACTAAAACAAGCCATCTCTAATCTCACTGCCCAAGCAAATCTTCTGTTAATATCTTGGCATATTGTTTTTTCCCCAGTCTTTTTATCACAGCTTTAAACAGTTATTCATCCATTCATTCATTATTTGGCTAATCTTTATAAACTGTTTTTAATACTCGCATTCTATCCTTAGAATTTTACCAAGTTACTAGAAATAATCCTTAAACTGTTTGTGAAAGTTGCATAATGTTCCTCTTTAAGAAGTCACTATTACTTATTTTCAGAATTTTCTTTTTAGCTTTATGTATTTGAAAAACAAAGTCAGAGAGAGAAAGAGCGGGAGAGTCCAAGAGAGACAATATTCCATCCCCTGGTTCACTGCCCAAATACCTGCAACAGAACTGGGCCAGGCCAGAGCCAGGGAATCTGTCCTGATCGCTGACAGGGGCTGCAGGGACTCACTCCTGAGTCATCGCCTGCTATCTGTCAGGTGCATTGGCAACAGGGTGAATCAGAAGCAGGGCAGTCAGAGCTGGGACCAGGCCCTCTGGTATGAGATACGGCAGGTCAAGTGGCAGCTTACTCCATGCCACAATGCCTTCCTGCATGCTCACTTTTAAAAACGATAAATAATGCTGTCATAAACATCTGTAAGCATATTTGATATCCCTACTTATTTCCAGTTGTACAGTGAATGCATCAAAAACAAAGGGGGCTGGCACAGTGGCATAGAATGCTAATCCTCTACCTGTGGTGCCAGGACCCCCCATAAGGTCACTCATTCAAGTCCCAGCTGTACTAATTCTGATCCAGTTTCCTGCTGATGGGCCCAGGAAAGCAATGGAGGCTGGCCCAAGTTCTTGAGCCACTGAGCCCATTTTGGAGACCCAGAAGTTGTTCCTGGTTCGCAGCTTTGTGGAGTCAATCAGTGGATGGAAGGTCTCTCAGTCTCTTTTTCTCTCTGTAACTCTTCAAGCAAACAAACAAACAAAATTTTTTTAAGTCACAAGCCAAGCATTTGAAGGCTCTAGAAAGACTTCATTTTCCAGAAGAACTAATTTACATTCCCATGAGAAGAGCGTGAGAGGGCCTCGCTATACCCTCTTCTATGCTGTATATTATCAGCTTATAATTGTTGCTAATATGTGGGAAAATAGCACGACATTTTCTCTCCAACTTGTGTTCATTTGATTTCTGGTGAAGCAGAGCAGCTTTTCGTATATTTATTGGCCAATGTTTTCTCTTTTGAAAGTGAATAATTAGCTTTGCCCCTTCAATTCTCATAATGGCAGCACATTCCCGTGTTTGCTGTATGGATATTTAACTGAACACCTGCTCTGTGCACAATACTGCTCTGAGTGATCCTCGGGAGCTTACGCCATCAGGGGAGAAAGAGAACCAGCAAAATGAGGAAGCCTCTTTGGATGTCATCAGATGACCAACGCCATGGAGCAAAATGAAGCAAGGCCAGTAGGGTTGGGGCAGACACAGAAGTGGATCTGGTGTCAACAGTGGCCAGCTAGGCACATTTGGAGAAGGCAGCACCAGAGTAAAGAGCTGAAGGCGGAAAGGAGGCAGGCCACGAAGACCTACGGCAGGAGTGGTCCCCGAACAGGGGACCTGGGAAATCTGCCTAGCGTGTCCAGTGATCAGCAGAACCTGGGCAACCAGGATCAAGAAAGCCACGGAGAGAGTGGCAGGGGATGAGGCTGGGGAGCCAGGAGAGGGGGCTGCAGGGGAAGCAGAGCCTCCCAAACAGGACAGAGCCAAATGGAGAAGCTTTGAGGGCCGAAGGTGGGGTGACAGCTATTAGTAATGGCCCTGCACTAAAGGAGTTAAGGGCCTGCCCATCTGTGCCAGGTTAGTATGCCACTTATTTCAACCTGACATTACCCAAAGATTAAGTTCTAGGAAGCCCAGAGATGAGCAGCAGGTATATGAAAAGCCAACAAGGGGAGAAGAAAACCAAGCAAGCGTGGTGTGCTTGGCAACATTTCAGGGAAGGAAGGGAGATGAATTCAAAGGCTATGGACTGACTTGAATTCAGAAACCTGAGGTCTTTATAGAAATAAAGTATTGATCAGAAAAGAAGTGTGAGGTCATGGGGATCCTTGATGGAGCTGTTGGGGTGAAAGGTGGGAGCTAAAGCTTAATTACAGCAGGTTCAAGAGAAAATTGAAGGAAAAGGCTGAGTAGCCAATCAATAGCATTGTTTAGGAATCGTGGACAGGGGGACAGGGAGAAATGGGGCAGCGGCAGTCATGGGATCAATGGCATGCTGAGTGAGGAAGATCCAGCAGAAAGGGGGAACAGACCATGGGAGCCAGGAGGACCCCTGGCCAGAGGGGGGCTTGGTGAGGAGAATGCACACCCTGTGGTCGCAGCAGAGAGCATCCATGTCAAGGGAAGAGAGAAGGCAGTATTGGGGACAGTGCAGTCAGGCTGGGGCTCAGGGTGGTGGGAGCTTTGGAAGTTGAGGAAATCAAAATGGAGACAGGTGCAGAGAGCGCAAGGGATGTGCTCAAGACCTCAGATGGCAACAGTGGCCCACCTTGCAATGTCTGCCTGTCTGGCATCATCTTTTGGGACAATCCTGGAGAACATCCTGTCTGGGCAGCCCCTCAGCACCAATCTACCCTCGTTCAAAACAACTGTGTAACTAACTGGACCAACAGAAGGTTCTTAAAACCAAGCGGCTTCATCGTCCCCCTCCAAACACCAGTCCTCCCGCCCACCCTTGAGGGAATGCCTGTTTGGTTCCTAACTGACCCTGTGTCTCCTGATGGACAAATCTATTCTACACCAAAATAAACACTGTCTTTGCTTTTATTTCAACCATGCTTATGATTTCTTGTGTTACAAATTTCCTGGGTGGAAACAGAAAGCCCAGACTTAGCTAGAGGTTTAGAGTGGGGGAGAGACTAGTATCCCCAAGAGAAAACAGACCCTGGGGACAGAGGAAGGGCCAGGCCAGCAAAGGCCTCAGGAAGTTACTGAGAATGAATTCAAAGGGAAACCAGCCAATTGGTTTGTATATTTTCTCCAGGGATATTTAGCTGGGCAGGTGCCAGTGAGCAGCATCAGAGAGGACTGGATTAAACCAGCACTGTATTTGCTCAAAAGACTGAGGCGGATTAAGAAAGAGGCAAGAACACCGGCTGTAATGATTAAGCCTGGATGTAAGGTGGACAAGAAGGGAAGTGAGTAGGGGATAAAGAGAACACCAACATCTGTACCAGGCATGGTACATGTGCCTCATGCTGGGTAATCTTCACTCCAGAGATCATGACTGGCTCCTTGAGTGGGTGAAGACACCAAGCATTACGAAGGCCGTTGCTTCCTCGGGGATCTCGGAACTGGGTAAGTGACAGATCTGGCATTGGAGCCCAGGGACACGCACCTCCAAAGGCTGTATACTGAGCCCTTGTACTATCTGTGTTAGCTGGAGTACTGTTGGGCATTTAACAACTGATGCAGACATCAAAGAATGGTAATTGTACCTGATGTATTTTTGTTAGTACTCTTTTCCACTTCTGTTAACATTGTTTGATACATAGAATTCTTTAAAGATCTCTAGTTAAAAAAAAAACATTTTATCCACAAATTATGCCATAAATCATAAAAAGCAGTTTTTAAAGATCAGCATTTGTTTGGATGTTGAATTTAATCATCTATCATTTTGGTACATATAGATCTACTTGGTCTTTGAGTGGCAAAAACAAAATCATTTGTGTACTTACTGCCTTTTTATAAACAGATTTGAGAAAGTTACCACTTACTGTTACAAATTATAGAACACCTATGCAAACAGTAATAGTTAAACGGTACATTCTTATTTCTTATATTTAGAAAAGACTTTAGGAGTAATATTTTGACATTGAAAGATTCAAAAGTTCATGTATCAAACAGTATTTTCATTCACATAGAATTATAAGGCACTTTAATTAGAATGAATATTTGACTAAAATTAAACAAAATTCTATTATTTTAATGAACATGGATGCTTATCACATGCCTTTTACATGTAACAAAGGTCTATGCTATGCAGCCCTGTGGTGGTTACAAAACTACGTCCCTGGTCTCCTAGAATGGAAAGCCACATGGAGAGGTGACTGAGCCAGGCCTACAGGAACCAGGACAGCAGAGGGGCAGCAAGTTCCAGGATAGCTTTCAGGGAGGCTGCCTGACCTACTAGTTTGGCTGGCAGGTGGTAATGGGGAGGGACAGAAAAACATGGGGCAGCTGAGCCTGTGGCCCTACATCCCCAATGACCAAGTATAAACTCTTCTAATATAGTTGATTTATTTTAAGTAATAGCAAAAAAAAAAAAAAAAAAAAAAAAAGCAGAATCAGTGTGTATCAGTGGACACAATATAGTGGAGACAATTCCCAGTTAATCAAATCAATGGTCCTAATTCCATAAAAGGTTCTTGAGATAGCAGCAGTGCATCAGGATGTCCTACAAAAAGACCTTGTAGAAAGCAGGGGTGATGACCATTAAACAACACATGGAAATCTGGCTTCTTGTCTGTGTGTGTATGTGTGTCACCACACACACAGCCTCCGTTCCTATGAGTGTGCAGCCATCCTAAATGTGCTAAAGGGTTCACAGTACTGCCCCAGGAAATGCCACTGTCCAGGAAAGGGCACTGTCCCCAGTCAGCATGAGTGACTTCCTCCGGGGACTGAAACTAGCAACTTCCAGAAGGCAGTGAGCCACATGAGACAAGCTACTTGACCTCTTGCTGCATTTCACTTGTAAAACACTCATCTTCTCTGCCATTGCGGAATAATATGGCATGCATTTAGTCTTGGATCCTAATTCCAGTTCCAGAGCTCCTAAGGCCTCTGGGATCCCGAGCGATGGGAACGCCTCTTGTTACTTATAACGAACCTAGGTGGTGACGGCCAGGGTGCGGGAAGGATGCATCCCAAGCCTCCCAGTGTCACAGCCACAGGAGTGTGCTGCAAGCCCCTTCTAGATCTCACCCTGTGCACGTTTTCATTTGGCTGCTCCTCTGTGGCCTGGGTAATAAAATCACAAACACCACTGTTCCCCGAGTTCTGTGAGCCATCTCAATCAAGGCAATGAACCCCAAAAGGGAGTTCTGGGGTTTGTAGCCAGTCTGATAGGAGGACAGTGGCCTGGCCTTGAGACCAGTGAAGCCAGAGTAGCCTCAGGAGATTGAGGAATCTGACACCAACACCACGTGGGGATAGTGTGGGATAGTACTGAATCACAGGACACTTGGTAAGCGTGTGGGAAACATGACTCATGGGCTTCTCTCTCACTCACTCACACATGCACACACACATAAGCATCTGCTCAGAGAAGTGTTCTGTGTGAAGGGTCAGGTTAAAGAAGAAAATTGCTTTTTTTTTCTTTCTCTTTCTCTGACAGACATCTATTGAACTAAAAGCAGTATATAGTACTTTCTGGTTAGGAATAGCATGCACAGTCATCTCTCAGGAAGTAGCAATGTGGGACAAGGCTCCTAGAGACACCAGAACGCAGGATACTCAAGTTTCCTAATGGCAAATGATGTGGCATTTGCACACAATTCGTATACACCTCCGGTATGCTTTAAATCACCTCCAGATGGTTCATAACAGAAAATACAACATAAATATTTATTACATTGCATAGGGGATATGAATATGGAAAAGGTGTTGCACATGTGTGTAGAAGCAACCATTTCAGGACTAATTACAGAGCAAACTTGACTCATGTAACCATTCAGTTATAAATTAGTAGGATAAGAGGACACGGTAAAACAAACTTGCAATTTCATATGTATGGTTTACTGTACACTTTCCCAAGTGCACACATTTGTACATATACACACATACTTTATCATTTAAGTTATAGTAATTTAAAGACATTCTTTTTGCTGGGATAGTATTTCTATGTTTGGAAAAGAATATTAATCTCAGTATGGATTTTACCAGTCCTCAATCTGTATATTTTTTTAAGATTTATTTATTTTTACTGAAGGGCAGATTTACAGAGAGGAGACACAGAGAGAAAGGTCTTCATCTGCTGGTTCACTCCCCAAATGAACATAATGGCTGGAGTTGGGTTGATCTGAAGCCTCCTTCGGGTTTCCCACATGGGTGCTGGGTCCCAAAGCCTTGGGACATCCTCTACTGCTTTTCCAGGTCACAAAAAGGGAGCTGGATGGGAACTGGATGGGAAGTGAAGCAGCAGGGACTTGAACCAGAGCCCACATGGGATCCCAGCGCATGCAAGATGAGGATTTAGCCACTAGTCTATTGCACCAAGCCCTCAACTTATGTATTTAAAAAAAAAATCCTATAAACTTCATTTCATCAAATTCATTAGTAAGGAGGACACCGTAGTGACAGCAGTTTCTAAGAACAAGAGTATCGGGAAGAGTGGTCCAGAGTTTACCATTCGACAGGTGCTTCTCCACAGTGAGGCTCACTTTAAAGTGAGGTGTCCGTCTCTTCAGGGAAGGTGCTAGTTTATCCAGTTTGCTCAAATAAGGGAGAGATTTTCTCAGAACGCAGTCACTAGAACTTTGGGATTTTCTTCTCTCTCCAATAAGTCTCTTGATTTTTTCCCAGATCTGAATCTGTAAATAAAATAGCTTTTCCATAAAATGAAACATTCAAGAGTTTGGTCCTCACAAGGCCAGACTGAAAATCATTAACACTGATAAGAACTTTATGAGCGCAGTCGAGTATTTTATGACTTTGAACAACTTCTGGGGCCATCTGACTTGAGCCTAAAATCCTGAATTTGTTAAAAATGTTATTATTTTAATTTTGGGGTGGGGCAGGAAATGGGAGGGAGAGAGTCAGAAAGAGGGACAGACAAGACAGCAGTCCCATGTGCAAGGTCAGTCCCTGAATGCCCTGAATGCCGTGGTTGGAGGCTGAAGCTGCCACACATCGCCCTTGTGGGTGGCGAAACCCACTACTTCCATCTCTGCTGCCAGGTAATTCAGATTTTTGCTTGGAAAGACCCTCTCCTCTATGGTTATAAAAGTATTTGTTCTTTGGTTACAGCTGTTTTTTTTTTTTTAACATTTTTAGATCTGAATTTTTACTCTCTCTTGAATTTATCTTTGTATTTTTTGTAAGAATCAACTATTTTAAATATTCAAGGTGTCTTGCTGAATGTTCTAACATCTTTCACTGAATAATCTGACTTTTCCCCCACTGATTTTGAGCTGCTATGTTCTGTGGCGCACTGAATTTTCACAGTCTTATGTTTTTATTTCCTGATTTCTATTCTATTTCATTGACTTCCATGCCCGTGCCATCTCCACAGTGTGTTAATTACCGCTGCCTGGACAACAGGTGTGATCATCTGATGGAGCTGGTCTCCTCTTGCTGCTCGTCCATGCCACTCTTCCTGGCGTGTGCGATCTTACATCATGTCACCGAGTTCCACTTACCCTTTCACTTTCTGTATCTGGTCTAGGGTTTCCGGCAGAGTCACTCCAAAACTTTCAGGGAAAAAAAGGGTGACGATTCCGATGAAGATTGTCAGACTGCCCATGATGATGTAGGGCAGGAGTCTGTTGTAAGCACCTGAGGGCAGCGAACATGAGAACATCAGGTCAACACATGGACTCTAATGCTCTTGAGCTCCTAAAGCATGCTGTGAAGGCAGCAAATGGTCTGTAAGAGCAGTTCTCAATCTGAATGTTTTCACCAGCGAGATAAGTAAGCTAAGTGTCAGTTTCTTTGATGACAAATGTTGTTGACTTTGTGTAATAATGTAGCTGCTTGATTTCAATTCTGAGATGGTTTCCCACTCTGTTCTGTCAGATAGTGTCCTACATGCTACCACTCCCTCATGAGTCACAGCAGCTCCTCTGACAGGAGTCTCTGCTGCCCCAAGCTGCCCTCTCAATGTAGAGGCAGCTGGAGGTGAGGGTTGGGATGACGTCAGGGAGAAGAGGCTGGCCAGCACATTTCAGGTTCAGGTCATGGTGAGTGTAGTGTGTCCCCTTCTACCCTCGACAGACAGTTGGGGCAGACAGCTGGTTCCACAGAGCTAGTAGTCTAGGACACACCAAACACATACTCCCAAACTTAAATGATACATTCAATCCAGTTTGAATCAATAAATGAGGACTGACACATGTGCTTAGATTTGGTTTCTTTTCTCTTTCTTCCTTTCTTACTAAAGATTTATTTAGTTTAAAGTCAGAGGTAGAGAAAGGGAGAGAGAGAGAGAAAGAGAGAGAGAGAGAGAGAGAGAGAGAGAAAGGATATTTTATCTCAATGGTTCATTCCCCAAATGACTGTAGCAGCCAGGGCTGGGGCAAACCAAACTAGGAGTCTGGAGTTTCATCAAGGCGTCTCACATGAATTCAGAAGCCCAAGCACTTGGGTCAACCCCTGCTGCTTTCCCAAGGACATGAATAAGCAGCTAGATTGGAAAGGAAGCGGACAGAACCAACAACCATGAGGGATGCCAGTGTTGCAGGCAGCAAATCTATGTGTTACACCATACCCAGGGACCCTGATTTCTTCTGAGAGCATTGCATGTCTTGGTTTTACATGTAATTGGAACAACCCTCCTCCCCTGGTCCTCTTGATCATGTGGCATTACTCAGATAAGAGAATCACAGACCCTCATCCTGCCTCCTGCATGGAGATGACACTTTGCTAACACAACTTGCTGTTGTGGGGTGGAAAGCTCTGTCTGAGACTTTGCTTCTTAAGCATCAGTGTGGGGTGAAAGGAGAGCAGACTCCGTGTGACATACTCTCTCAAGCTATGGCAAGACAGGAAAGGATTCTCTCTACAATCATGTAGAGGCACCTTCCCTGGGATCTTATGTACATGTGTAGGGGCATAGGTGAGGTGGAAACAGTAGGTTATCACTGGACAACTAGAAAGAACAAGGTGTGTCTACCTCTCTCACCAGAAGAGTCCTTCAGGAGAACTGAGTTTGACGTACCAGACCCTACATCCCCCTGAATCCTGCTGAAGTTCCTCTGTGGTGTCATCCTAGAATGTTGAAACTTTAGTGCTCAGAAAGTTTTTGGTTTTGGATTTTCACTTAAGGTTGTACAACCCTAATAGCAAAAAGATAGAAATGGCCTAAACGTCCAGCCACTGAAGCCTATCTAAAAAACTGCTTATTACAAAGATGGTAAAAGAGCAACATACATCATTGAAAAGGATATTTTGATTAAAATGTTATTATATATGATATTTGCACATTTATTTATATGTCTGTGTGTACATACACATTCATATGCTATACAAAAAAATTACTGAAGGGTTACCCATTCACGTCATGAATATTGGGGCTTCTAGGACTATTTGGAGAGTGGGAAGAAGAGAGGTAAACTTATACTTTTCCCATTATTTTCCACACCATTTGAGCTTCCCATGATGAACATCTATTACTTGTATGTTTAAGGTGGATTTAAAGAAAGAATAGATGGACAAGATGCATCTCACCCAGGTAAACGAAGTAGGGAGCAATGATGCTGCCCACCCTGGAGGCCATGGATGTGACCCCCACAGCCATGTTCCTGACCAGGGTTGGGTACAGCTCGGCGGTGAAGACGTACAACATGGAGAAGGCAGAGGTGATTCCAAACTTCCCTAGCATCGCCAGACCAATGGACACGAAGCTGTAATCTAGGAAGGAGACCCAGTGTAAACAGGGTGCTATCAGACAGGACACTTAACTCAGCTGCTTTTAATGTCCTTTTTCACTTCTTTAGGGAATCATTTTATTAACATGGAGTTATTTCCAAAACACCATGTTTTCTTCAAATGTCCTAGCAACTGGACATGGACAAAGAAGGAAAGTGAGGCGTGCCTTTGCACTTTGCCTGTTGTTATTCTGGGTCATTGATGCAGCCAGTGATCTTTGTTCCCCAGCAAATTGCAGGCATGTTAATATGGTTAAGCTTAATCTTGGAAGAGAAAGGCCAATCCTTTTCATCTTGCTTCTTGCTATGAAGCAATGCACATTTCCATGAAAGTTAGCCTATGTTAGTAATTCAACTTAGCATTTTGTAAAATGAGAGATAGCCACAAGAGCAGAAGGCAGCTCATGTCCCTTTGTATGCTGTTTAACTACTTCACACTTCAGACCACAAAATCACTGGACTTAGGCTGGAACCAGCATGAGTTCTCAGCTCCAACACTGAATATATCGCTTAGAGAAAAGATTTCAAAACATCGAGTAAGATTTGAAAATTTGCAAATCGTGATTGTGACTCAAAGACACTGGTTTAAGGGTTTGGGTGGCTCTTCCCTTTCACTGGGGACGTCTCCAGGGCTGACTCGGGTGGCTGCTTTGATCATGGAAAATCACATAATTAGCTATCACCTGTCTAATCAACCTGTGTATGGCATCTGATGTCAAGGCAGCAAAACAGGGAGCAGTGAGTCATGCGACCTGGCCAAGCGTGGGTCTGCTCTGGGAAGCTGCCAACCCTGGTGAATTGCTTACCTGCAGGCACTAGCTGAATTAACAGGAGCACCCCTCCTCCCAAGAACAGCACCCCGGAGATGATATAGCGCCTGGGCAGGGTTCGCAGCAGCAGCCAGGCTGTGACATAGGCAGGGACCTCAATCAAGGCTGAGAGGAAACAGTTCAGGTAGACGTCACCGTGTAAATTGGGGGAGTCGAGAGAAAGAGCAAAGTAACCCACTGAGGTTAGCATCCTGAAAGATAAAAACCAGATACAATGACCAAAGGATGGTCCCAGTCACTCCAAAATTTCAAGATGACCAAGAAAGTGTTGAACAGCCACTAATCCCATGTGGCTTTTGAAATTTAAACAGGGGCCAGTGTTCAGCCTGGGGGTTAGGTTGCCACTTGGAACAATCATAACCGATATTGGAATGTCTGGATTCAAGGCCTAGCTCTTCTCTCAATCCCAGCTTCCAGCTGATGCACCCTGAGGGAGGGAAGTGATGATAGTTCAAGTACTTGGATCTCTGCCACCACATGGGATACCCGGACTGAATTCTCAGTTTCTGGCTTTGACCTGCTTCAATCCTGGCTATTGTTGCCATAGGTGAAAGTGAATCAGTGCATGGGACATCTGTTTCCCTTTCACATAAAGAACATTAAAAAAAAAAAAAATTGTGAGCCCTGACGTTATGGCTCAACTGGCTAATCCTCCACCTTCAAGCACTGACACTCCCCATGGGCACCGGTTCATACCCTGGCTGCTCCACTTCCTATCCAGCTCCCTGCTTGTGGTCTGGGAAGGCAACAGAGGATGACCTAGGATCTTGGGATCCTGCAACCATGTGGGAAGCTCAGAGGAAGCTCTTGGCTCCTGGCTTTGGATTGGCTCAGCTCTGGCCACTGCAGCCATCTGGGGAGTAATCCAGCAGATGGAAGAGCTCTATGAATCTGTGTTGTCAATAAAAAAATTTTAAATTTAAAGTTTTAAAAAATTTTTGTATATTGTTTACATAGTTGAGAGAAACAAAAAAAAATTAAATACTTGAAAGTTAAATAAAATTTCAAATTCAGTTTCTCAGTCACACTAGTGACACTTGAAAAATTCACCGGTCACATGGGCTAGTGGTTGATGTTTTCAATAAATAAAAAGTTCTGCACAAAATTCTACTGGGTAGCACAGGTGTACACATGTAAATATTCAATAATACCCAATCTCAGCTAGCTGATTTAAAAATCAGTATTTCCTGAAGAGTTTGTGCCTTATTACTTCTTAGAGTTGTTATTAGAAAAAAATTGAGATTTCAAACTCCAGATCTCATTATTTTTAAAGAAGAGCAGATACATAGCTGGTACTACAGGATCATGCTGTTGGAAACTGATCTGGCAAAGCTCACTTTTGGGAAAGGAGTGAAGCTTTCAGAATGCTCCAAAACATCACAGAAGGCACAGGGCACACCCTAAGGTGCCAGCTAACAGGCACAGAGGCGCTTTCCTGTAAAAACAAAGAGCCCCACTGCAGAAATCTGCTTATCACGAGCACAGATGAAAGCCGGTGGCACTGGACGAGGGTTTCAGCAACTACATTGGATCTTCTTCTATAGATTGGACCACATCGGACAGAATGAAGAATAAAAGAAAAACCGAAACCTTACTGCTGGAGGGATCTTGGTGATCTGGTTTTTGATCTAACCAAAGCAGCAGTGCCCACAGAGCTGGTGCCTGGCCCAGCAGCACCACTGCTGGAGATGTGTGTATGTCCACAAGGTCTGCTGACCGTGGGAGGCCCGGGACACACTTGCTGAACTCTGCAGCTTACTCCCTGCACGCGATTTCTCACTGCAAACCACAATGGCCTTGGAAACATGCTTGTTACAGTCTGCACCTGCCAGTCCAGAGCCCACATCTCTGCACTCACTATAAGCTACACGTGTTCTTGTCCTTTATTGCTTGGCAGCCACCTCATTCCATTGAATCTACAAAGCCACCTCATCACCTGTGTGCCTTACAAGCCCTTGCTTTTTGCTGTTGGCAGGAATATAAAACTCTTCGCTTCTTGGCCTTTTGGCTGAGATCAAGATCAAATAAAAAGCTCAATGGCACTCTAACTCAGGCAGTGGGGAACCCAGTGCTCCTATCCTCATTGGCCATGGCTGGCTCGGTTTCAGGAAGCAGCAGCTGAAGGAACATCTGTGCCCAGAGCAGATAACACTGCATCCCACAGGGGTGGAGCAGAAGGGAAGCCTTCTCCTGAGGGTCCCAGCAATGCAGACCCAAACATCATGCCTCGTGACTTTTCCCAGTATTCAGTGCTGTGAACTGAAAGAAGACACCTCCAATGGGCCTTGCACTTGGTCCTCTGTGTGATTTTCTGAGTGAGAGACAGTGGGCTGCAAGCTCAGGTGCTGCACGGCTGCACTTCCAGATGACTCCTTACTTACCACAGCAGCACAGACATAATGGTTAGTGTGGCAATATTCCGAGTCCTGAACAGGTCCAGAATGAAAACTTTCTGCTCCTTCAGGGGGTGTGGATCTTGCAGCTAAAATAATGCAAACAGGCATTAGATAAGAGGTAGCAAGATTAAGAGGTATTCTTTGTCAGTGACCCATGGGAATGAGGGCATCCAAACATGTGGCAATCATTCTCAAACTTTAAACTGGTAAGAACAGATACTTCACTTGATCTTAGCCAAAAGGACAAGAGCAACTATTCTCACACTTTAAAAAATGCACTCATTTTGGGACAATAAGATGCTGGACTCTATGTTTGGTATACGCTTGCAATGGGGAAACCTCAACTGAACTTGAGCTGTGGTTATGCAATAAGGTGGAGGAATCCACCATGGTGGGAGGGTTTGGGGAGGGGTGGGGAGAACCCAAGTATCTATGTAACTGTGTCACATAATACAATGTAATTACTGAAGTTAAATAATAAATAATTAAAAAAAAAAATAAAATAAAATAAAGCAATATACTTGAACATAAAAAAAAAAAAATGCACTCATTTTAAAGTGTGATGGATTAAATTTTATTTTATTTAAAAATCTCAAGGACAGGGAATCAGGGAGACAGAGATCTTCTACATGGTGCTTCACTTCCCAAATGCTTGCAGTAGGCAGGCCTGGATCAGGTGCAAGCTAGGATTCCAGAACTTTATTTGGGTCTCCCAGGATAGGTAGCAAGAACCCACTTGCTTAAGCCATCATCTGCTGCTTCCCAAAGTACATATCAGCAAGAAGCTGGGACCAGTGCAATGGCTCAACTGGCTAATCTTTCCACTGTAAATCACTGGGATCCTATATGGGCACTGGGTTGTGTCCTGGCTGCTCTGCTTCCTATCCAGCTCCCTGCTCGTGGCCTGAGAAAGCAGTGAAGGATGGCCCAAAGCTTGGGACTCTGCACCAACATGGGAGGACCACAGGAAGCTCCTGACTCCTGGCTCCAGATCGGCTCAGCTCTGGCCATAATGGCCATTTGGAGAGTGAACCAGCAATGGAGGGACTCTCTCTCTTTCTGTCTTTCCTTCTATCTGTAGATCTGTCTTTCAAAAAAATATATATAGTTTTTTCTTTAGAAAAAAAAAGCTGAATCAGAAACGAGCAGGTCAGAGTCCAGTCAGGCATTCTGATATGGGACAGACAAGTCCCAAATAGTGACCCAACTACTACACCAAATGCCTGTCCTGGCTTTTTAAATATGTGACATCAGCTCCAAACACAAAGCCTGACAGACAGCCACTGTAGCCTTCCTTGGTTCAGTCATCACTGTGGATGGCCTTTATCAGAATGACCTAGGATCCTAGGGTCTGCTGGGTGGGGAGGGTGACAGAGCCCCCAGAAGCTTTGAGGTTATGTCTGCTTTGTTTGTTTGTTTGTTTGAAAATGTGTGTGTGGGGGGGTGGACAGCCAGGGAAAGAAAGGGAATATCTTTGTATCTACTGGTTCTCTTCAAACGCCCACCACTCTGGACAGACTCTGAAGAAGACACAGGTCTTCCCATGTGGGTAGAAGAAACTACAGAACCTGAGCAAGCACCTGCTGCCTCCGAGGGTGCACACAGGTGCGAAGCTGGAATCGGGAGTGGAGCTTCGACTCAAACTGAGGCATTGTCATATGCCATTCAGACATTTCAAGTGGCGTCTTAACCATTATACCAATTTTCCCCTCTACTTTTTAAAATCGACTATGAATCATGATAACCAGGCCGGTTAAAATTGATGCTAAAATAAAGTTACGTTGCTCTGAGGTGGGGAAACTCTTGAAGCTAGTCCCGTGGCATGTGTGGAGTGAGGAAGGAGTTCCTGACTGTGGAGAGTGAGGCTTTCCTTTGTGGCAGGTGCTCCCCAGACATCAGCCCGCTCTTAGGACAGACGCTCACACGGCCAGACTGGCTTCCCTGCCATGCTCCCTTCAGGGCACAGCAACAGAAGGTGTCCCCGCAGTGTAACCCCGCTATGACAACAAAGCAAAGTGGCTGCATACTCTGAGAGTCGGGGAGTTAGAGGTCCTCACCGAGGGTCTCGAGCATGGCACACACACAGGACCTGTGGCCCAGACTCGGCTTTCACTCAACACTTCTCTGGGACTCCTGTTAAAATGCAGATTGCCGGGTCAGCGTAGTGGCATATCAGGCTAATCCTCAGCCTGCGGTACCATAATCTAATGTGGGCATGTGGGCATGTGGGCACTGGTTCAAGTCCTGGCTGCTCCATTTCCCATCCAGCTCCTTGCTCATATGCCTGGGAAAGCAGTGTAAGATGGCAGTGCTTGGGCTCCTGAACCCCCATGAGAGACCCAGAATAAGCTGCTGACTTCAGACAGGCCCAGCTCTGGCCATTTGGAGATTGAACTGGCAGATGAAAGATCTCTCTCTCTCTCTCCCTGTGTGTGCATGTGTCTCCTTCTCTCTATGAATCTGCCTTTCAAAGAAAAATAAATGTTTTAAAAATACAGATTGGGTCCAGCAAGGTAGCCTAGTGGTTAACATCCTCATCTTGCACACATCAAGATCCCATTTGGATGCCAGTTCTAATCCAGGCGGCCCACTTCCCATCTAGCTCCCTGCTTGTGGCCTGGAAAAGCAGCTGAGGATGGCCCAAAGCCTTGGAATCCTGCATCTGCCTGGGAAACCTGGAAGAGGCTCCTGGCTTTGGATCAGCTCAGCTCCAGCCATTGCAGCCACTTGGGGAGTAAAATCAGCAGATGGAAGATCTTCATCTCTATATCTCCTTCTCTCTGTAAATCTTTCCAATAAAGATAAATAAATCTTTTAAAAAATGTAGCCAGCCAGGTCCCACCATGGGCCTGCTTATTCTGACCCTCCCGGGGCCTGAAGCCCAGGGAATCTGTATTTTTAAAGCTCCTACATAACTGTAATGATAAGTCAGATTTGGAAACTTCAGGTCACAAATATTCTTCTACAATGCCTTTGTGTCAGGTGCTGTGGGCAGGCTGAAGACGCCTACATCCAAAGCGAGGGACACGCAGGTCACCTACCATGCGGCTGTTCTTTTCTTCCTGTCCAAGTCAATGTCTCTATTCCTAACACAAAGAATGAGCACTGCTGTTTACAGCACACTTTTACATCAGAGAGGTCCTGGTTGTAAATTCTAGCTTAATGGCTGTGTACACCTGGGCAAGTTGCTAACTTTTCCTGTAAAGCAGGCTACGGGCAGTACCAAGTATCGATGCCAACGTGAGAGTCATCTGAGCTGATGATACTACCAGGCACCTAGGGGGCTCCTGTTGCCATTCTGCACGGCTGCACGTGCTGGCACAGGGCTCTGCGCATCGCGCAACATGAACAGGATCTGGCCTTGGGACTGAGCAGGGAAGAAGACAAGGTGGCAGGCAAGTACAAGCTCCCCTCCCCCAGCAGGCTTGCCCAGGTCAAAGGACAGCAATGCCTGAAGAAGCAAGGCGTGGGAAGCACATGTGACTGGGCCCTGGACTTGATCATAATTGTCTATCATTGTACATCTGTTATTTGTTTATTGTAGACTCCTCTGAATTTGTGTAGGTCTGATCTCTACCACCAGGCTAGAAGATCTCCAAGATAAGAATCAGACTACATCCCAATAAATACCAAGACCTGGTGTACTGCTGAAAGGCAAGAGGTTCTCAGCACTCCCACTGCTTTTTCTGCCTCCAGTGAAAATGACTAAGTCTGGGAATGGACTTCTGGATTTGAAAGCAAAGGCCTAAGGGATGCCTGAGAGCTTGGGCTCATGAGCACCGTAATTGAGCCTCCAGGGCACCTGCAGGCTTCAGGAGGAGGTCCTGAAGGCCAAGTGTGTATGAAGGCCTTGGACACAGCACAGCATGCCCACCTCCTCCACAGTCTGTTTTCTGCGGCAGCTGAGCATGGACCCCAGCACATGCACGCAAACCACTGGCACAGCCACTAGCATCTTACTGTGTTCCAAGTGGCCCCCTATCATTCCAGCCAGGAACACCCTCTCCATTCTTTGCAGTCATCCAAGTGAACCCTACTGCCCCTCCTGGTATGCACCTGCCTCCTCTGCCCCAGGCCACCTTGCTTGCCTTCTTTGAACTACTAGCCCAGTGTTACCTCCCGGGCTCTTTGGTATTTCTTCCTGTATGTCATCATTTGTCTTTTCACCTTATCCTCTTGGCCAGATCATAACATTCTCTTCTCCTTTCCTCTAGGGGCTGTCATGGTGAACAGCATACCATGTCTTTGGCCTGTGTGGCTGCTGCCATGGAATATCGGCTTTTCCTTGTGACCACCACCTTGAGGGTGGGTCCCTGAGTCTGTATTCTCAGGTCTTACTGCTCCACATGTGGCTCATAGCAAAACTGAAAACATAGGAACAGAGACCATCTGCAGACTTATGAAAGCTTCTGGGCACAGCAGGGGACCCAGGGTGGACTAGCTCTCAAAGTTTTCCCATTTAATTTGCACATTTAAAAATAATCAGTACAGGGCCCAGCAGGGTAGCCTAGTAGCTGAACTCCTCACCTTGAATGTGTCAGGATCCCGTATGGGTGTCGGTTCTAATCCTGGCTGCTCCCATCTAGCTCCCTGCTTGTGGCCTGTGAAAGCAGTTGAGGACAGCCCAAAGCCTTGAGACCTTGCACCTGTACGGGAGACCTGGAAGATGATCCTGGCTTCAGATCAGCACAGCTCTGGCCATTGCAGCCACTTGAAGAGTGAACAAGTAGACAGAAGATCTTTCTCTCTGTCTCTCCTTCTCTCTGTAAATCTGACTTTCCAATAAAAATAAATCTTTTTAGAAGAAATAATCAGTACAAACAAGCAATGTAAAAAAAAAAACACTGAAGACAAATTTGCAAAGTAGAGAGAACTAATACTTAATAATGTTTGGTGTTCATTAAGCAGTTCAATGTACAATTGCACTGAATTTTTTCCGGATGTGTTTATTTGAAAGATAAAGAGAGAGATCTCCTATCTACTGGGTAACCCTCCTAATGCCTGCACAGCAGGGGTGGGCCAGTTTTAAGCCCACAGCCTAGAATTCAATCCACGTCTCCTACGTGGGTGGTTGGGCCCAGGTTCTTGACCCATAACCTGTAACCTCCCCAGGTGTGCGTCAGCAGGAAGCTGGATCTGAGAAAAGAACCAGGATGTAGACAAAGGCACCTTAATACATGATTGGGATGTCCTGAGCAGTGTCAGCCACTCTACCAAATATCTACCCCAGCACTGAATTCTTAAACAGTTCTTTAAGGTAAATTTTATCTTTAAATTTATTCATGACTATGTTCCGAAGTTCTAGTACAGTGCCTGGCACATTGTGGATGCTTAACAAATATTGAATTAAATCAAATTCCATAAAGCCAAGAATGCATAGCTGATACCCACCAGAAATACACGTGAACACTTACCTCCACAGAATCAAATATCACTGCTGGTGCCACCTTGTTGTTCATTTTTGCTGCCTTTTGGATGATAACTTCAGCCTCTCTAAATCTTTTCTGGGATAGCAGCCACCGTGGAGATTCAGGAATAAACCTAGAAGTCATTTTTAATAGTTTATAACTTTACACAGCAGGTGGGTATGATACTATCAACTCTAAGCTGTCCCCAGATAACTATAATTTTGTAACATCTTAGATATTTCTCGCTTTTTAAAGTCTTCAAAAGATTTCCATGGGATCACAGGAATAAATAAAATAAAAGCACCTTCAAGTACTAAACTTCAGATCTGATTGCAGGACTGCTCATCGGTTTTGCTTGAGACCAGACCCTAAGGGTTGGCCTTTGACGGTGGGTGTGTTTGAGCAAGGCCAGACGTGGGAAGCTGTCCGAAACTGGACAGGCAGTGAAGCTCCTAGAAGAATCACATCCCATAGCCCTGAGTCCCCACGAGGAGAAATCATCTTTTCGGCATGTCCATTCTTTAGGGGATTCCTGGTGCCTGAGCTGGGGTTGGCCACAAGTTTACTAGGTAAGGCCCAGAGCACCTGTGTTGCCCCGTTTCTCCTAAAGGTGGAAAAGGTGGGGATGTGTGCCCTTCTGTGGGCTATCCCTGTGGCTTTTAATAGCTTTCCAAATCAGTGAGTGCCAAACTGGTTTTGAGGAGATGCCTTCAATGTTTTCCTTTTTTTTAAAGAAGAAAGTCTAAAATTTTAATTTTTAAAATTAGCATACATACATTTATAACTAATGCTCTGATAACTGTTGCAAATGGAAGGCTTCTTGCCTGAATTTCATTTCTTAGACTCTCCAAGCCTTTCTCTTGCCAGCTCTTAATTGCCTGACCTAATTATCAGTATTTGGTTTCCCCAGAAAATAAATTACAAGTAGCAAATACAGACGCCCCCTCTAAAGGGCAGGCCCCAATGCTCTAAGAGGAATTAGCTTAGAGTGAAACCCAGCATGACAAATGCCCAACCCCTAGCTCCCTTGCCTAGCCTGCCGGTCTGCATGCTTGCAGGATGCCTAGAGCGGTGCTCACAGGAAGTGTGATGTTAGGTCACTGCCCTCAGTAACTGCAGTGGTGCTGTCTAGACTCTGAAACATCCTGCATCTGTGCCACGTGGTACAGCAGGCACAGCCATGGACAGTGTGACTATTGGGACTTGGCAGGAACAGAGCTGCATGTGGCTAGTGACAATGCAGTTACGTGTTTGAGGGGTACCCACCATACACGTGAGTACCTCACCCACATCTCTGCCCTTGAGAAGTGCCTTTCCCCAGCAAAGACCCTACCAGGCTCTGACTCCTGAAGTGTCCCCATGCTCCCTTCTCACCCAGCTCTACCTGTGTACACACATTCCCATCACACCTCTGATCTCTTACTGCCGGCTCTTTTAAGGGGAACTTGACTCACCCGCAGTGGTTCGTGTAAGTCCCCCTCTCATTTCTAGTTCACTACAAGCCCCAGGGCCACTGCTATCTCTACTTTCTAAACTTTTTTTTTTTTTTTTAGGAACCAGCATTATGGCACAGCAAATCGCACCCCTGCCTGTGATGCCATGACCCCATACTGGAGGACAGAGTCCCAACTGCTTGGCTTTTGATCCTGCTCTCTGTTAATGTTTCTGGAAAAGCAGCAGCTGATGACCCAAGTACTTGGGCCCCTGTACCATGTGAGACCCTGATGGAGTTCCAGTCCGCTGGTTCTGGTCTACCTCAGTACTGCCATCTAGGGAGTAAACCAGTGGAGGGAGGATTTCTTAGTCTCTTTCTCTCACTCTCTGATTTTCACATAAATATATATATATATACATATATATATGTGTGTGTGTGTGTGTGTGTATATAAACTTCCAGTGTAACTGATCATTTCAAAAGTTGAAGGATTGCTACACAAGAATATGCGCTGCACTCTCTGTAGATTTAATTCAGATCACACAGAGCAGGAGTGTGCAGGGCGCTTGGCAACTCCCATGCTGCCCTATCGCCCCAGTCCAGTGACTGTCCAGCAGAGCTTCAGCAAGTCCTGCCCTCAAGAACAAAATGTTCACAAGCAAGCCATTTGGCTTCCACAGGAAAATGATCAGCTATGGTTTGATGTTCAGGTTGAGCACTCGGCTTGTTAGTGCTGGCCCCAGGGCTGCCCCCGTCCGGGCAGCAATGAGCTGGTACAGGATGCCCACCATGGCTGGCAGCTCTCACACGTCAGCCCATGAGCAACAGAAGGAAGAATTCTCTTTTGGGTTGGGCGAGCAGCTCTTTGTGGGATGGTCCTTCTTTGCCGCGAAACTGGAAGGCCAGGGTCGTTCCCTGCAGAGGGATATGGGCCTGAGCTGAGGACCTGTGTGGTCAATGCAGCTCTGCTATTGTCACTTTCTCTGCTTTAGATAAACTCATGCAATGATCAGGATAATCTTACAATATTTTGAAGATACTGATCTCTTTGGCCAAAAACAACTAAAGTCAGAGAGCATGCATGATTAAGATCATTCCTCTGAGAGGTGGGCACTTGGTGTAGTGATTATACTGACACTTGGGCTACCCACCCTCCATATCAGAGCACCAGGGTGTGAGTCCCAGCTCAGCTCTCCATTCCAGTTTCCTGGGAGGCAATTAAATGACAGTGCCCTATACCCAGGTGGGAAACCTGGATCGAGTTCTGGGCTCCTGGCTTCAGCCTGACCCTTCTCTCTGGCTGTTGAGGGCCTTTGGAAAGTGAACCAGCAGATCAGATGTGTCATTCTCCCTGTTTCTACCCTTCAGATAAATAAGATAAACAATAACAAAAATCAATTATGTGACGAGGCAGAAAGTAATCTGTGAATAATCTCGTCCGTGTCTTAAGACAATCTCTGGGCACCCCATCTTTTCTGACAAATTCAAAATCAAGGGCATGGTAAGCTGGTGTGATGATGATGATGGTGGCGATGTTGGTGGTGATGCTACTGCTAACTCCCATTCTAAAAAACTACTCTGCTCTTGGAGATCTGGGTGCTAGCTACGAAGGCAGAGCTGTGTCAGCGACATATTGCCTTTGTTTACTGACCAGATGGCTGAGTTCCAGGAGAAACCTCCAAATCAGAGTACATCAGCTTTTAAACACTTTTTTCTCTCAAATTCTATTAAAGAAAGGAAGGGTGAGGGGAACCCAAGCTTTCTCCACCTCACATTCAAAGCTCACACTATCAAAGTGTAGTATCTCAGAGGACATAAGAAGCTAGTGGCTTGGGGTGGTCCAACTACTTGAAAAACCTGTCAACCACTACAGCTGCTGAATACTTACAGCAAGGACCAAGGATTACTCATATCTAACTTCCCAGGTGGGATGAGGCAAGAAAGCCTTGAGGTCAAGTCTAAATAGTGAGTTACAAAAACAATCAAGGAAATTTTTTATTAAGTGTCAGCAGGCGTAGGTCAACCAGTACAGTATAACGAGTCACCGATGCCAGACTGGACTTTGATTTAATGAAACCACACCAAGCAGAACTAAAAGGGGCTGGTGGAGGTCTAGAGGTTAAGAACCCAAGACCAGACCTTCCAGTGGCAGAAACCCTGTTTCCACTTGCTTAAATATGAAAAAATCAAGAAATGTAAAAATCTCCAAAAATGGGGTACGATTGCGACTTTACTCTGCTATTCTTTATCTGTTCTTTCATCTGGAATCCATCCCCTATATTGGCCCAGATAATTAACTGTATTGTGTAAGGTCAGGGCCAGAACCTTCAAACATTGCTATTCCCATAAATGTTGGTCAAAATTCAGCAGGGGGTATGGGAGGGAAAAAGTAAGGCCTTTTCTAATAGCTTCTTTTTTTTTTCTATTCATTTATTCATTAATTACAGTGTATTACATGACACAATTTCATAGGTACTGGGATTCTCCCCCCTTCACCCCAAACCCCTCCCCCATGGTGAGTCCCCCCACCTTGATGCATAACCACAGCCCAAGTTCTAATAGCTTCTTAAACAAATTAATTCCCTGTTAAAGACAAAGTAGGTAAATAGGCACCTCTTAGAGCTATCACTTAGAATTACTTTACAGCACTCAAAAGCAAATGGGTTCTGGGAGCCTCAACAGATACAATCCGAGGATGCGCACATACACTCTGTAAAATGGCATGGTGGTGCCATGTGCCTTCCTGATTACTTCAAAGCATCTCTAGGTTGCTTTAATACCCGTTACTGTGTAAGCATTACCGCGGCAGGTGTCCACTACACTGTCTAGGAAATAGCAGCAAAAAAAAAAGTCTGTACACGTTCAGCTGTACAGGTGTAATTTACTTTCAAAAATGTGTGTTTCCATCCTCGATTCACTGAACGTGTAGAGCCCAGAGATCCTGAGAGCGAGCTATACTGTAATCCACCAGAAAGGAAGACATGTGCTGGAGCGAGGAACGCGATGGCATCTAGGGGCACAGTGAAAACAGCAAATCCCAGTACTGCCTCCTGCACAAGCCACCACCAGCAATACCTAAGTGTGGGGACAGGCACTAGCATTGTAGCGTAGATGGTTAAGCTGACGCCACCTGCAACGGCAGCATCCTACATGGGGGCCACTTAAAGTCCTGGCTGCTCCACTTCCAGTCCAGCACCCAGCTAATGTGCCTGGAAAGTTCAACAGGCCCCCCGACACCTGAATCCCTACACCTTGAATGGGGTGGGGTTCCTGATTCCTGACTTCTGCCTGCCCTGGTTGTTGTGGACAAGCAGGGAGTGACTTTCTCTCATTTGCACACTCCCTCCTTCTCTCTAACTCGGCCTTTCGAATGAATAAATCTTTTTAAAAAATGGGAGAGAGTCCAGCAGGGAGTGGAATTCCTGAGGACAGTGCTCTGAAGTTCATGGACTCAAACCCTGGCACACAGGCCCACCCACAGAGGCCTGATCAAGCTGCACTGGAGCGCACACAAGCCCAGGCCAGCCCAGGAGCAGGTTCTCGGCTCCAGGTGTGCCGACCCACAGCAGAGGCCCGGCTGGGGACGAGCCACACTCACCACCACAGCGGGACACACAGCACCCCCGGCACCGTCAGCGCCAGCAGCAACATCCGCCAGTCTCTGATGAAGTAAGCAAACAGCGGCAGCAGCATGTAGCCTACTGCAAAAAATGTGCACACTCCTAACGTAGAGAATAGAATACGAACTGACTTGCCAAGAATTTCTGTTCCTGTTCAAAACAAGGGAGGAATATTAGCATTTTAACCCACTTTAATACTTGTTTTTTCCATCACTACCTGGCAGCTGGAGCCCAGACAACAATCACCGAGGGCAGGTGGCAGCAGGGGTTGTAGGGGACGGTGGCGCAGGATCCCAGGCTGTTCCAAGGGTTGCGTTTTCAGGAGATTGTAAAACAAGCCGGGGACTGATTTTGTCAAGGCCATCCATATCACAGAACTAGGATGCCCAACTCCTCTGGGAAGGCCACCTGTTCAAGGAAGGAGCCCAGCAGGACAGGTAGAGAGGCCTGTGGGACACTACAGCTAGCTCTTCCAGGGCTGGTGGCTTGTGCTATTAGTGTTTCCCACAGGCAGACCTGGGCCCACCACACGTTGGGCCACCCTTGCCCACCCTTGACCTCTGAGAAGTAAGCAGGAGCCAGGGGCAGGTTCCACATCATGCAAAACTGGATTCCTGTGCAACCATAGTGTCTGTAGGGCAGCCCCAGGTCCTTCAGATGGAGAAAAGCACGGAGCCATTCAGCTATCCCTGCGGCCAGCGGCCACAAAGGCCCACGGCTGGTCTTCGGTGGGCACTGCTCCGACCCCTACTCTGCTGCGCCGTGAATCCCAGGCCACCATTTCTTCCCACATACGATTTGGCCACCTGCAGGGGATGTGAGTACTCCAGCTCTTCCTCCATGAATGGCATGTTCCGGGCTGTGGCTATGCTATGGAATGCATGGCAGAGCAGGGGACCAAGGCAGGGAAGCGCAGCTCTACTCCTGAGCAGATTCTGAAGGGAAGGAGGAAGTGACCACAGCAGAGAAAGCACAGGTGACAGTCCCCTAGAGCCATGAGGTTGAGAGCTCTATCCTCCCTGCATAACATTGGCCTGAAAAGACAGAGGTTATGCCAGGGGGTCCTGGATAACTCCTTAAGCCTGAATAAGACGAGTAGTCATCTCTATGCAGAGCACCAGTGGGGGCAGATACTTCACCAACTGGCCACTCTGTCTTCTGTGCATCAAGCAAGAGGGATCTGCTCCCTGCTTTCCAACTTGCAGGCAGTTGAACTTCCTTGGTCATCATCATTAACACCACCATCACCACCATCACTGTCCTCATCATCTTCAAGCAGCATGTTTGGAGTGGCTACTTAGAGACAGGCTCCAGGCCAAGTGTTTACAAACATTATCTCCTTTCTTCACCACAGTCATGCAACAAGTGAAATGACTTGTGTTTACACACCAGTTAAGGCTGAAAGAGTTAAAGCTAGTTGCCTGAATGCATTCAAGCCTCATCTGAAGTAACATCAGGTTCTGAACTAGACTTGTCTGACTTAAAGCTTCCAGTCTACAAGCAAAGCTTGCCTGGGGCAAAGCAATCTTCAGCTGGGCAAAGCAATCTTTAGCTGGGAGATGGAGGGGTGGGGAGCACCCAGGTTTCCCTTTCTGGGCAGGTCATCGAACCAACCCAAGGCCCCCATCCCTCTGAGGAACACCAGGAGAGCAGCCTGAATTCCTGCAGATGTCCCTGGCCTGTAGCTGCTACAAACTCCCCCAGGGCAACACACACACACACACACACACACACACACACAGAGTAGCTCTAGTGACGGGAATCCCTGTCCTAGCCATCTCTGCCATATAGGCTCCATGCACAAAGCCTGATCATAGTGTGTTCCAGCATCTGAGTGTCTCCTGGGAGGAAATTCTGACCCACATGCCACAGGTGACATGTCTTGGCCAGGTTGAGGACCTGAGCAGCCCTACAAGTGCCTGCCTGCTGGCTGTGGTCTCCACCTGAATTCACCTGATTTGGAGCACTGGCTCCAACAGGCAGCAAATCCAAGAGGCCAGGCTTCTTTCCATGGTTAACAGGGCTCGTGTGTGTCAGTCAGTTGATTCTACATACCAGGCAAAGCCAACAGAGGCCAGCAGCAGACCCAGCTCAGGAGAAAAGATTGTGATGCTGCTGCCAGGATGGAAATGGGTCCAGCCATACCCAGGCTAAGAGTGTCTCTATCAGAGGTCCTTGACACCAAAGTGTCAGTGAGTTTGCTAAGTCCTTCTTCCTGGAATGACTGCTGTAAAGACTGAGATGATGTGAACTGTGAAGTGCCTGGCAGATGCCTGGCAGGTGCTCAGGGGAACTCATTCCCTTCTGTTGCTCAAACAGCTGCAGTGACTGGAAGTTGGGAAGTGAAAGAAACTGCAGACCAAGAGACTAATAGTAGCACTCTAGTGCTCCCCAGAAAATGCCAGACTTTTCATCAAATCTGTAGACATTCCCTGGCTCAGGGCTTCCCCTCTTTCCTCTGAAATTGCCCACAGACCACTCTGGTCAGAAGAAAGCTCTCTGGGAGAGGTGGCTGAAGCAGTGGCAAGCTGCCTGACTGTCTGTATCTCGCGTCAGAGCACTGGGGTTCAAGTCATAGCTTTGCCCCATGTTCTGGGCTCCCCGCTAATGTGTCCTGGAGGACATTGTAGGGATGGCTCAAATATGTGGATCCCTGACACCCACATGGGAAACCTGGGCTGATTTCCAGCTCCTGGTTTCAGCCTGGTCTACTCCCAGTCGTTGGGGATCTCTGGGGAGTGAATCAGTGAATGGATGGTATCTTACTGTTTTTCTGCCCCTGGCTCCATCCTCTGTATTTTGAATAAAAGATGCTGCTTTGTAAAGTAGCTCTTCCTCTCTCTGCCTGTAGCAGCAATGCCACCTTCCCATGCCCACATCCCACTAACAACTGCACTGATGACTTCTGCCCTGCAGGACATACAGGCGTGGCTTCTCGTTCCTCCTGGGGTCCCCACATTTCTGCATCTTTTTAAAATTTGTTTCCAGCTCATCCCTAGTTTTGAGGCAGCTCCCACTCAAACTGCAGTGAAATATGGTAGCATTACAGTAAAACATAAAGGCAAGTTACAAAAGTGTGCCACGTGGGGAAGAGCCAAGTCACACCACTGACAACTTTGAAAGCAGTGACTCCATCCCCTTCTCCTGTCCCCATCCCTACCTGAGCTCCTGCCCAGCAGCAGGGCCACATGAGCACACACAGAACCGAGGAAGAGAGTTCTCAACAGACTTGACCTCTGGTAGCACCTTAATTGCTGAACTTTTACCCCCCAGAATTAAGGAAAAATAAAGTTCTGTTGTCTAAGTCACCCAGGCTGTAGTGTTTTTAAAATGGCATCTCAAGCAAACTAAGATAAAAGCTTATTTCAATATGGGGTCAGTACTGCCAGGTATTGAATTAATCTGCAATGTTGGCATTCCATGTAAGGGTAGGTTTGAGTCCCAGCTGCTCCACTTGTGATCCAGCTTTCTGCTAATGTGGCTGGAAAAGCAGCAGGAGCTGGCCCTATTACTTGAACTGCTGGCATACACGTGGGCGACCAGAATGGGAGTTACAACCTCTGGCCTGGCTCAGCCTCATCTTGGCCATTTGGGGCATGAGCCAGCAGATGGAAGACCTCTCTCTCTCCCTCTCATGCAACTCTGCCTCTCAAAATCTTTTAAAAACTTTTGAACAATACACAGCTGATAAAAGCTCCCGAACTGACACAACTGGGTTTCATGTTTGCTTGAGCTTCCTGTTGGCCAAAGGTAAAGGAAGTTGCCGCCAGTTACACTCTTACCAAAGGGAGGAATGCCTCATTGGCTGAGGAAGCAAAGCCTTAGACGGTTCGGCATTTCTAAGGCAGAGTCATGTAGGGAGAGCTAGCAAGAATCCTGGGAAACACTGCATGAGCACGCTGGCCAGGCCAGGGGCCAGTCACTTTCCATGCAAAATGCATTCAAGCCATTAGTTATGGGGATGAAAGAGCAGACTGGATGGACAAATCGAGGGCATCGTTTCTGGGAAACAGACAGAGCTACTAAAGGAGCTGACAGGGGTAGGGCCAGTGTCCTTGGTTCTGAGTGGTCACTTCCTCCTGAACAGCATTGCCCTGGCGGCGCAGTCACTACAGGTAGTCCACTCTGTGTCACTTACAATGCTATAGCTTCCTCCCTCTTCTAGACTCTTATGGCTGGCAGGTTTGATTATTTTTAAACAGTGGCCCAAGGAGAAGACAATTTCTGCCCTGACTTGAGAGTGGGAGTGACTGAGTCCTCCAAACTCACCTGACGTCTTCCTGAGATGGGAGATCCTCACTGAGGGACTTTTCCAGCCCCTCTCCCGCCTAGATCCAGAGTGAATAAAGACAGAAAGAGCTACTCTGTTGACTTCTGTCAAATTAAACCTCGAAAGTTGGCTGTGCTAGCTCTATGACACTAGAGGGTGCTGCTGCACTTCTAGAAGGCCACTAGCCACAGTGTCTTCACACTGTGTCCTGCACTGAAAAACACTGTTGCTCCCAGGCGGTGTTCAGGGACACTTTCAGACTTTCAGATCCCAGAACCTAACCTAACAAGATACCAAAGTCATAAGTTTCCCGCAGACCCCAAGGGAGTAAAACAACAGAAAGTGAAGTTCCTGGGACATGCCCTGACAGCCCATGCACCCAGTGTCTTATCCATTGATAGCTGGCTTGACATACCCCACCTCTAATGTTCCTCTGCCCTGCAGGGGAGGACCACAGCTGCACGGGGAGGAGGGAGCAGAATGGAGAGTAGCATCAGGGTCAGGGTGTGCCTTCTGCCTCTCCTGCTCATGCCCGAGAGGTCCCAAAGAGAAGAGCCTTGTACCTCTCTGGAGAGGCAGGTCTCAACACAGGCCCTTCTACAGAGCCCAGTGATGCCACAGCCTAGCAAAGTTGCCTACTGTTCTTTTGTCCAACAAAAGATTTGCTGCCCTTGATTTCAGATGGTTCTTCCAGTCCTGGAGGTGATTTTCTGCCCTCAGATACAATGCTCTCTGCAATAAGTCTGGCCCAAGCAGAGTTAGGGCTGGAAGGGTCACCATAAGGAAGAGGGGCTGTGAGGACTTAGAACATGACCGTGAGAGCCTATGCCTTGCCTCTTTTGCTGTGTTAAGAGGCTGCAAGTTCTGTCCTAAGTCCCTCCACTTTCCCGTTCTGTGATCCACCAACCTAAAACTCTCTGTGCCCTCTACACAAACAACCTTCTGGAAAACCTTGTTCTCTATTCCTCTGCAGTGGGGGAGCACGGCCTTTCCCACTGAGGTCTGTTGAGAGGTGTGCCATTGGCTGGGGCCACGTGCCTCAGGCATGCCCCATCTCCCCCGCCTCTGGAGTCACTGAGGCTGGACCCAGGGTAGGAAGCTTCTCCAGTAATTAAAGGAGCGGAATTTGAACAATGCCAGACTGGCAGCCTAACGGGATGTCAACTAAGTGAATGTGGCATCTCCAAGGCCAGTGAGTCATTAGACTCTTAAAGGCACTTAGGATCATTTGACCAGGCTTAGCGTCTGGAGACAGGGGAATAGCTGTGCCTGAACTACAGGACACAGGGATACGCTGGCCATGAACCTAGGAACATGTTTGCTCTCTACAGCTCTCTTCTCCTCTGCCCATAGGGGGAGCTAGAGGGCAACTCCTGCTACCCGCTCTGATCAACTTCCCTGGAGCTCACCTCAGTTTTTCCCAAAGGTACTAAAGGCCTTGGGGGCCTTCCCATGGCTGTGTCACTGCTTACTGTTCCTTTTGCAGCCTGATATGCCCAGCAGCAGGGCTGCTGTCTGAGACAAGGCTGCTATCAGAGCTTGAGGCATGCCTAGGCAGAGTTGATAGCTAAGGGGGTGGGTTTTGACTTAAGAGCACACTAGGTCTGTCCAACCCTGGCAGGCCATGACCAAACTTCCCCTGTCTGGCACATGCCTCCCCTAACTGCATGCTGGGCTCACCAAACCCACCCCCTGAGCATCTGTAAGGGCCACTAGGCTCCTTTCCCAACACCCACAAGCATAGCTGGAGGTTTATCAAGCTGCAGAGGCACACCCCCGGTAGCCCATCTTCCCTGGCCTTTGAGAGGGTTGGAGGAAGCCAGGCCTACCTAGTATGAAGGCCACCACATAGTTGGAGATCTGGCCCATGCCCACGATGATAAACAGCACGGTGAACATCTCCCAGCTGACAGAGAAGATCTGCAGGAAGCTGAAGCCGGTCTGCACAGCCATAGTGGAGAAGAGAATGCTCTTCCTGCCAAACCTACAGCGACAGAGCAGCACACAACACATGACGCACAGGGCGTGGGGCAAGCTGAGTCAGCCTTCACGGCACACT
Source organism: Ochotona princeps (assembly GCF_030435755.1). NCBI lineage: Eukaryota > Metazoa > Chordata > Mammalia > Lagomorpha > Ochotonidae > Ochotona > Ochotona princeps. The sequence continues at coordinate 36,926,243 of NC_080850.1, forward strand.
TGTCTTTTTTCTCTTTTTTAGGGCTCTGACATATTTTCTGGCACTTCCTCCCAGCTTTCTCTTCAGCCAAGCTCCAGGTACCTCCTGCTGACAGTCTAAGCTCCCTGTGCAAGCCCGGTATCCAGGAGCCCCAGGGAAGCCCCTGCAAGGGCCAGGCGCACGTCTGCTCTGGAGAAGGGGCCACAGGCGACAGCCGCCGGGGCGTTTCCACAGAGTGGATATGGTGCTTCTTTGGTTAGGGATGTGGGAGTTCTGGAATCCCAGAACCAAGAGGCTCTCCAGAGCAGTGGTTTTTAAACTTGTCTGCATTTGGAGTCACCTACAGTACTCTGAAAAACAAAACAAAAAAAGCCAAAAAACAACAACAACAACAACCAAAAAAACCAAAAAACAAAACAAAACAAAAAAACCCACACAGACAGTTCCAGGCTTACAATGGTTTGAGATGACCTGGTGATGTTTTTTTTTTAACCATACAATGGTGAGGCTGGACAGGGGCAGGGAGCGCACCCTCCTGTCGGCCCCAAGATCACCAGAGGAAGCCTCTGTTACACCTAAGCAGAACTGGAAACCACTGCCTGAGGAGAAGTTGTCATCTTGAGCAATGTCTGCCGGTGACGTTGAGTTTCTGTCACATTCCAGTAGCGACTGCTGGGCAGAACCTAGTACAGCTGTGAGCCAAACACCCCCTTGACCCATTTGCCAAAATCCAGGTTCCAGGCCCTTGGCTCGAGGTCCCAAGGACTGGAAGTGGGACAGGGACTGCTCTGGGAAGCCTTCCCATCACTGCCAGTTACCTCCCGCCCTCCTGCTCCAGTCTGCGGGGAACAACAGGCTGGTGGAGCCCATCTCCGCCCGCACCTCCAGCCCGGCCGAGCTCTGCAGCCCCTGCAGCGGCGAGGGCACAGTGACTGGTCATGGGCACACCCCTGCCTCCCCCGTCCTCCCACACACGGCCCCCTACCTGTCGGACAGCTGACCGGACACGAAGGAGCCGAACAGAACGCCCACGAAGAACAGCGAGGTGGTAAGCGGCGTCTTCCAGTCATTCTCACACACCAGGTTCCACTGTCGGGAGCAGATGGCACGGTGAGCCAGGCCCTGATGCGGGCGCCCACTAAGGCCTAGCTCCCCAGGGCCGGTGGATGGCCCAGGGCATAGGCAAGGACTCCGTGCTCCACCATAGGGCCCAGCCCTGCCCTCGCTGGCGTTCTGCTCCCTTCTGCAGCATGGTCGGGCCGAAGAGCAGGAAGCGAACCGTGGCCCAGCTCGTCACCAGCTCGCCCTCCCTTGAGAAGCAAAATGGCGCCCGCCGCCTCTGGGGCCGCCGGGTGCGGGGCGGGGCTGTTTGGAAAGCAGCAGGGCGGGTGGAGGGCACGGGATGTCCCTCTCTCATGTGTAAAAATCCGAGTGAGTCTGGTGTGGGGTAACTTGTCAGAGCTGAGGAGAGCAGGAACTCCAGCTCCCCCACCCCACAAGGCTCTCACTTTAACAAGGCTTTGATACACCCACCCACTTTCCCAGGATGCACTTGTTCCAACCAGGACCATCAGACGCGCCTAAACCCCACCCCGTGGGTTTAACCGATTGGGTTATCACCCCCTTATAAAAAGATGGCCATCTCCACTACTTTTCCTGCCATGGAGCCATCTCGGACGGAGCTTCGCAATTTCAGCTACCGTCTTCAGTGTTTTTCTGTATTGGCAACCTTTGGCTGTTGGCTGCTGTTGGGTAATTTCTCTGTGTGGAGACAGCCCACACTCGTATGTGATTGGGTGCTTATTCCTTCATTGTTAAATAAATCATGTTCCTATTCACTTAGGAGTCCAGCTTCCACTTAGTACTTCTATCTCTGTGGGAGGGTAGAGACTCAGTTTAAAAAAAAAATTTATTTGCCCACATCTTTCCCTGGGGCCATGGGATTTTGTTTTCTGAGTAGACTGTTCTGGAAAAACCCATGCTCGCTGGTATACACACACACACACACGGAGACCAGCCTAGGGGCCTGCCAGGGTGCTCCTCTCCCCTTCCATGCCTCCACCCTCCTTGCCCAGGCTGTGGGTCCCTTCCATGGCCCAGGGCCTGTGGGCTGCTGTCTCCTTAAACAAGTCCCTGCTGGTGCACCCATCCAACAAGACTCAGCAGCAGTTGCTGTCCCCAGCTAAACCCAGGGGATCAGGACATATGTGAGGGAAGGAGAGGAGGGGTTGCGCAACCCAAGCCAGGGTGGCTCTGAGCCCAGGCTGTCGTGCCCAGGGGCAGGGAGGTGGGGGAGTTGTAGGCTCTCAGAAAGATCAGTCTCTCAGGGAATGAGCTCTTGGTGGATTAGCAACTTCTCTGAATCCCGAAGTCCATGAGCCTCCCCTACACACTTCCCCAAAGAGACCACACTGTGAAGTGTCCTGGGACTAAAGCCACTGTACAAGCAGTGCAGGCTGCAGGTGGCCACCCAAGCACAATTCTGCAGAGGGAAAAACGTGGAGGGACATGCCTGCCCCCTCCCTGCACCTCACTCCAGCACAACCCCAGGATGAAAATAAGTCGATGCTGGAGACACAGTTGCTGCAGCGGTTTGTCCCCACCAGAACTCTCGTTGAAATTAAATCTTCATTTTACAGTCGGACAAATGTAACAACTTAATCCAGTGATGACATTTGCATAGTGGACCAGGGCAATGATCGGACTAAAAATGGGGCCACAAGTAGAGCTTTTTTCCAGTGGGGCTGCGGCTACCTAAACTGGAGGAAGACGATTCTAGTTAGCAAGTTGGGTCTCACTTAGGGAGGGCCTGTGTGGCCTTGGGACACTGTTAATAGCAACAGGGCTCTCAGGAACCAGCTGCCCTATCTGGAACTCTTCTGCCTTTAAAACTAAACAAACCTTTATTCTTTAAAAATTACCATCTTGGGCCTGGAATGGTCACCTAACTGTTAAAGTCCTTGCCTTGAATGTGCCAGGATCCCATATGGGCGCCAGTTTGTGTCCTGGTTGCTCCACTTCCCGTCCAGCTCTCTGCTTGTGGCCTGGGAAAGCAGTCAAGGACAGCATAAAGCCTTGGGACCCTGCACCTGTGTGGAAGACCTGGAAGAGGCTCCTGGCTCCTGGCTTCAGCTCGGCTCAGCTCAGCGGCTTTTGTGGCCACTCGGGGAGTGAATCATCAGACAGAAGATCCTCCACTCTGTCTCTCTTCCTCTCTATATATCTGACTAGAGAAAATAATTAGCTCAAGAGAAAATAATTAGCATCTACCAGAGAAAATAGTTAGCTCAAGCTTTAGAAAAGAGCTTGGGATCTGCCCCTGATGACACAATGGAGAGGAAGATTGAAACCCCAATGCCTCATGATGAAGAATGTGACCCATTTTGCAGAGGTCACAATCAAGACCCTGAGATGGAAATCACAGTAAGCAAATTGTCATGCTAGATGCCAACATGGGTCTCAGAACACAACCTTCTTCCCTACTCCTACTCAGGACATGCACTCCAAAGGTAGGACAAAATGAGTTTTGTAAGATACCCTGCACTGCTACAAGGAATGTGACCCCATGGTCAGGGGTAGAAGGCCTCCACCACAGCCTTGATTTGGGACAGAACCAAGCAAATCTCAAGCTCTATGGAAGAGCTAACATACCTGTTACCAGCTTCACCATTCCATCTGCAGTTGAGTGGGAAAACTCCCCCAAATAGGGGGAGGGCCTTCCAAAAATTCACAAAAGAATATGCATTATGAAAACTATGCATGGAGCCCAACTGTTTTTGGCACCAAAATAAGCATATCTTTCACTTGCTTTTTTTCACCCACTTTTTGACATACCTTTCTCTAATGTACTTCCCTTTGAGGTTTTCTGCAAGGTTTTTCTGCTGAATTTTGCCTTAGTGTAAAATATGATAGAGAGGATTTTGAGACGGAAAGGAAAGAAGAAGGCTGCCAGATATTGAGTCCAGGCACCATGTGAGCTAAAGTGGCCCGGGATGGAGAGTAGGCAGGACTGGCTGCCCAATTTGTAGGTTCAGTGCACCCTGAAAAGGCAGGAACCCTTGTTAAAAAATTATCCAAAATTTCAAGACATGAGTTAAAGGACACTGAGCCCAAGCATGAGGCTGTGTGTGTACACTGGGTACAGGTCCATGAAAATGGCAGTCCTGAGTTAGCATGCTGGGAAGATGAGGGCCAGCTCCTCAGTGGTCTTCCTTCTGGTGGTTGTGCAGCTGTGATGCAAAGTTCCACGTTCCTCCCTGAAGAGAGGCCCAAGTGCCCTGCCAGCGTCACTCAGCTCAGAGGAGGGCCTAGGCAGGGGCTGTCGTGGGAGATTGTGCTTACAACCAGCAGGCAGGGCAGCCAGACTTCATGGCTGCCTATGGTTAGCTCTGGGGCTGCGCTCTGCTTTGGTTACTTACTATGTCCAAGGCCTTTTTTTGGGAGAGCTGTAAATGCCTGACAACACAGCATAGGAGGCTGACAAAGTTTTATTTGGTGCTCCTGGAGCTAGAGTCCAGTAAATCAGCCTCCGGCCCAAAGGACTGTTATCTGAGATGCCAGACCTTGCCTGTCCCATGTCACAACACTTTAGAGCCTGAAGGGTGTGTCTTGGAGCCCCAGTAACCAGAACTTAGAGAACACCCCATGATTAAGAGTGACTGGGTCTACTCCCTGTAGGGGTGCTGGGGGATTGTCTTCTTTGATGGGGACAGAATTGTCCTCACAGGGGTTCTGACACACATGTGCGCACATGTGCAACATAGAACCACCTGCACACGGCCAGCTCAGTGGCTAATGGTCAATGTCCTGGTGAGGAAGTGACCGCATCATAGCAGAGACTATGCTTTCAAGCTGAGCACTAGCATCTCCAGAACAGCCTGCCTGCCTCCTCTGGGCAGAGAATGGAGCACAGGCGAGCACTGGGGGTGCCCTTCCAGGGTTGCAGTGCTCACCCTGCCCCCAGGGGCTCAGCCCAAGGTTCTCACAACAGAGACAATGAGACCTGTGTAGCTGAGCTTTCAGCTTTGCTTCAGAAAACAGAGTGTCATAGGATGGTTGGGAAATGACCCGTGGCATCAAGGATGGGCCTCAGCCCCTTCCTAAAAGTAACAATTAGAGAACTGTCAACTGTACTGAGTGCTTACTGGATGTCTTGTATTATCCTGGGGGACCTCAAGCTTGCCATGTGACACTGTATTCTTCTCATGGTCTTTTTACAAAGGAGGACATAAAAGCTGTCAGCAAGGCCATGACCAGCCTAGTTTCTACTGGAGTTGCCAAAGGGATTGCTTAGTCATTTATTCAATGGATACTGAGCACAGAAGGACACAGTCCCCACCTCACCAAGCTCAAGGTCAAGCATACTTTACAGGACACATCAGGTATGCACATGTGCATGCATGAGCCAGGGGTCCTGCACAGGGCAGATCTGTTCTGGGTCACTCTGCTTTTGGTCTTTGGCTGGAGAAGAAAGGAAGTAGCTTGCCTCTTTCCCACCATCCCCATCATCCTCCACTGGGACAGAGTTTTAAAGTGTGAAAAATGGGCCTGGCATGATAGCCCAGTGTCTAAATCCTCACCTTGCATGGGCTGGGATCCCATATGGATACTGGTTCATGTCCCAACTGCTCCACTTCTCTTCAAGCTCTCTACTTGTGACCTGGGAAATCAGTAGAGGATGGCCCAAAGCCTTGGAACCCTTCACCCACATGGGAGACCTGGAAGAGGCTCCTGGCTCCTGGCTCCTGTCTTGGATTGACTCCTGGCTTCTGGCTATTGCAGCCACTTGGGGAGTGAACCAGCAGATGGAAGATCTTTCTATATCTCCTCTCTGTATATCTGTCTTTCCAATAAAAAAAACAGTAAATAAATATGTTTGTAAAAGCCCGAGAAGTTTTAGGTTATGGATACTTGCACAAGGACACATGTGTGGTGGATGCTTATGTTGATGCACAGATGTTGAACAATTAGGGATGGTGGAAAATGTGCAGATTAGAGGCTGAGGAGCTCATAGGCTGTCCTTCTCAAACCACCCTCAGCCTTGAACCCTGAGTAGCCAAAGCCTGGCAGTTTGAGCCTCTCCCACAGCCATGAAGGACAACAACAGTAAGTGAACCCCAACCAACCTGCAAAGAACCTCTGGAAGGCAGCACTGCTTCCTCAGGTTCTGCCACTTCTCTCTGTATGACTTGGGGCCCTTCATTCACGTCCACCCACCTGTGTCTTCATTGTAAATGAGGTGACAGTATTGAGACAGAAAGCATAGACCTCATTAAATGGTGGTTCTCTTTCTGTTTGGCCTCATCATGCCTTTGTCCCAAGCAAAATCATGACAGTATAGCCTGGATGAATAAGCAAAGCAAGCTACACTTAAACCTGACTAGATGAAAGAGATTCTTAGCAAAAAGTTCCTTCCACTAGATTACCTTATAATAAGGTATAAAATCCCTTTACAAATAGACCTTAATCCTAGAAATGACTATGAATGAGAAATTAGCAACAGCTCAGTTATTCTTCCTTCTAGGAGGGAAGTAAGAAGTAATAATTAGTTAGCAATAGATGTAGCATTACCACCCATTTCCTTTTTAGCTTAAAATTGGCAATTGCTGAACCATCTGCAAAAGCAAAATAAAACAAAACCCAAAAGTTCTGACTACTTTTGTTTATAGCAGCTTTACTGAGCTAAAATTTATCCACTATAAAATTCACTTGTAAAGTATCAAATTTGATATTTGTTATTATTATTCACAGAGGTTTTGTAATCATTAGTCCTAATTTATCACCCGGACAGAAGCCTCGCCCTCATTGCACTCACTCTCCATTCTCTTCTTCCCTCAGGCCCTGGTCGCCACCAGCCCACTCTCTGTCTCCACGAATGTTCCTGTTCAGGATATTTCATGCGAATGGAATCATTCAGTATGTAATCTTTTGTGCCCGGCTTCTTTCCCTCAGCACTGTGCTGATCAAGGCATGCTGTTGTAGCAGCTGCCAGCACTTCATTCATTTTTGTGGCTGAATAGTATTCCATAGTCTGGGTATATTCATCAACTGGCAAACCCTGGGTTGTTTCCACTTTTCAGTTACTGTACTGTGTCCTCAAATGTTAATTTTATCCGACTTCCCTTGTAGGTGACAGATCATTTTTATGCTGCTTTGGCTTTTAACAGTTTCATTATGATGGAATGGAATGGGGATCTCTTTGTGATTATCCTACTTGGAGGTGTAGATTAATGTTTTTCATCCAATTTGGGAAACTGCCAGCCATCATTTGTTCAGTATTATTCTCTTGTGTTCCCCTTATGCATATGTTGATGTTCCTGAGGGCATACCATGCTCCTCTGAGACCCTGTTACTTATTCTGCATTCTTTTTTTTTCTCTCTCTCTCTCTCTTCTTTGGAATGCACAGTTTCTAATCCTCTTCATCAAATTTGCTGATTCTTTCTTCTGCCTGTTCATATTGTCTATTAAAGCCCTCTAGTCAATTTTTAATTGTAGTTGGTGCAAGTTTTTACTCCACGATTTCTGTTCAGACATTTTAATATGATTTGTGTCTCTTGGTTGGTGTTTGATGACATTTTTTTCATCATACTGTCTTTTGCCTTTAAGTGTGACTTTCTTTAGCTCTTTGAAACTTGCATGTGATTTTTTTTTTTTTTAAGTCTCTGTAAGTCAAACAGTTTCTGTTGCTTTCTAGCTCCCTCTCCTAACCACTATGGGTGGATCATAATTTCTTGTCTCTGTGCATGTCTTGTAATCTTTGTTAAAAATCGGGCATCTTAGGTAACATTAGCATTCTATATCCCCCTGTTTTTCCATTAGTCTGTCAGCCTCTGCTAGCACCACATCCAGCTGTTAAGCCGCCACTCTTTGCTGCATGATTGGTTTCTCTTTTGGGCAATTCCCTGGGGTATGAGTTGTCCCACATTCTACCCCAGGTGAAGGCAAAATCCCTTGTAGTTGCTTCTGAGGCAAGCCCTGGAGGTATGTTCTGACTGTGGAAGGGCTGGACTTAGCTACCTCTCTGTGCGTTTTTCTTTTCTGATAGATTAGCTGTTCCACGAGTCATTGCACACTGTCCTCCTCAGTGGTGTCCAATGTTTGCAAGAGCTTTCCAGGTGATCCGTGGTCAATTCCTGTAGGGAAAGTATCAGAACCCACAGGTACTTTGGACTCCCCCTGCTACCCACATGGGATACTCACACTAAGTTCCTGGCTAGCCCAGTCCCGACCATTGTACCTATTTGGGGAGTGACCCGGCAGATGGAAGATTTCTCTCTTTTGCTGTAACTGTCTTTCAAATAAATACTAGAAGAAAAATAATAGTTGTGGGTATCCTGGCACCAGCTCTGACTCTAGCTCACTGTTGTTGCGTGTTCTAGAAGGCAGTGGTGATGGCTCAAGTGACTGGGTTCCTAGCACCCACAAAGGAGTCCTGGATCAAGTTCTGGTCTCATAGTTTTTGTCAAGCATCTTTGGGGAGTGAACCAGAGGAGGGGCGCTGTCTTTGTCAGCCTCTCAAACAGCTAAATAAAAATGAAAAACATCAGGGCCCGGCGGTGTGGCCTAGTGGCTAAAGTCCTTGCCTTGAACGCGCCAGGATCCCATATGGGTGCTGGTTCTAATCCCGGTGGCTGCACTTCCCATCCAGCTTCCTGCTTGTGGCCTGGGAAAGCAGTTGAGGACAGCCCAAAGCCTTGGGACTCTGCACCCGTGTGGCAGACCTGGAAGAAGTTACTGGATCCTGGCTTCGGATCGGCGTAGCACCGGCCATTGCGTTCACTTGGGGAGTGAATCATTGGACAGAAGATCTTCCTCTCTGTCTCTCCTTCTCTCTGTATATCTGACTTTGTAATAAAATAAATAAATCTTAAAAAAAAAAAAAATGAACAACATCAGTAAAACGAAACAAAACCAAACCACACCAGGATTTTAGAGGACAGCTGCCTGAGCCTTAAACATAAGTCAGATGTAGCTTGTCACAGGATGGGGTGGGGTAGGGGAAGGGGGGTTGATGCACCTGCAGCTCCTCTTGAGCAGCTTGTCATGCTCCACCCCCTCCCCTTTTATTTCTCCCAACTCTACCTGGGGGTCTGAACATTCTGCTGCTCACCAGGAGCGATGGGCAGTCTGTTCATCCAGAAAGTTGGCAGGAGGTGCAAATAAAGCAATCTCTGAGCAAAGAAAGCCACATTCTGAGATCCTAGTGTTGGTTGTCAGAGAAACACTGCAGAGAGGCAACAAAAAGTGTGGGGCAAGACCTCTGATAAACAGAGGGAAACACTCTGGCACCAGGACTGGGGGCAGCCCCTAGTCTCCTCCAACTGTATTTCTGCCAAATATGTTTTCTGAAGCCTGATCTTGGTGCCTGTCAAAGGGCACATCTGAGTGTGGCCCTGGTGAGGCAATTTGGTTAATATTAATGTTGTCATGACAGCCAAAGTGCCAGTTTCCATGCCAGTTGGCAGTGTTGGGGCGGTATGCACACTGGAAGAATAGGAAACGCCACCCACCTGCTTGCCACTCAAGCTGTTCCCCTCTATTAGAGCTGGCTAGCTAGAGCAGGGGCGTCCTTCTGGGTTCCTGTAGCAAGTCCCACACAGGTGCCAGAGACATGACAGGCTTAGTCCATCTCACTCTTTCTTGCTACCCTCAGTGCCTTCTTGAAGCTCTCTGTTAACAAGAGATTGGATCTCCTTGTTCCTCCCTGTCCAGGACTCTGGGCTGTGGTTGGAGAACAAGGCCCCAGAGAGGTAGCTCACATGGTGTGTCCAGGAGCCCATGCCTGGGTCCTCTCACACTTGAGTTGGTAGCCACCAGCAACTTCACCCTGGGTCTTCTAGAGGATGCAGTCAGCTATAGAACTACACCAGGTACCAGGTACACCCAACCAACACCACTGGTGGCCACCAACACATAGCTTAGCACATATAGCTGACAGGGCATCTGGCGTCCAGGAGGAGTAATGACCAGCTCAGAGATGTCTGCCTCAGTTTCCCGCTCCCTTGAACCGAGTGAGTCAAGGCTACCTAATGGTGTTTAATGGGCAGAACAGACAAGCTTGGGGCCAAAGCCAGTAGTCCATTTGCTGGTGCCTGACTTTGTGTATGCCATCAAGGTATATAGCCTGGGGCACAGACTCTTCGAGTTTTTCTATTCTGCCCCCCTCCAACTCAGATAAGATGGGCAACTTATTATCCTTTATTTTAAAGAGTGTGATAAAATGAACGCAACCGAAAATTTACCGTGCTATCTGCTCATAGAGTTCTCATTGTGCCATCTCTAATATTCTCTGTATCTTAAAAAGCTAAAATGCAGGATCTGCTAGACAATACCCTTCCATCCTGGCCCTTCCTCAGCCTCTGTCAGCTCCTGTGAATGAGACCACTTTTCACTGTCCACATCAGTGAAATCACACAGTATTTGTCTTTCAGTACCTAGCTGAGCTCAGAAAGCATGATGGTTTCAAGCTTCATACACATTGTGGCATGTATCAGCTCTTCTTGCCTTTGCAAACCTCAATCATAACTTTTTTTCTTTTAAAAAGATTCATTAATATATATTTGTGAAAGGCAGAGTTACCAAGAGAAGGAAAGACAGATAGAGAAAGATCTTCTATCCACTGGATTACTTCCCAAAAAACTACATTGGTTGCAATGGTGGGAGTTGGGCTTATCTGAAAGCCTGGAGCTTCCTCCAGGTCTCCCAAATGAGTGCAGGGCCCAAGGCCTTGGGCCAGCCTCCACTGCTTCCCCAGGCCACTATTAGAGAGCTGGACTGAAAGAGGAGCAGCCAGGACACAAATTGGTGTCCATATGGGATGCTGGCACTGTAGGCTGAGGCTTAGTGTGCTATGCCATGGCGCCAGTCCTGAGAGCACATTTTTTTTTAAATCTATTCAAACACTGTTGGCATTGTTTTTATGTCTTGTTTGGTATGACTCATGAGAATACAAATATTTCTTTGAGACTCTGTTTTCAATTATCTTATAAATATGAGAGCATTTCAAAAGGCTCATGGAAAAGTGGATGTGAAAGATAAGTCTGTTTTGGCACAAAAAATGTTTTGAAATTCATGCAGTGTTTTCATAATATGAATTTTCCACAAACCTTTAGAAGTGTGGTGTTTTGAGGGACGGCTGAATTGCCTTCTACAGTGCTGCGATCATGTTATACCCCCACCTGCAATGGACAAGGGCTCCAACTCCCCCACTTCCTCACCAACTCTCATCATTGCCCCCCCCAGATTCCTTTTCCCCCTGCCTCCCTTTCTTTCTTCCATTGTTGGCATTGGCCCTCCTTGTGACCTCTAGGCAGTATCTCACTGTGACTTTGATTTGTACTTTCTTAATGGTTACTTTTAGTAAGCATCTTAGAGCCACACTTCACAGGTAAGGAAACAAGCACTAACCAAGGTAAACTACCTAAAGTCAACCAGGCGCTTGGCAGTGCTGTGAGACTGACACTGCAGCCAGTCTGACGCCAGAACTCTTGCACACTTCCCTCAGGCTTGCTTCCCTCACTCCTCTCCCAGCTACCAGTGCCCACTGAGCATTTTATTCTACTGTTGCCGCCCATCGCCAATAAAGGAAGCAAGAACAGGAAAGGCTACTGAAGAAACCTAATCCTGGTGCCTGCGTGTGTGAACAGATCACAGCACGTAAGTAGCTAAGGACTCAGGACTAGTAGATACCTATTCTTACACCCTTAGATCCACCAAACCAGCAAGGAAGTGGCAAACAGACAGGTCAGCCCTGCTCACAGGGAGGGCTGTGGCCACTGCGCCCTGCCTCCCCAGCAGATGCTGCCGGAGTGGGATGGGATGAGCTCCTGACCCCCAGGGCTGCAGGAGTGGACAAGCACCCAGAGCCCCCACTTAGGAAATTAAAACCAGAGAAACACAGTCACCAAAGGAGACAGGGGCTACTACAGGGATATCCAAGGTGGCCCACGGGCTCAGCCCACTTTTCTAGAGGTCCTGGAGATCCCACAGCTGCCGCCATACTCTGGCAGAAGGCACTCCCAAGTGGCCTCCCTGTTCTTGTTTCTTGTCACAGCAGCAGCAATGCACTCCTTTGAAAGGCACAAATCAGGTCTCACTGTCCTTAGAAGAAAGTCATCACCTCAGTGTCCCTGCATGGCCCACTGTGAGCCAGACACTGGAAGGGCCCTAGCTGGTACTCCCTGGCTCCAACCACCCTAACTTGGGGCAATTCCATTCTGGACTTCACGTTGCTCTGTGCCTGGATGGATGTAACTCCTATTTCCAAACCTAGCTTACATGCTGACATCCCTTGGTGGAGTGTTTCCTCGCCTTGCTATTCCACAGAGAGGTTTATACACCGTGGGTCACACAGGACACATGCCAGGATCTGCAGTCGGTAGTCAGCATCCCATTGCTCTCCCCAGGGTTGAAGTAGTCCTCTCTGGGACACAGCCAGTGTGCTCCTGGACACAGGAGCTCTGAGGGCAGGACTCACAACCCAACACCTAGCACGAGGCCACATGCAGGGTGTCTTATTGGGTGCTGGGTTGTGCTGGGGGAAAAGGGATAGAGGATCCACAGAGGCCACTTTCAGGGTTTTCTTGAGAGACACACAGAGCTGAGAAGGGTCCGGAAGCAGGCAAGTCCCACTCACCTGATCCAGAGCAAGAACCTGGTCAGGAGGATGAACCCCCAACCCCCACCCCACAAAGGAGGGTGCGCCCTGACCCAGCAGCTACCGGCCCTCACCAGGTGTCAGGAGGAATTCTGATTCTGGCAACTCAGGAAACTGCCAGGATGCCGAGGGGCTGGCTGCACAGCGGGAAGCCCCTATCCCTCCGTTAGTGGGGCACTCAGAGCCTCATCCAGTTCTCCCCGTGCAACCAGGAGGCCCCCGTGGCTTTCGGAGAAAGCCGAGCTCCCCTCTCTGGGCGCCTGGGTACAGTAGAGTTCCCCCACCCCTCCTCCCAGCCCAGGGAAGGAAGGTGACTCAGGTTGTGAATCTTAGGCAGCCTGTGGCCAGCACAGCACCGTAGGCTCTTAGGCAATACCTCCATCTGTTGTGAAACTCAGAAAGGAAAAGAACAGTTGGTGACCACGTTCTCTCCATCGCTTCTACTGGACAGAAACGATGGGAGGGGTCGAGAATGAGACTCGTGGGAGGGTGTCCTGCTGCCTTGAATTGCACCTGTCCCCAGAAGTACAATCCAGTCTCACACCAGGCAGGGGTGAGAAGGGCGCTCTGCTGACTCCAGGCTCTGCCGCGAGATCTCTGGGAACCTTTGCACCTGTAGAATCCTATGATACTAGCCTGGGGACCGGGACAGTGAGGCAGGGGATGTCTCTGCGCCTCAGACCCCAGAGGAGGCGGGGGCGGGGGGACGTGGCACTCACCTCGGTCACGATGGTGGACAGGTACACGTCCTGGCTGTACTCCCAGCCATCCAGGCAGCCCTCCTGCTCCAGCTGCTCCAGGTCCACGTCGCGCCCAGGCTCCAGTCCCAGCGCCGAGAAGTTGGCGATGGTGGCGAGCCGGTAGCGGCGACAGCTGTGGGGCACCTCGCGGCCATTCTGCAGCAGCAGCGGGACGCTGTTGTTGCGCCACGCGCTGCTCAGGTTCACCGAGTCGGGCACCCGGCAGTGGTGCTCCGGGGTCCCCGCCAAGAACACCACTGACATCCCGTTGAAGCCGTTGGGGATGATGCTGGCGCTGAGCAGGAAAAAGATGAGGCGTTGGAAGGGCCCCCACTCGCCCAGGAAGGCGGTCACGTCCTCGTAGTCCCGCATGCTTCCCGTCGTGGGTGACACAGCGTCCTGGGGCCGGGGTGTCGGGGCCGCAGGGCGTCTCCTGAGGTCAGAACGTTCCCGGGAGACGGAGCATGTGAGGGGACTTGTCGGCTTCGGGAAAGTGAGTGACGCGGAGAATGCTCCAGAGGGCGCGCGGGCCACACCCCCGGGCCGGCGGCGGCGGGGCGCGGTCGGGCCGCAGCTCCGGCTCCAAGCCCCGCTCAGCCGCGCCGAAGGGGCCACTCAGCTTCCGACGCCCGCTCGTCCCCGGCGAGACCCGCAGCGCCGACTCGGCCGGGCCCAGGCCCACGTGGGAGGGCGGGCGCAGGGGAGGTGCAGGGGCTGACCAGCGAGGTCTCGGAGAGGCCTCCCGGGCCCAACCCAGGGGCCACGGGTTCTGCGACGTCCCGGCCCCGAGTTGGAGCACCGAGGACACGGTGGGCCGCGTTGGAGTCCCCGGCCTCAGAGGAAACTCCTCGCTGCGGGCAACCTCAACCCTACAAGGCGCTAGCTAGCTCACTGACCCCGGAGGCCTCGGGACAGCCTGAGCCTCACCTTGGAAAAAGGACACGGGCTCAGAGCCTGGCAGAAATGAGCAAAGTCGCGCTGCGTCTGAGACGTCTGGGGCCACTGACCGGGGCTGCTGGCTCGCCCTGAGGGAAACCTTGCAGTCAAGCCAGGCCTCCTGCAAGACCGCGGGGTGTTGGGAGAGCTGCTGCCACCACACCAGACTTCTGAGTGCGAAGCCCTGGCTGCTCTCCGCACGGCCCCCGGGCGTTAGATCCGGGCAGGCCGCCAGGCTGTCTTGGACCGGCAGCTCTCGGTTGACAAAAAGCCTGCCCCCAGTGCAGGAACAGAGGGAGGAGGAGAACGCCCACTTGGAGCTAGGATCTGGCAGAGACCTCAGCCCCCTCTTCCCCCTCCCCTGAAACCTCCCCCTCCCCGTGTCCCAGATCCAAGTTTGCCTGGGGCCCGCGGCAGGTGGCCCTGACACCACTTTGGAGCCCTTCACTAGGGAGAGCTTCCCGGTTGAAAACGCAGAGGGACGTCTGTGCTTTCCTTCTGTGCCTTCCAGTCTTACCCCGGCTCTTAATTTGGCTTCCCACAGCCTTGGAGCCTTAGATTCTTCACCTACAGCGAGACCACCTTGCCTGGTGTTCCAGAACGCTTTGCTTTATGCCTATTAATCCGACGAAATTATTAACAAATTCTCTTTACGTCCACAAGTACTCTATTTGAACGACACCTTACCATCACTGACTCAGCCTGCATTTTATCCCTCTGCCTCCACCCCGAATAATAAAGCTAAGCTTGAGACCAGAGCTTGTGTGAGGTGGGTTATTTTAAATAGAGAACAGGAAACTAGGCAAAATCAATGTAAGACTGGAGAATTGAGCTATTCCTTGATTAGTAACCATGTTAAGCCAGGGGTTCCTACTAGAGTTTGAGGCTACAGGAACAAACAGCAGCATTGGTCCTGTTTTTTTATTTAAAACCTTCATATTGTGTTCCTCAATTTTTGCATAAATTGTGAATTTTTAAAAAATATTTTATTTTACTTGAATGGCACAGTCATAGAGAGAAGGAAAGACAGACATCCACTGGTTCACTCCCCAGAGAGCCACAATGGCCGGAAGTGAGCCAATCTTAACCTGGGAACCAGGAGTTTCTTCCGGGTCTCTCCTGTGGGTGCAGGGGCCCACTGTACCATCCTTCACTCCTTTCTCAGGCTATAAGCAGGTAGCTGGATTGGAAGTGGAGTAGCTGGTACTAGAACTGGAACCTATATGGGATGCTGGCATTGCAGACTAAAGTAAGCTATTATGCTATGGCGCTGGCCTCTGATTTTTTTTTAATATTGCATTAAAACATGATCTTAATTACTGGATTTCTTGGCATTCTCCTAAATTTTGCAGCGGAGGTAAGTGTCATGTTCTTGTCACCTACCTCAGCCTTGTCTCAATCCTCATTGCTGTGAGTGGGCCCTTCTGAAGAGCCACATAGAACAAGAGGGTGTTAGTTTCCTATCTCTGTCTCCATCAGTCAACATTCCGGTTGCATGTGTGTTAAAGCTGAGCAGGTGCCAACAAACTAAGAAATTAGTTGTTGCTCCTAAGTGTGTGTGACCCCACACCCTCTGAGCCCTCCACACCCACTGAGTGAACAAGTATGATGCTTACAGGCTTACAGCCTAGCCTGTTGGGGTGATTCTCTTCATGACCATTCTTTGGGATTATCCACTCAACAGAGCTATGATGCTTAGCAATCCATGTTGTTGTTCTTTGCCGAGAATGAACATAGCCAGGCAATCCATTTGTGAGTCAGCTGGGTATTTTTCCCCTCCATCACTTGGTCCCAGAGACCCAGACCACCTGGCTGTGGGTTTCAGATGAGGGAGAAAAGGCGGCCACCCTGGGACTCTGAATCACTTGCTATTGACTTACCTGGGCACCACTGACCTGGTGAGTCCTGATCTTGAATCTACTGTTCCTACTGTACGACGGTTGCTGATGAGCCTGCCTACCACTATGACGGGATAGACTGACAAAGCCCAGCTCACACTGGGCCTCTCTGGTTGCAGAAACTTTTGATGCTCGTGGACAGACTCTCAGTTTTTGTTAAGGCCAAACAGTTGCTTTGCAAAACTCAGAAGTCGGTGTGCCGCAGTTGACCTTATCCTGAGATCTGCACTGACACTCCATCCAGGGCTTGGCAGACACTCTCCCCAGCATCCATGTTTGCCATGAACACTCTAGCCCACTTGATTCTGCTGGGTGGCAGGGACCGAATGGCAGGGAACTTTGCACTTCAGCAGGGCCTCTTATGTATCTTTTTCTTGCTCTGGGCTTACTTGCCACGGAGAGGCCCCCAAGACACCCTGTGGATAGTTCAGAATAATAACCCACCAAGCACAGTGCTCTGTGGGACACAACTTGCTTTTTAGTTACAGGATACACACAGCCTATACACTCCCAACAGCTGGATTCCTGACAATGTCATCAAGCTGTTTCAAAATAATATGGGATGCAAAAAGCAAGTGGATATATTGATAAGACTGGCCATGATAGCATTCTAGGAATTCGTTTTACTAGTTTGTCTGCTTTCATTTCACTTAATTTATTCTAGAACTAAAACTTAAGAAAACACTTCATCAATACAGATAGCCCTGGGTCTTTGCATTTTTTATCTCCCATCCACTGACTTGCAAGTGTCTTATCTAGGCCGTGTGGAGTCCTTGCTCACTGGGTTGAATTAGTGTTGTGTCAATCATACTGACTGGGTTAGCGTGATGGCCTATGGAACGTGGCGACAATCAGAGTCGTTAAGTACTCACAGCGACAGAATAGACGGGTTGGCATGATCCAGGGGCAAGCGACAGAATGTGTATTGCTATGATCATCAACAAAAGCAGACAGCTTTTGATTCCATCCTAATCTGTCTTCTGCTGCCATAGCAAAATGCCATAAATTGCACAATTCATAAAGGACACAGTTGTGGAGGCCGGAGCTCCCACAGCAAGGCACTGCCATCTGGCAGGGTCTTTCTGTGCCAAGATGAGGCAGAGGGCACCACCTCGTGAAGGCATGCATGGAGAGAGCTTGCTTTGAGAACAAAAGCACTACCACAATAACAGCATTAGTGCTGGCATGGAGGCAGATCTCCTGTGGCCTAATCTCTTAAGCTGCTCCCCCTCCAGCACCACCGCGTGGCAGTCAAATTTCAAAATGAGTTTTGAAGAGGCCATTTACACTAATACATCCTTAATGAAGGCCATTTAGAAGGAGGTCTTTGATGTTGTGATCATCTGTGCAGCTACTGGTCAGAAAGGTGGAGTACGTACCAGAGCCTTCTCCATTTGGCCTTTCCTACCATACTAGCTCTTACGTGGACTGGGAGTAAATATCAGGTTCCTGCCAGCTGCTGAGTGGGTCGACTGCAGCTACTCACCTAGGGACGAGATAAGCCTTCCAGTGTGGATCTTTAGTCTCACTGGGCCGGTTTGCACAAGAACATGTCACCTGGCTTGTAAGAGCCCTTTACTTCTCTGGGGACCCAGCATGGTGCTTGCCATTTGTCCGCATTGATCCCAGTTTGCACTCCATGCCCAACAGCCCCTGGCATATCTGGTTCTTCTCCTTTCTCCATCCAGAATTGCTCTGGTAAAAAAAACAAACAAACAACAAAAAAAAACAAGCAAACAAACAAACAAAAACACCCAGCCCTAATGGGGAAATAATTAACACATACACCTTTGGCAGCACTGGGAGTTTGTTTTAGAGAGTTTGCCTTCCCTGAAATCATCAGGCTCCGAGAACTGGCCAAGAGCTGAGAAATCCATGAGGAGGTGATCATTTCCACGTACGGCCATCCTCTGCCTTCTGCACTCTGATTTTGGCAGTGCGGGCTATTCTAGCATCAAAGTAACGCCTGGTTTCCTACTGACTTAGCTCTTGCAGACACCAAGAGTGTCCCATTAGCCATCGCCACAGTCACAATGTGGATCCAAATGCTCTCCCATCTTTGTGTGGTGATTATGCCAGTCTGTGGAATCCACACTCCATCTGACCTTTGCTGTTCTGGAATCCTCCCATGCCTGCTGACACGGGGAGCCTTTCCCTTTGCCTGCTGTGCTGCCATGGTGAAGGGGCCATGCTCTGGACTTCCCTTGAGCCTGTATTTTCTGGTTGTCTGTGATAACTGGTAACCACAACCCAATCATCTTATGTCCTTGAGATGATCTCATGCCCTTCTAGATTCTTCCAAGAAAGACATGGCCTCTTCACCTCCATTTCTGTATGCCACGTTTCAAAGAGTTATCTCAGAAACAAAGAAGGCTTCATGCATCCTTGCTAGATCCTAATCGCTGAGGCATAGAAGAATGCCCCAAGGTTAATAGTTCTCCCACAGGTCACCCTTGCTCCAGCCAGAACACAGGGCCTGTGATGGCTCCCGGGTGCTTCCTCTTTCCCCTGTACATCAGAAACTCTGCATCCCCTGCTAGGCTGTGCTGATGTCTAACCCTGGTTATTGGCCCAGAAGCAGTGGGGGTAGGGGAGCTAGGAATGTTTCTGTAGGGGAAAAAAAGCTTCATCTTGGAGGCCTCTTGCTCTTCGTTGGCAGGGACTCTGGGCAAGGAGAGGTTTTTTCTCCTATAGTGAGGGAAGAACAGCTGTTTTTGCTGATATTGAAGGCTTAGAGGCATCCAGGAATTTAAAAGTCTTGCCCTAATCTACCCACATGTCTTTACTCTGTGTTCCAAGTTCCCACAAACCTTCTTGTCAGGGTCATGGCTTTGTGTTGTATATTCAACCTTTGCTAGTCTGCTATTATTTTTAATATTTATTTATTTTTATTGGAAAGACAGATGCAGACAGACTGAGGAAAGCTCTTCAGTTCATTGGTTCATTTCCCAAGTGACTGCAAAAGCTGGACTTGAGTCAATCTGAAGCCAGGAGCCAGGAGCCTCTTCTTTATCTCATCCTCAACCACTTTTCCAGGCCATAAGCAGGGAGCTGGATGGGAGGTGGAGTACCCGGGACACAAACCAGTGCCCATTTGGGATCCTAGTGCTTACAAGGTAAGGGATTTAGCCACTAGGCTACTGCACCAGGCCCTAGCCTCTTACTCTTATCATTCAGTCCTGGACATACTTTTCAACATAGTCTGCCCCAGGACTGCAAGAGGTGAGGATTTCTTCTGGTCCAGGCTCTCACAGCCTGCCTTGCTTTATGTGGCTGACTTTGGGTGCTTCCCCACACCCACCGCAAGGCTTTTAAAACATATATTCATATATTCATATATTCTAAGTGTTACACTCAAGCTTTCTTAATCTCACTACTATTGTAACTTTGGATTGGAATTCTAAGCATTTTTTTAAATCATGAGTGACTGCCTGTGTTCTTTTTTTTTCTTAAAATTTATTTTAATTTTTTTTAATTGGGAAGGCAGATGCACAGAGAGGAGGAGAGACAGAGAGAAAGATTCTCCATCTGCTGATTCACTCTCCAAATGGTTGCAACAGCTGCAGCTGAGCTGATCCAAAGCCAGAAGCCAAGAGCTTCTTCCGGGTCTCCCACATGGGTTCAGTGTCCCAAGGCTTTGGGCCGTCCTCGACTGCTTTCCCAGGCCACAAGCAGGGAGCTGGACGGGAAGTGGAGCAACCAGGACACAAACTGGCACCCATATGAGATCCTGGTGGATGCAAGACAAGGATTTAGTCACTAGGCTATTGTGCAGAGCCCACCCTGTGCTTTTGAGTATGTTTAGCAGCACCTCAGGATCTGGCCGCATACTCTCCCAGCTGCGATTAAAGAAAAAAAAAAGTCTGCAGACATTGTCCAATTTCCTAGGAATGACAGTCTTCCTGGTTACAAACCACTTGAAGCAACCAATATTTCACCCTGCCTTTTGTCTCCTTCTAACCCACCATTGATGAGTCTCAGTAAATGATGCTACTGTATGCTAGGGTGGGAGATATTACAGTGTAGTTCACCTACAGCAGTGCAGTTCATAGCTTTGTCCAAAAATGAGTGTTCTAGTTCTTGAATGCCTTCCTTGCAGATCTGCCTTATAGGGACACCCTTAATGTCCACTGTCTTGGCCTGAGCTCTCCTCTGAAAACAGAACCCAAGTCAAAGGTTTATGTATTCACAGTTTATTTAAGAATGGGTCTGAGGAAATGAGATTGACTGGGGAAGAGTAAAGCATGGAAGATAAAAAACCAATTCCAAAGTGTAGCATAGATTGCTTACCAAACTGGTGGAATGGATCTTGCAAATGTCTATGGGTCAAAAGGAGGTATCACTTATGCATGCATTGATTCCTGTCCCCTCTGATCCTGGTGGTCACAATCAGGTGTAGCTTTCCATACTTCTATGTGTGAGTTCCAGGCAGGTATCTGTGGTGTTCCATGCCTAGTGTGAGAGAAGCCGGGAGTAGAACATGGTAACTAAGCCATGCAACAGAGGCTGAACACCTTGGAGAAGGGTAAACAGCACTTGCAGAGACCCACAACAAGGATAGTGAGCTGTGGTATGCCCAGTCATCACACTCACACTTGGCTGGCAAGGCTACTGCTCGTGAACACGAGGCAGGCAGTGCTGTGTTCACCTCGCCTCCTAGGTTCCATGCCTGCCTCCGCTTGCTCCAGCCAAGCAGGCCTGGGGTCCACACTGTGGGGCAGGAGGATGGCAGACTGCCTCCTGGCACTCCAATCATCTGGCCCAGACACTTGCCACTCAGAATAATCAACCCAGGGGTGGATGAGGGTGTGAGTGGAAGAATGAGTTTGGAAAGTTCAGCCCAGATCATCTCATGCTTGGGCTTAGAAATTCTTTGATACCAAATAGCTTAGATTTCATGAGGAATATAACAGGAGTCAGAGCATCCCTGAGACCTGATTTTTAGAAAGGTCCCGCTGGTGACCAAGCTGGGAATCCAGGGAAGGGAGCTAGAGTGGAAGTAGGGGCAGCAAGAGACTGCTGCAGGTGTCCAAGCTAAGGTAATGGTGGTGACCAAAAAATAGATGGATTCCCTCACTATAGGAGAAAAAAACCTCTCTTTGCCCAGAGTCCCTGCCATCCGACAGCAAGAGGCCTCCAAGATGAAGCTTTTTTTCCCCTACAGAAATATTCCTAGCTCCCCTACCCCCACTGCCTCTGGGCCAATAACCAGGGTTAGACGTCAGCACAGCCTAGGAGGGGATGCAGAGTTCCTGACGTACAGGGGAAAGAGGAAGCACCCGGGAGCCATCACAGGCCCTGTGTTCTGGCTGGAGCAAGGGTGACCTGTGGGAGAACTATTAACCTTGGGGCATTCTTCTGTGCCTCAGTGGTAGCACCTGAGCAAGGATCTATCAAACCTTCTTTGTCCACTTCTGAGAAAGGGAAAGCGAGAGATGAAGAGAGCACGCAGCTCGGGCCTCCGTGGTGAGGGGGACAGGACTGCTCCAGGCTGTCTCTCATTGGCACCAAGAACCACTGGACACCTTCTGAGCAACTGGAACCCACTGAGAAGAGACCACGATCCAGCTCCAGGAACAAATCAAGCAGGAGCGCAGACGGGTCATCAGGCCCTCCCAGGCTTCTCTGTGTTTTCTCGCAGAGCTTCAGGGGTCATCTGTTTTAATTTTGTTTATGATACAGTTCCATAGGCTTGGGATTTTCCATCCACTTCCTCAAGTCCCCTCCCCCTCACTGCCGATTTCTCCTCTAGTAGTACAATGGGTGGTCCTTCATGAACAGCCATCAGTCTGTTATTCCACTGCTGAAGTGTTTCCCGCTATTGAAGGCTTGGACAATGTCAGAGTCCAGCTTCCTACTGTCAGGATATATTCAACAGTTTCACTGGGAGTCCATCTTTGGTCTGGATGAGAGGCATACTGCTCTGTGTCTCCACATCTGGACCTGTCAGTTTCCACTATACTTCTATTATACACCCTTCAGGGGTCATCTTGCCTTAGCCCAGCTTCCCCAGTTCTACACCCCAAGAAGAGACATCAGGAGGGTGGGAATGGCCAGTTCAGGACAGCGCTGAAGTGTACAAAAACAAGGCAGGGGGCCCTGGAGGTGGACAGCAGGCAGAAATCTCACATGGCCAGGCAAAGGGGCTGTCAGCAGCCTAACCTATGCTGCTGGCTGTCCCGATGTGAGTGGCCATGGCATTCCTCCAACTCAGTTACCACAGCCCAGGGCCAGGCTAGTGTACCTGCTAGATGGTATGGGTCCTTGGCTGAGGAGTAGGTGCTAGGCTCAGCAGCATCCAGGTTAATCCAGCAAGTCAAGAATAGGGCATAACAAAGTTCATAACCTAGAGAAGCAAAAGGATGGAGTCCATCTTGTTTTGGCTTCCATAGAAGGTCAAGGATGCCTGCAGGAGGTTGGAGGAGAGGGCAAGGCAGCACGACCTGTGTGGGGCAGGGCAGGGAGCACTAGCAAGGGCGGCCAGCTGAGGTCAGTAGGGGCTGTAGCACGTTGGGCCTGGTGAATTGGCTCTGGGAATTTAAACTTGGCCCTAAGAGCAGGAAGGCACTTGGGAAAATTTCACAGGACACAGAATTGTGGTTTTAATTTGTTATTTTTCTAAAGATTTATTTTTTTATTGGAAAGGCAGATATCAGAGAGAAGGAGACAGAGAGGAAGATCTTCTGTCTGCTGGTTCACTCCCCAAGTTGCAACAATAGCTGGAACTGAGTGATCTGAAGCCAGGAGTTTCTTCTGCGTCTCCCACATGAGTGCAGTGTACCAAAGCCTCGGGCCATCTTCTACTGCTTTCCCAGGCCACAAACATGGCTGGATGGGAATTGGAGCAGCCAGGACATGAACAAATGCCTATATGGGATCCCGGCGCAGGGAAGGTGAAGACTTTAGCCACTAGGCTATCGTGCCTGGCCCAAAATTGCATTTTTAAAATCTCCTTTTGCTGTCCATAGATCAAGGATGGAAGTGTCAGTCAGGTAACAAAGGCCAGGCCAACAGTGTCACACTGCACAGTCAGAGGGTTGTGGGGGGCCTGAGCAGGAGTTGGAGCCCCATGGCAGAGGCCAGTGCTGCCGGGAGGCAGTCCCTCCTGCTCACGGGTCTTCCTCCCTCCACCTTTGCCCCTTGCTGTCTTGTCTCCATGGATCCGGTGAAGCGATCCTGGTTAAAGCCCAAGCTCAAGCCATGCCATCTCCCGGACTTTGCCCATGAAAGGCTAAAGTCCTTGCCATGGTTTCCAGGGGTCGATGGGGCCAGTTTCTGACCACACACCTCTTGGACTTCATCCACTACTGAGACAGGAAGGTAGATGTTAGCTACAGTGCAGGTGCATGAAGTGAGAAGAGTAGAAAAGCCAACCTCAGGAGCAGACCAGCGTTTGTATACCACAAGTCCTACCAGAGTCCAATAACCTTGCTAGGTGGGTCCCAGCCCGGTAGGCAGCTTAGAGCAGCCTTTCCCATGCAGGGCCAAGGAGCTATCATGTGCAATAATACCACAGTAATAAAGTCCTGAGAGGAATTTTATAGCTTCCGCATCTGGAAAACACTCTGCCTAGTAATATCCCAGACGAGAATGGGGTAGGAGAAATGGGGGTTGGGAAAGCTTATCTTGAATGGTTTCAGTCTTTGCTGCCTGGACTGCCAGATGCACTCTCTTCATTAAATTTTGCTACCTTGCTCACTGCCAACCCCTGCCTCATGTCTGAAACTCTTGCACAAAGACAATGATTTCTCTTTCACCTGTCTCAGATAACAAAGCTGCTAGGCTCTTGGGACATGGAATGCACGGTCCTCCCCCAGCGCCAGGCCGGGGCCCTTGTTTGCTGTTCCCGCTACCAGGAATGCAGTTTCGCAGACACCTCTGTTAGTGGAGATGGATGGCGTAGGTTCTTGTCAAAGCTCAGGAATGTGGAGGTGAGACAGAACACAGTGGTAAGCACAGTAGCAGGTGCAATGGGGTAGGGCATATCTGGTAGGAAGAATGGGTACCTCTCCAGACAGAATCTGGAAGACCGTGAAGTATTTATCACCTGATGTTTTCCAGATGGGGAACCAATCTGGTGCTCGGTAGAGAAGATTCTCCTGCAGAGCCTTCCTTGGGGGGATGGGGTGTTGTAGGAGATGGAGGGAGGCTGGACCACAGGGTCTGGCCAGGGCTTCGTAGTGTGAAGTATTGAGCTGCTTCCAAGGCTTGCTAAGGTCCTTTCCCTGGGGCCTTGTTTTCCTCAGACACCTCTCATGCACTTTTAGGGTGACTTTTTACCAAGCACCTCCACGGACACTTCCTCAGCACTGCAGTCTCTTGGTTCAGCATCTGAAAGGTTCAGGAAGCCTTCACAGCATCGGCACCTCACCTCAGGGGCCCTAGATGATGACCGATGCCACACACATGATGACAGGAGTCACTGTGTCCTGACTTCCCCTGCAGGTTCCCTATTTCATAACATGTATCATTATGGGAGCTGTTAGTCAACCTCACTCAAAGTTTTACCTTCAGTTTGTCAGATGAGTGCCTTAGCTTACTGGTTCTTGGAGATGTCTGAATGTCCAATGCTTTTGCTTGAGGATTTGCTACCATCTCTTAAGTTCAAGTCATTCGTTATGATGCCAGCAAGTGCTGAGGCAGACTCCAGCTGGCATCATCTTCCAAACCTCAAGCGGGGGATCAGGGAACACCTGGATGGGTCCCCCATGCCGTGCCTGTGGTCATTTCCCCATCAGTGTCACCAGCAGGTCTCTTCCAGCAGGCGTCTGCGATGAGCTGAGCCTCTGGGAAATCAGGGTAGTGCGTGGGTTCACTGGTGGAGCAAGGTGTCAGACAGGCAGATGCTGCCCCAGGCGCTCTCAGCTGAAAGCAGCTCAGATGTGGCTTCCTCACACGTGGACTCAAAAGGCTGACCTGACTGCTTTGAGCAGAGACTTGCAGGCAGGAAAAGGTCCAAGAGTTAACATTCACACAGACTTCACAGAGGCGTTTCTGTGTTACATGGACATGCAGCAATTTGAAGACAAAGAGGCCTCCTGGCTGCCAAGAGCCCTCCCATGAAGAAAAGAAACATTTGGCTCTCCTGCGGACAGTACTACAATCTCTGCATGTGGCTGTCACGCACTACTGGGGACAGCAGAAGCGAGAGCCGCGTCAGCACAGGAAATGCACTAACAGATAAGGCAGCTGCCGCACAGCTGGTTCTAGAAATGGTTTTAACACCTTAGCCTCTAGAGGTAACTAAAAATCCTTATTGCATCAAGCCTGAGATAGAATGGGCTCAGCCATGAGGGTTTTTTGGCTTGACAGCACTGTTTATGGTTTACACTTCATTGATATGTTTGTGCAAAAACAGTTCCCCAATGTCCAGCACGCTACCTGACACACTGTAGGCTCAATCAGTAGCAAGGTAGAATACTTATGGAATGAGTGAATGGAAATGAAGGATGCAGGGGTCATCCTTAGGACCATTTCCTTTTGGGGGCTTAGGCATCCTTAGGGAAACCTGGAAAGGGAGGCAAGAAATGGCGGTGGGAGGCGTGGAGGCCAGGGCACGTGTTTGTGTGAGAACAGGTGATGGACCCAAGGTCCTTGCACCTTGCAGTGCCTGGCCTGGGGTCAGGGAAGAACAGATAGGTCTGGGCGGGGCTGGGCTGTGATGGAGGAGATAAGAGGCCCTGGGTGGGGATGGAGCTTGTGGGGGGAGGACACAGAGTGAGAACTGCTGACTGTTTGGAGGTGGGAACGGTGCGAGAGTGCTGAGGCTTCACTCCGAACTGGATGGAGCAAGGACTGGAAGAGATGGGCCTTGAAAGCATGAGTAGAAGATGGCTGGATGAA
Organism: Ochotona princeps; assembly: GCF_030435755.1. Taxonomy (NCBI): domain Eukaryota; kingdom Metazoa; phylum Chordata; class Mammalia; order Lagomorpha; family Ochotonidae; genus Ochotona; species Ochotona princeps. Next base: position 36,952,295 of record NC_080850.1, read on the forward strand.
AAAGTGAATTCCTTTGAGTTCAGGAAAAACTCTAAGAAGTGTGACTGCTCAGCAGTGCAAAGCATTCACCAAGCACCTCGAGGTCAGAAGACCTTGACTCACTTACCTCCCATTTCTAGGGGCCAGGGAAAGGTTGAAATGAGGACCTGGGCCCGGCGCAACAGCTTAATGGTTAAGTTCTCGCCTTGAATGTGCTGGGATCCCATTTGGGCGCAGGTTCTAATTCCGGTAGCTCCACTTCCCATCCAGCTCCCTGCTTGTGACCTGTGAAAGCAGTCGAGGATAGCCCAAAGCCTTGGGACCCTGAACCCTTGTGGGAAACCCGGGAGAGCTCCTGGCTCCCAGCTTCGGATCCGTGCAGCACCGGCTATCATGGTCACTTGGGGAGTGAATCATCAGATGAGAGATCTTCCTCTTTGTCTCCTCTCTGTACATCTGCCTTTCCAATTAAATAAACAAACAAACAAATAAATAAATAAATAAAAGAAATGAGGACCTGAGGCAGAGGTGTGGACAGCAATGGGGAGGCTGGGTGAGTGTAGAGGGTGCTGTCCCAGGTGTCTGGTTTGAAGGACCCGAGGGGCTGTGGGGGCAGGTCTGGGAACACCAGTGTGAGCTGGTTAAGGGCCAGGAGGTCTGGGACACTGAACTAGTGAGGCTGGCTCTGGCTTTCCCTCCCTGGGAGACTTTGCTATGCCCTCTGCCAAGAACCGGGATCATGGACCACCAAGGCTTTGTTCCACATAAATCCTGTCCTCACCTTTTCATGGTTGGCCACCCTTGAGCCTGGGGAATTAGTGGGATGGAGGACTGGTATAGACTGGGCTGAGAGTCTAGGAAAGTAGAAACTGGGTTGGCAGTTCTAGGCACAGCTCCCCCGGCTGCTGTTGTACCACCACCAACTGGATGCCCAGGCAAGGGGATGCTCTGGATGTTACAGCCCTGCCAGGGGCTTCTGGTACTCAAGGGGCTAAGAGTAGCTCCACCTGGGGTAGAAGTGCCTGCAGACAGAGGGCAAGATCTAGCCTCCGCAGTTTAAGGGGAGCACTGTAACTGGTAGATGAGGTGACAGGTGCAGAAGGGAGCTGGGTCTCTGCAAGAGAGCATGAACCAGGGTTGATGCCATGCTAGGGGTTCTCAGTACTTTTCCACACGCTTCTGTACTCTGTTCCAGCCCAGTGAGGCCCAGACTGTATGGGTGGGGTGGGAAGGGCAGACTATCCCAATGCCCCACCCTGCCTGAGCATGGCTTTGGGGAGTGTGTGTGTGTGTGTATGCGTGTGTGCACAGGGGCATAACATGTCCTATGCCTTGACCTCACTGGGGTGTGGCCTTGCTGCTAGTGTCTGACTCCTCACAGAGCAGAAAGGCACAGGGCAGCCTAGGTCTGGGTCACCTACTGCGCCAGCATCCAGGAGGGCTCTTGTCCTGCTCTGCACTCCTTCGACCTCCTGATCCTCCTTGCCCGGGGACGCCTGCCCTCTGCCCTGAACTGTGCTCTCTTGGGGACCGTGAAAGGGGCCTTTGGAAGGGATTCCAAGAACATACTTAATCCCAGATACAACAGGTTAGAGAAGAAAGCAGAAACAAGAACGTTTGAGATGTTTAAGGCACCCGGTCCCACGTAGTTGTGCCCCTCCCCAACTGGGGGTGGAGGAAAGCTCCAGGTTACTTCTGCCCAGTGAAGTTCAGGATTAAGGGTAACCGGTCACGGTTCAGAGATGGTTGTTTTCTCCAGAGTCTGACCCACAGAATCCAGATTGCTGACTGCTGGAAATGCATAGTGCTAGCCATGAACAAGCACTGGCTATTAAACACTGCAGGAATGCAACTAGTCACAGCGATAGGAAAATTGGCAGCAGGGATAGGATACAGTCACAAGCACTTATTACAAAAGTATGACAAGTTACTGCCCATCTTCAAGAAGAAGTTAAACACACCTTGTGAAAACAGGCGAGAATTTGGGGGCCACTCATCAAATAACCTTTCTGGGAGACTGAGCACCCCACCAGCGTGGGAATGGCTTCAGTGCTCATGCCTGGCCCTCAGAAATGCAGAACAGAACCATACCACGCGCCCCGCTTCTCCCACCAGCCAGGCCAAGGTAAAGAAAGAAGTCCTCACTACCTGCCATCCCGCAGGGGAGTGGGAACTGCTGAGGCTCCTGTGGTTCTGGTACCCACAAACCTGCTGCCTCCACAGGAATTAAATACGGAGGGTACGCTTCCCGTTCAGCTCCGCGCGACAGCCAGGGGAGGGCCTGACCTTAGCCAGGCACACACAGCCACAGTTCCCCCACCCTGTGACCAGGACCACTTGCGTTCGTGGAGGGCTTGAGTCCCTGTGTGTGTAGGGGGGGGGCTAATAGGAAAGGCCCAAAGCGGGGCCACCAATTGGGCACTGACAGCGGGGCCTCCTGGCAGGCGTGGCATTTTTCTCTCGGCTCAGAGAAGTCAACTCTGAGCCTGTGTTCTTTCTTAAAAAAAAAAAAAAAAAAGAGAGAGAGAGGGCCCGGCAGCGTGGCCTAGCGGCTAAAGTCCTGGCCTTGAACGCCCCGGGATCCCATATGGGTGCCGGTTCTAATCCCAGCAGCTCCACTTCCCATCCGGCTCTCTGCTTGTGGCCTGGGAAAGCAGTTGAGGACGGCCCAATGCTTTGGGACCCTGCACCCGCGTGGGAGACCCGGAAGAGGTTCCTGGTTCCCGGCTTCGGATCGGCGCGCTCCAGCCCGTTGCGACTCACTTGGGGAGTGAATCATCGGACGGAAGATCTTCCTCTCTGTCTCTCCTCCTCTCTGTATATCCGGCTTTCCAATAATAATAATAAAATCTTTTAAAAAAAAAGAGAGAGAGAGAGAAGAGGAAGGCAAGAAAGGAGGTAAGAAAGAATAAAGAAAGTAAAGGAAAAAGAGAAAAAGGAAGAAAAGTGGGGAGGGAGGGAGGGAGGGAGGGAGGGAGGGAGGGAGAGAGAGAGAGAAAGAAAGAGAAAGAAAGAGAGAAAGAGAGAAAGAAAGAGAGAAAGAAAGAAAGAAAGAAAGAGAGAAAGAAAGAAAGAAAGAAAGAAAGAAAGAAAGAAAGAAAGAAAGAAAGAAAGAAAGAAAGAAAGAAAGAAAGGAAGAAAGAGAGAAAGAAAGAAAGGAAGAAAGAGAGAGAAAGAAAATGAAAATCAATCTTCCCCAATTACCACCCTTTTGCCTGACGCTGGAAGATGACGCGCGCCCCCTGGCGTGGGAGAAACGAAAGGCTGCTGGAGGCGCGCAGAACTCGCCGCGGTCCCCGCGACCCCCGGGCCGGTCCCCGCGACCCCCGGCCCGTCACCGTGCCCGAGGACTTCTCCGGAAGCCGCTGGGGACTGCGTTGCCTGCGCTCGCCTTCGCCTGCCCGGCTCTCATCCTACGGGCTCTCTCCTTCCCGCTCACCTACCCGCGGCCGACGCCGTCCCCTGCCCGTTGTTGCAGAGACGGGGCTGCCTTCCGCCCAGGCGGTGGCGCCTGCGGACACCCCGCTCGCCGCCGCAATGACAGAGGTTGGAGGCGGGACAGAGGGGCTTTATTAGAAAGGCCAGGGGGCACCTATTTACACGAGGCCACGCGCGGACGTTAGAAAAAGCAGAGGCGGGTGGAGGGGCGGGCTCAAACGAGCTCCACCTTGGCGTTGGGGTACACTGCCACCACGTCGTAGCCCTCGGGCGGCTTGACGCGCGCCTTCGCGTGGTTCTCGCAGTACAGCCGCTCGTCCAGGAAGAAGTAGCCGCGCTGCTTGAGGTTCAGGCCGCAGTCGCTGCACATGAAGCACTCGGGGTGGTAGAGCTTGTCCCGCGCCTTCACGATGGTGCCTCTGCGGGGGCGGAAGGGGCCAGCGTCGGGCGACGGATGCAAGATTCCGGGCGCTCCCACCCCGGGGCCGGAGGAGCTGGGAGCGGGCGTATACTCACACGATCCCGTGGCCGCAGCGCGTGCACTCCGGCAGCCCCTGCAGGCCGCTCAGCGGGGCGCCCAGCTTGGCCGCCGGCTTGAGGTTCCGCGGTCCACCTGGCACGGGCCGCTCCCCTGAAAACCCGAGCGCAGGTGGCGTGAGCCGGGCGAGCAAGAACAGACTCCATTTTTCTGGGATGTTGTTTTGGGGCTCTGTGGGTAGTGAGGCTGGGACTAAGGCTTGGCAAACGCGTGGGGCGAGAGCAACCAGACCGCGCGGGCGTGGGAAGCGCCCTCGGAGGTCGAGGAGGGGCGCACGGCTGCGAGGCGGACGAGGGCATTGCAGGGAGAGGATGGGCGGGTGGGGTAGAGAGTGTCCAGGAGAGGGGAGCTTACCGCCCTCGCCGGCTTCCAGCATGCCCTGCAGGTAGCGGAAGGAACCGGACTGCTTAGGCTCCGTGGCCGTGGGTTCCGGTGGTTCCCGCAGCATCCGGTACACCTCCGAGCCCAGGTCGACTCTGCAGTCCCGGCCTTGCGGCGCGCCTCTGGCTGGGTCGGCGCTGCGCGGGGAGACAGACAAGGGGGCAGGGTTGTGGCTCCAGCCTTCTCTCAGCTGCCCTGGCTGACAGGGGCTGGGGTGGGGTGGAGGAGGGGGGATGTTGGTTCTGTTGGGGCTTCAGAATGGAACCAGCTGAGCCACCGGCATCAGCTACCTGCAAGGTCTGCGGGGGGCCTTGGTGGGATGGAGACGGGCTCTAGGTGTGTGTCCAAAGGCATTTCCTTACCTGCCGGGTGGAGACACGTGCAGGGCGCTTATCTGCGCAGGCAGCACAGCCTCGCTGTTGGTGCCATTGTGAGGGCCTGATAGGCGAGACGGCTGCCCAAACGGAGATCCCAGGCCTGGTCTGCCATCTTCCTGCCCGCTCCCAGAGATGGAGGACCTTCTACTGCTGGCTGGACTGCCATCCTGTGAAATACAGGACTAAGGCATGAGGAGTGCCTGGCCCCTATCCACCCACCCCACCCTGCTGTGCCAGGCCTTGGTGGAAGCTGGCTAGCTATCTCAGCAGTGGCATCTTGGGAATTCTGGTGTCCAGCCAGGGAAGGGAACTATGGGGAAGAGCTGAGCCTCAGGCCTGGTTTAGGCTCTGAAAAAGTTCAGAAGAGTTTGGAAAGTCAGATACAAAAACCAGAGTGCCTGCCACTCAACATACCTGCCCAGCCCTGTGGCGGTCCCCAACACCGGCGCCTGTGAGGGACAGGGCTGGCACAGGCCTGTTCCCAGCAGCCCCTTTAAGGCCAGTATAGCTGCAGCCACATGTGTGCCTTCCTGCTAGAGGTGGACCTGCTCCCATGTGCCAGGGCTGGGCTGGGCACCAGGTGGCTCACTGTTGGAACACAAAAAGGGAACCCCCGTCCTTTAGCTAGGAATCATGGCTTTTGGGGCGGGGAAGGCTGAGGCTCAGCTGTGCCCATCATGAATTCCCCTGCTAGCTGCTTCCCGTCTCCTGAACCATGGAGAGTTGCTTTTGGTCAGGACAGCAGATGAGGGGCAGAGGCTGGCCCAGGGCTGGAGGCTTCCTGTCCAACTACCCTATGGCCAGCTTGGTGTCCAAGGCTGAAGTGTCTGGAAGAGCAGTGCTTTGACCATGCACACACACATCCCCAGCCCGTGAGGAGAGATGCGGTATTTCTGTGGATGTGGGTCTGTGTGGGAACTGTGGATCTGTCCTTGCAGAATTCAGAGCTGAGCTGCCCCAGCCTGCAGGCACACAGGCAGCAAGGTAAACAGGGCATGCGCATTCTCACAAGTATGTGTCAGGACACCCACAGGCACAGGGCAACACATACACAGCAGCGAGGGTGCCTGCACACACCTGATCTCGTGGCAGTTACACTCAGCTGCAGCCAGCGCTGGGCACCCCGCGGTGATCCCTGGCAGCCTCTCTGGCCGAGACTGGGATGGTAACCGAAGGAGCTTGATTTTAGGCTCAGACCTGAGTCCAGGCCAGGTGGACAGCAAGAGCCACTCACGCTTGTTGGAAAGGGTCCTGCTTATACACGGGCAGCTGCCAGGCTAGGGCTCACGTGAGCCTGCAGGGCTCAGACCTGACTCACCGCTGCCTTATTCTGCAGGGTGGGAGTTTGGAGAATGGTTAGGCCAAGGAGTCAGGCCTGACAGACGAGGAGGGTCTTGCTGCCCAGATGGACCCCTATCAAAACAGCAGCAGCAGAAATACCCCTTCTTCATCCAGCCCAACAAAACCCCCCCAGGAAACCTGAGCAGTCTCACATGTGTGTCTGTTGGGCAGGCGGGCAGGCCAGGATGGGCTCTAATGGGGACCAGATGGGCTGTGGTCGGTGGAGGAAGGGGAGGGGGAGAAGGAGCCTGGGGAACCAAGGCCTGGGAGCAGGGAGGCCCTCATTCGCCTTCACTCAGCAGGGTGTGGGAGCCCATGGCCAGTTGCTGCCCCTCCCAGGGCCACCCATGCAGCTGCTCTGGCTCTGACCTCTGTGCTCAGGATGCGGGTGGTGACCCGAGTTTTTGGGCGAGTCCCAGCTCCATCACTCATTCACCTCTCTCTCGCTTCCTCTATGAATGGGGGAGTGTGGTGGTTTCTCTGTAATGAGTTCCTTGCGAGGATGAAGTAAGACAGCTGCACACAGAGCACTCAGCATCGTGCCTGGCACACAGCAAATGCCATGGGAAGGACAGCTGCCATGGGACTTCCTGGGCAGTGGTGCCTCTCCTACCACAGGCACCCCACTCCCCAAGTACCAGCTGGCTACTGCCTTGGAAGCTGAAGCCTCCCAGGATTTTTCTGCAGAATGGGAATCTGCAGAGTTGGGAATGGGAATTTGACCTACATGGCTGAGGTCAAAATCAGGGAAGCCCGACTTGGAAACAGGTGACCATGGAGACCCAGCTGTGCTGGTCTAGAGGACAGGCTAAGTATATTCTAACAGGTCCCTGGTTCTCAGTGTAAATGCTGCCCACCCCACCCCACTCTAGGAAACCTTGGCTCATCTCTACCCTGCTCCCACTCTAGCTGGACCAAGTGCTGGCCCTGTCCCACCCCAGATGGGGATGTGTGTCGGGGACATCTTATACTGTCCCAGGACTAACTGTGGCTTTCCCTTTCTCTGGTGGCTCCAGCCACTCCACCCCACCCACCCTGGTGCCCGGGAGGACAATGATTCCTGTGTACTCGTGAGAACACAGCCCTGCAGGGGCGGGTCAGGGTGTTTTGGTCGCCACCCATGGAGCCCATGACCTTAGAAGTACAAAGGGGGCGTAGTGGTTGCCCTGTTGCTTATGGAAAATCTTTTCCCCTCCAGCCTTAACAGCAGACAGCGGGCAGCACATATCAGTTGGTTCTCTGAGGGCACCAGTGAGGATAACATGGGGACAGAGGGAGTTGCTCTACAGATCCCAGTCGCTAGGGCCCGCTGGCCCAGGGCCTCTCCTGGAAGACGGAGCACAGCTGAGCCCTCAGGCCAGCGTGTTAACCATGCTGGCAGGGACCTCCTTGAGCAGTCTGGGCCTCTCACATAGGCACCGGAGGCCCAGCCTGTGCTGCTCCCTTCTGCCCAGCTCCTGGCAAGCCTGCTTGGCTTGTTCATGCCAGTATCTGCTCCCCTGATCCCTGAGGGTCCCAGGCACATGGGGCCATCAGAGCAACTTCTGAAACACAGATGTGGCCATGAACCCCTAAGGACTCAAGGAAACCACCGGCTTTTCTGTGGCCCCGCCCCATACCTCATGCGCCTGCCCTTTCACCTCCCCCAGGGACCTTTCTGATCTCAGATCTCACCTCTGGGGCCTTTGTGTGTGCTTCCTGAATACACTTCCTTTTTCACGACCACCACATGACTGATTCTTCCTGGACCTTCAGGTCTTGGCTTGCACATTCCCTCCCTCCAGGAAGCCTTCCCTGACCCCCTTGCTGAGTGTGGTGCTCAGTCAGGGCTCCATCTCTTCCAGGACTACTCCTGGCATGTGGTAAGCAGCTGGACAGCAGGATGGGCACGGGATGGTGTGAGAGGGATGCAGTGGAAGTGGTGATTTCTTGCTAGGCTGACATGATTGGACATTAGAGTGAATACTACCCAGGTGTTTAAGACCCACTCTAGCCTCTGCCCATCACAGGTGCCATCATCCAGAGCCCAAGACTACCCAGAGAAGGCAGAGCCTCCAGCAGGTGCTGTTCACTTGAGGAATGTGGACATGGTTCAGAGAACACTGCTTCTGGTGCTGTCCAACACAGCCAAGGGTCACCATGAAGACACACCAAGCAGGCAATTCTGTATCCAAGCTCAGTCCCTTTGCCCTGGTCATGCTCTGAGTGAGGTCAGGCCCAGCTGTGTCTGTACATACCTGAGTTTCGGCATCAATGTGGATCCTGTGTGCCAGAGCCTTGCTGTCGTCAGGAATACCTGGCCAGCTCCTGCCCTCAGGCCTGCAGCGGGAATTGGGATGGTCAGATTTGTCGGCCTACCATACTCACCACACCCAGGAAGCAGAACCAACTGGGGGTGGGCTCTGGGTCTAGAGCAATACCCAGGGTCAGAGGACCCCAGCCCAGAACTTTCCCCGGACACCGTGATGATGTCCACAGCAGCACAGAGCCACGAGATTCGATCTTCAACCCTCCAAGACAGGGCCGTGTGTTTCCCTCCCTGCTGGCAGCTCCTGCACTCTCTGGTCTGGTTCCTGGAGAGGGTGCAGCAGGAGCTTAGCAGCTTTTTCACTCTTCTCCACTTTCCAGGACCTGCAGAAGTGCAGCTTAAAAAAGCCCATCCCATAGCAGGACAAGTTAGGCCTTACGAATGGGTCAGCTAGAGGGCCATCCACTCATCCCTCAGCCATTCCCAGCCTCTGGCCTGGGTCTGGATGGGGTCAGGCGTCCAGCCTCCCTCAGGAGGTAGAATGGCGGCTCTATGGGGACGGCCTCTCCTACTGCTGCTGCCGCAGCTGCCGGCAGAATCATCACCAATGTCTGCCCAGCCCAGATGGGAAACAGGCCATTAGGAAATTCCTGCTTCGCCATAGAAACCAAAAGCCAAACAGCACTCAGGAGGGAGGGAACCATCATAAACCTGCCATGAGCAAGGCAGGCGGGCCTAGAGGCTATGGGCCTGGGGCCCAGCCCTGCTGCTCAGTAGCTCTGGGAGAAGGCAAGCCAGGCGGGACATGCCCTTGCCTGGGAGAGCGGGTGTGAAGTAAGACCAAAGGGGAACAGTGTCCCCCAACTGGCCCCAAGAGGTCCCCTGAGGCTTCTTGAGGTCTTACCGCTGGCCTCAAAGCTCACAACTGCTTCTTTCCCCTTGTCAGCCGAATGATTTAGTAATCTGCCTACACATACAGTGCACACCTCTGCCCATCCCATAGCCCTGACAGGCTGCCTTTCCATGTCGCAACCTTCCAGGGGTCCAGGACAACTCCACCCTCCACAGCCTCTGTCTCCACCGCTCGGCCAGGCCTCTGAGTAACTGACTGAGCTCACAGCCCTGACTTCCACCTACCTCCCCAAACCCCTTCCGTCCCACCCCACCCTGCCCTGGAAGGGATCTGTGATACCCCTTGTGGCTCTCTGGCTGAAGAATTTCCTTGAAGTTCTCTACAGAAAAGCAGGACACGCCTAATGTCTAAGGACCCAAGGCGTCAGAAAGAAGGATTTCGTCGTATGTCACCTTTCACCAGGTAGAACCTCTTGCCCATTTGAAACAAAATGAGAGCTGGAGGTGGGGCTGGGCAAAGGCATCCTGAGGGGCTTCTGGGTCAGCCTTGCTGCCAAGAAGGACCTGGACCTACGGAACACACACCCAAGAAGCGTGAGTTAACTTGGATCATGAGATTCCTGCTTTGGGCTCCAGGCAAAATAAGCCTTGCAGGGAAGCTGGGTTTTGACACACTTCTCTGTGTATACAGGGCAGGTGGCACAGCTGGTCCTAGCAAAGGCCCTGATATAAACAGAGCCACCCAGTCCAGCCAGAAAACCAGCTGTCTCCTGTATGGTGCCTGTGTTACAAGGGGGCCTAAACCCAGGATCTGGCACAACAGACATGAGGGGACACTGGGTCAGAGGCCTTGTAGGTGGGATGGCATCCAGAGGGACCAAGTGGTCCCCATGTCTTGATCCCCCAGAGTGTGCATATGTGGGGATTGGCAAAGGGATATCACAGTGGGCTGGGGCACCTGAGTGTGTAAGGCAGGCCAGGTACCTTCCTGTCACCCAAAGCCTGGATCACAAGATAGTCCCTGTTTGGGGGATGACAAAGCTAGGGGTCAGAGTAAATCATTGGCTTCAGAATTGGGACTGGAGGCAGCTCTGCAAGCAGCAGAGAATGCGCTGCTTGGCCAGGTGGCAGTGGGACTGGAACAGTTCAGTGGACTCCCAGCTCCTTCCATGTCTGGCTTGGAACAAATGACCACAGAAGGAAGAATGGGGGACCTCCAACACTCTCCCCTTACATCATTCTTCCTGGGAATCTCCTGACTCAGGCCCCTGCGACCCTCCCTGTTCCCGCCGCATTCCACTACCACTTGGGCTGTCCGTACTCAGCAGCTCAGAGTCAAAGCCGGAGGTGAGTCAGGGCCCAGGAAGCCGGCCAACTAGGGAGGCCTCCAAGGCCATTTGTGGGCACGCCATGCTGACAGTTCCCTTCTGCAGCCCATATCTCGTCTGGGAGAAGGTGATGAGCATGAATTTGTTTTATGGGAAATGAAATCCAGGTTCACCAAGCTCGTCTGGGTACCTGAGCTCCCACAGTCTGGATGGGAACCAACTCTGGGGAACCCCCTGGCTGGGGAGACCTCATCTTGTGCCAAGGAGAGCACAAGCATGTCCAGGCTCTGCAGCTGGGTCCACCCAACACTAAGGGCACAACCGGGGTCCTGACCCTAACCCAAATGGGGGATCCCTCCTAAGCCTTCCCACCCTGCCAGCTCTAATGCCCGGTTAGCTGTGTTGTGGTTTGGCGAGGCTGCGCCCACATACTTCCACAGGGGATCGTGGAAAGTCCCTGTTAGCGGTGAACGTGGCAGAGCGGAGCAGCTGTATCTGCCTTCTCTGGATCCAAGCAGGAGAGCCTTTCAGCCCAGACGAGGCTGACTGCCTGGACTCTGGAGCTGGGGAGGGCTGCAGGATCCTCCAGGTGGACCCTCTACCCTAGCACCCTCTATGGGGCACAGATGGGGTTTGGTACCCCTCCCCTGTGCTTCCCTTCATGATGGGAGAGGAAGATCTTCCTCTCTGTCTCTCCTCCTCTGGGTATATCTGGCTGTAATAAAAAAAAAAGAATAAATCTTTAAAAAAAAAAATACCCTACAGGGTACTGAACGCCTTCCTCCAGCTGCCTTCAATTCCTGCCCAACACATTCCTACTGTTGGGTTCAAAGGGGGCTTTCTTTTTGAAGCTGCCTCCAGCTGTAAACAGTGCCCACCAAGCCCCTCTGAAACCACTCCTCCTTGGAATGGATGGTGCCTGCACGCGGTGAGCACAGTACACCTGGCCACTGGCTGCCTTTCACTGCCCTCTCCTGCTGCCCATCCTCTGGCCCAGCCTGCCCTGTGCACCATACCTGCTCACGGAGAGAGTGAGGTGATCGTAGCAGCCCTTGATGCGGTTCTGTGCCTCCAGGTGTGTCATCAATTCAGTGCTCTCACCATTGATGGCCTGGATCAGGTCTCCTGGACACAGGGCAGCCAGCGCAGCCTTGCTGCCAGCATGCACCTATGGGTGGGGAAGCCAGATGGCTGGGCACAGTCATTATGTGGCCCGCTGTAGGCTCTGCCCTCCGTCCCCACCACCCTGACAACCTGGCCAGTGTGGCCCTGTCACCAGCATGACCTATGTGTGCACAAGCTGAGAGGCTGGCTGAGGTACCCCTGTGGTTTTGTGGCAGCTGTTACTCCAAACACCCCCCAACTCTAGCAGCTGGAGTCCTGGTAGAGTGTGAGGACCTGTGAGACATGTCATTCTTGCAGGTGGCATATGTGCCAAAGACATGCAAGGGACGCATGGACATACATGCTCACAGAAACAGAGCATGGACATGTCACTGATGCCCCTACATGCCAGTGCCCCACCCAGCCAGGGTGCACTGCAGTGCCTTCACCTAGCACTCAGACCCCTGGTGCCCTTGCCTCTGTAATGTCTGATCTCACCTCTCAGCCTCAGCCAATCTTTCCCGCCTTTTATCCACACTCTGTTCAGTCCTTCCTTATGTCTTCAGGTACTCCTGGGTACCAAGTCCCTGTTATCTCCACACTTTTGCAAATGTTCTGCCCTCTGCCTGCAGCACTCTCCTTTGATGCCAAGCCTGAAATTTTAGCTTGCTTCTTTCCATCCTTCAGATCTCAGCATAGAGCTCCCTTCCTCTGGGCTTGGCTCTCACAGTACCTGCAAGTTCCCTATGGAGCTAATGCCCCATTCCAATTACAATGCAAGATTTGAACATCACCCTCCAACACACACCCAGAAAGTGCAAAGCTCTCATTCCAGCTGCAGGGTCATGATTCCTCCCCCACTTTCCCTGCATGGCAGGCAACGACACCAGCCATGTCATCAATGACCCCATAGGGCCACACACTGTCTGGGTCTGGGTCTGGAGGGTTTGGGTTACGGCATGTGACAAAGGCCATGTGCAATGGATGGAGACAGACTCACAGAAAGAGTGAGTAAGCAACCCAGAGGGATCTGGAAGACACCCTTCACCCTCTCCTTGCCCAGAAGCAGGCCGGAGGTATCCTTGGGCCTTCCCCAGTCTCTCCACCCAGTGCCAAGCAATAGCACTATTCATGGGAGTGGGTTCCCAGAAGCCCAGCTAGGCTCAGCCCAGCCAACTCCCAGTAACAACTGGTCAAAGCTGTGGCACTGGCCTTGCCCAGATCAACCTTTCCTGAGACAGGCTTCTTCAAGGAATGCTCTTCTTCAGAAGGTGACACCCTCAGCCGGCTAGCCTACCTGCCATGTGTGTGCACTTGCAGGGCCTAGGCACCTGTACCAGCCTGTTCTCCTGGCACCCTAACCTCTCCCCTCAGGGTCCTGCTCCAATTCTCTTCCCTTTCAAGGGTACCTGCTCCATGCCAGAACCTCAGCCCTAAACCCCAGGTGAGTTCCCAGCCAACTGCCAATCACTGGGCAAGGCAGAGGCCGTTCTGTTTCTTTTGTACAGATGAAGAAAGAGTCTGGGGCTGGCGCCCTGCCCCAATCCCCACACTGGAGGAGTCTTCATCCTCAGGGGGTACAAGATGACTCAGCCAGCACAAGGGGTGCATTCAGGCCCCTGTGGGCGGAGGAAGTTCTTGAAAGCAGGGGTGGCTGGGTTGCTGCCAGCTCTGCTTAGCTTGGAGAGTTCTGGTCAGAGAGGGCATGAGGCCAGGAAATGGTGACTCTCCCAGCCACCCTTGCAGGCATTGTCTTCATCTTCACAGCCAGCCCCGTTTCCTAGATGAAGAACCCGAAGTCCAGAGAAGCACATGAGGACACGGACTTGAGAAAACGCTGAGTCGGGATTTCGTTCCCAGTCAAGGGATCCCACATCCAAACCTATGCTCAGCACCCCTAGGCTCTGTCTGCACACACAGGGAGAGGAGACAGTCCCCTGGGGAGTGAGCACTCCAGGTAGCAGGCCCAGCATGCTCTTGGGGCAGAGCGCAGAGGGATGGTGTTATGGCTGCAACGTGGTTAGAGAAGATGCAGGGGCCAGATCCTAAAAGACTTTTTCCACTGCGTGACTGGGAACCATGGAAGGGAAATGACAGGATGGAGCTGAGTTCAGGCCAGTCCCTCATGCTGTGGGGTGCAGGATAAACTGATGGGAGGGAGACGGGAGCAGCGAGGTCAGGCAGGAGGCACCTGCAGTGGCTGCATGCCAGCCCAGCCCCACCCAGCCCAGACACTGTGGTGGGCAGGGAGTCGCAGTCCCAGTCTGACACCACAGCATCCTGTGCAGTCACAGCAAATGCCACACAGGCATGGATTATTCCTCTCGCCTTGTTTCTCTGGGTGCGCAGCCTTAACCCCTGTGTGTCTGTGTTGTCCCTGGTCTCAGAGGGAATCCCTCAAAGTCGCCACGGGTTGACCTGGAACAGTCAGGACACTGGCAGCCCCTATAGGAAGTTGGGCACACAGTGTGGTACGGCTCCTTCTAAGGACTGGTTACTGAGGGGCTGGTACCAGAACCTAGTAGGGTGGGGCCTGGTCTGCAGTGGGTGCTCAGCCAGAGCCAGCAATCACTATGCTTACTCTGTGGGGAAGGAGTCCTGGACAATGTGTCTGGGGAACCCCTGGCCTTCAGGGGCTGAGCTTGCCCAGTGGTCTCCCCCTGCCCCCAGGCAGCCACCTCCTCCCTGGTTGCCTAAGGTCCCGGAATTAGGGGAGAGGGGCTGGGAACACAGGAAGGATGGATCCTGTCCCGCCCCCCCTCCGCCCCCCCCCCGTGAACACTTTCTTGTACCCTAGTCCCTGTAGGTACCTTCTGGGCAAGCTGTGGCCTGTGCCTCCCTGGTCCCGTAAATCTCCCCAGATCCCACCCAAACCTGGGCTCAGCCATCCTGGCTCCTTGGGCGTGAACTGCAGCCACGTGACTTTCGGTAACTACAAAGGGGGCTCTTCTTGGCAAATCCTCTTCCACACTGCCTGCGTGCCAGGCGACTGCATCCTGATCAACTCCAAACAAGGCCCCTGCTGCCCGCCGCTGTGGCAGCCCGTCCTAGGCGGGCAGGCAGCCGCAGTGGCCGCATGGGCAACAGATGTCTTAGCTCGCTGCCGCCTGCGGCCGTCAGCCGCTGCAGCCCAGCCTGTCAGCAGCCTCACGCCCAGGGTGCCTGGCCTGCTGGCCAGCCTCGCACCCCATGCGGTGGTCGCGGAACACACACAGACAGACCCAGACACTTGTGCGGGGTGTGTGCATCACACACACACACACACACACACACACACACACACACACACACACAGCCGGCTGGGGAATCCCATGAGGACCAGGCACATAAAAGGCTCCCGGATGTATGGCAGGCCCACCACCCAGGCCCTGGAGACCTGGCTCTGGAGGCAGTCCTGAGAAGTCCCAAGGACAGCTGGGCCTGCCTATCACCCGGGCCCCCAGAAAGAGTCCAGAATTCCACATTCCACTTGGTGCCTGCCCCATCCCAAAAGTTACACAGACATCTCCCAGGCCCTGAGCAGAGGGGCAGCAGGGTGGGGCAAGGTGGTTTTCAGGTCCCCTGACACGGGTCCCCAGGAGTCCAGGGCCT
Source organism: Ochotona princeps (assembly GCF_030435755.1). Lineage (NCBI taxonomy): Eukaryota > Metazoa > Chordata > Mammalia > Lagomorpha > Ochotonidae > Ochotona > Ochotona princeps. Next base: position 36,967,472 of record NC_080850.1, read on the forward strand.
GGGGGAGGAGAAACAGGGGGGAGGGGATCAGGGGATGGCCCTCCAGTGGCACCAGGTCATGGGCTCTGCCCCTCCCAAAGAGGAACCTCCCAGGGCAGGGCCTCTTTGTCCCCTACGCTGAGTGACGCTCCCAGGCAGGACACACGTCCCTCTGCTCCTCCAGAAAAAGGGACCAGGCCCTATGTCCCGAAGATCCCTTCTATGCTTCTCTGACCTCAAACAACCCCCACCCCTCTAGACTCATGTCCCCTGCACTTCCTGCTCTGTCCCAAGACTGTGCAGAGTCCACCCTGGGGGGTAACGCCCTCCCTGCTCTTGGCCTTGGGTGGTCTGTCCCAAGGGGAGGGTCTCAAGCTCAGTGAGAAGTCACCCTGACCAGAGCGTCCTCCTGGCCACGTCCCCTCAGTGTGAATGAGCTTAGAGACCGACTGAAGAAGCCTGTGTCCTGGGGAGTGGCTGGACCTTTCTCTTCTGAACTCACACAGCACCTAGCCCTCTCACCCCGGGCCACCCAGAGCTGCTGTCAGGGCCTCGGCTTGGGGGCGAGGCAGCTTCCAGTCATTCTGCCCCAAATCTTCAGGGCAGGGTTGGCTCTGAGGCATCTCTGGGGCTCTGTAGGGCTGCCCCGCAGACCACCCCGGTCCACAGCGACTCCCTGACCCCCGGAGGGCGGCCAGCAGGGGTCTGGCATGCGAATCGGGGCAATTCGCCAGAGATGGGCTAGGACCGGACCGGACTAGACGGCACGGGCCAGGCTGGGCCGGCTGGCAGGGAGGTGGGGAGGGGGCGGCGGGCCCGCGTGGCGCCGCCCCGCCCGCAGGCCGCCGCCACCACACACACGGCTCGCTCGGGACCGGCCCCCGAGGTTTTCAAGCCTCTGACTTTTTGGGGATCTGGATTCCCCATGGCCGGCGAGGACCCCAGTCTCAGAGCCCGGACCACCCCACCGTTACAGCGGCTGCAGGACTCACCCGCGAGATGGTGAGAGGCGCGCTGAAGTCCCGGCCGCCCACCAGGCGGAAGCCCCAGGGCGAAGGGCCGCGGAGGGTCACCGAGTGGGGCATCGCGGGCCGGAGCAGTCGCCGGAGCCGGAGCTGGACACTGAGGAGCCGCCGCCGCCCGGACGCCGCGCCCCGCCCCCGCCGCCCGCCCCTGGCCCCCGCCGCCCGGCCCCCGCCCCGCGCCCTGCGCGCCGGGATTGGCCCTGCAGCCGCCCGACCCTCCCACCTCGGGGGGCTTTGCGGGCCCGCCCCCTCAGCCCGGCCTCCGCAGCTCGGCCCACGACCTGGTTCTCCGAACCCCCCTCCCCGCCCCCGCCCCCGAGTAGGGGCGTCCCCGACGTCCCGGTTCCCGCCCGGACCTCGGATCTGCAGGCCGCGGGACCCGAGCCCGGTTGCGGGAGCACGCCCCCTCCCTTCCCCGCACAGGCCCTTTGAAGTTGCTTCTGCCGGGCCGCGCCCAGCCAGAGGAGGGCTGGGGAGCGAAGGGGGCGGCTCCGAGGCGGATGGGGCCCGTGCCCTGCTCTCAAGCCTCCTCCAGGTCCTGGCGGACCCAGCCTTCTGCGAGGGGAGTCCTCGGAACCGGTCCCGGGGACCCTGGGCTTGAGCAGACCTGGGGCATGACAGAAAGACGCCCAAGCAAGTTTGGGGAGGCCAGGAAGGCAGCCTGGGAGAGGGGGCCCCAAGCTGAGTGTAGGAGGGAGGGGTTTAGCTTTCCAGGTGTCCCTGTTTTCTCAGGGGGACACCCAGGCCTTCTCTTGCTGCCCGCACCTTCCAAGCTGCCTGTCCTCTGCAGGGAGCAAGCGTGGCTGAGGGCAGTGACTGTGGGGTGGAGGAGGTGGAAATGACAGTAGCCTTTCTCAGAGCTCTCTTCTCCAACTGGCCACCGTTGTCTTCCAGGGATGCCATGCTTGGCCAAGGTCCCACTCACTGGCTGGCTGGAGACTTGGCCCGGCTAACTCCAGGGAACCCGTTTGCACGCTGTTGTAGACCTTGAGGTCCCAGTTCAACCGTGGTTCCATGTCCTCTTGTCCAAGCTCTGGAAAGGGCTGTGCTGCTCTGGGGGGCTGAGATAAGTCCCTGGAGTTTCTAACACGCATGGAGGAGGACAACTTGACTGGCACAAAGCTAGGACAGTCCAAAGAAGGGAGCCTTTCACCACGGAGTGTGGAAGCCTTACTGGGAGATGGGGCATTGCACTGTGCTGAGCTGGGACAAAGACACCAATGAAGGGTTGTGTGCATCAGGGGTATGTGTGTGTGGGGGTGCTCTGTGTATGAGGGGTTGTCAGGACCTGCAGCGCAGCAGCCACGGGGTTCTCAGCACTGTGGTAGGGGATGGTTTTCTTGCTCAGCCCCATACATGCAATCTTGGGTCCAGAATGACAGAGCTGGGAAGGCCTGGGGGAGATGGTCTCTCTATGGCCCACAGACCAGAAGCCCTGCAGGACCTTGACCCCACTAAATGGGGGCCACCATCACTTGTCACTGGCTACCCTGGTTTGAGACCCTCATCTGAGTCAAGAGCCGCAGTACAGACCCTTGCTAGGGGAGGGGGCTCTTAGGGGTCTGAGGACTTCTGCCCCGAGCTTCTCTTAGTGGATTCCTGAATCCCCTTCTCAGACCCTGCTTCTCCCTTGCTACTTCCAGGCAGGTGCATGCTAGGAGACTGCCTCCCCTCCCTCACCCTCCTCCTGTCCATTCTGAAATGCCCTCCTTGCCCGTTTGTTTCTGTCCAGGCTGGAGGGAGCATATCACTCCCTTGCAACAGCAGTTCTACCAAGTAGGATCTCTCTGCCTGGCAGTGCAGCCACATTCAGAAGCTGTTCCCACCATGGGTTGGGCCAGGGTTGTGGGGGAAGAGCCCTGAGACATGTACAGAATGCCCAAGCAGTGCCTGCTGCCCCCTGCGTGGGCTCAGGTGGGGCCTCTCCGTAAAGAGGTCTGGGCTGGACTATGCTTCTGCAGCTGCAGGAGACAATGGGGTGCACACTGCAGGCCACCCCTGAAGCTCCTTAGACTCCAGCCAGCAGGTCCGTCACTTCTGCAGCTGCAGGAGACAATGGGGTGCACACTGCAGGCCACCCCTGAAGCTCCTTAGACTCCAGCCAGCAAGTCCGTCACTTCCCTCCAAGAAGCCCTTAGAATTTCCTTTCCTCTTTAATACTTTGGTCCTGGGGAAGTTATTTGTGTTTCTGAATCCCAACGGTGCTGGATGTCCAAGTCATAGTACCACCACAGGGTCTGGGAGCCCTCTCCAGAGTGGGGCTTGGTGGCATGGGCCATGCCCTCCAGGGGCCCTCATGGTCTTTGCGTGCTTGCTGCATCCTCCAGCAGGTGTCTGCTGCAGGGTATAACACTCATTTCATGCTTTCCTCCTTCATTTAACAAATATGCATTGAGCACTGTCCATGTACCAAGGCCCGTGCCTGCCCATAGCTGGGCCGAGGCATCATGAGGGCGGGGGCTGTGTCTATTTTCATTATGTTTCCCTGGCACCTGGCAGAGAAGCTGGCACCCACAAGGTATTCACAAACATGTACTAGGAACAACATTATCACTGTTTGGGGGATCATTATCTTAGCTCACCCCTTGGCCACGACCCAGAGAGAGGGAGGGATAGGCAGGAGGGAGGTTTAACTGGGTTGAAGGCTTTTGCTCCCACTGCCTTGGAGGCCATGCCTGGGAACCTCGTCCTTCAAGGGGAACCCCAAGCGGCTCAGGGCACGATGCCCAGGCAGCCTATGTGCAGCTAGATCTACCCAAGGTCAGGAGAAACCACAGCACTCTTTCCTCAATGGGCAGGCAGGGCTGGCTGGCAGGCTCCAGCAGGAACAGACACCCTTGGGAGATGCCCTTGGGCCTGAGCCTAGAGCAAAGGAGGGAGAAGGAAGGGGTGGGGCAAGAACAACCTCAGCCTGCCAGGGAGGTCAGCCCAGAGGACAGCCAAGGAGATGGCCCCAAGTCGGAAGCAGTCTCGGAAAAGGGGTGAGCTTGCACTAGAGAGAGGGTGCCTTCCTGTGAGACAGTGGGGCTGGCCAGACAGCTCGGACGCTGAACTGTTGCACCCTAGCCCTGGGTCACAGCCTATCGAATGGCATCTGCCCACTCAGGTTCAGCTTCCTGAAGGCTGGCACGTTCCTCCTTCAAGGACCAGCTCCTTTTTGCTGGCCAACAGCCCAAATTCCAGAGGGATCTGAGGCATTGATTCAATTCTTCTTGGAATGCCCCATCCACAGCACTGACCACTCCAAGGCCCCGGGGAGCAGTCAGAAGCCAGAACTCATGAAGCCTTTATTTCCGTATGGTCTGTCTGACCTGGTGCCAGGCTCCATGGCCCCTGTCTCCCCAGGGGTCTGCTCTCTAGGCTGGTCAAGTTGAGAAGCCTGAGTGACTGCATGGGAGAGAGGACAGCAGGCCCTGGAAGGTCACAGCTGCGTGAGTGCCCCTTGTAGGATTAAGCTGGGACCTTATAGGGCTGCTGCTGTGGTATAGTGGGTGCAGAAGCTGCCTGCAATGCCGACATCTCATATGGGTGCTGGTTTAAGTTCCAACTGTTCCAGTCCCATTCAACTCCTTGATAACATGCCTAGGAAAAATAGAAAAAGATGGTCCTAGTGGTTGGACCCCTGCACTTATATGGGAGACCTGGATGAAATTCCTGATTCCTGGCTTCAGCCTGGCTCAACCCTGGCTATTGTGACTGTCTAGGAAGATCAATTAGTAGATGGAAGAATTCTCTCTGTCTCTGTCTTTTCCTCTTCATAACATTGATTTTCAAAGAAATAAATATATTTGTAAAAATTAATTCGGGCCTTATGATAAAGGGAGCCAGGGCAGGCCTTATGAGATCTGGGGGGCTCTGGTAGGGCTGGAGGCACCAGGGGGCACAGGCATCACTCAGCAGCAGGGAGGAAGGTGCGGGGCCCGTGAGGCAGGGTGGGCCCTGATGCCCAGCATATCCTCGGAGGACAGGACTCAGTCCAGGAAGCAACAAAGCTGGTCTTTGAGCTGTGTTTGCTTCTACAGAGCACACATGGGAGGGTGTGACCGAGGGAGTTCCCCAGCTCCAGCTTGGTGCCATTCAATCCCTGAACAAACACCAAGCGTCCCGGGTCCAGGCTAGACCTCGGCAGCTGGACTTGGAGGTGTGCGTGGGGACTTCCCACTCTGCCAGAGGGCAGAGAGGGTGGACGCTCTGGAAACCAGTCTCTGAGGTCTAAACAGGGACAAACCAGGACCAGGTTCCAGCCCCCCCAACCCCCGCCCAAAACAGAAGCTATTATGTTCAGGAAACTGAGCCTGGGGGAGGGTGAGTGACGGCCAGAGCTAACTGGTAGGTGGGCGGTTCAAAGCCCGCCTTGCTGCCTTTGTGCCATGCCCCTTGTATGGCAGCCTGGGTGTGTCTCGGCCAGTGGCACCCCTGGCAGACCTGTTCCGCCTCTGTTCTCACTGAGAAAAGCAGACCATTCTGCAACCTGCCAAAGGGGCTGCCAGGTGACAGGGCGGGGGCAGGTTTACCCAGCTGGGCCCAGGGTAGGCCTCAGCCCTGAGGCCTGGGAGTAGAAGGGTGTTGGAAGGTTTGGCTTCTCGTACAGAGCACAGAGCGAGGCAGCAGACAGGTGACAGTGCCAGAGGCAGCCTGGCCCAGCCCAGGTGGGGTAGCGACAGGACAGGCCGTCAGCAGAAGCAGTGATGTTCATGTCTCAGAGGATTGTGCAACTGGGGCCTTAGGAAGGCAGCTGCCAAAGCACCTAGCCTCACCCATGCTGCGAGGAGACCCCTCTCCTGAGGCTGCAGGGGACAGACAGCCTGCCCTAGCCCTGAAAGTTCCCTTTCAACCGATGGCCCTAACTGGAGAACTCACCCTGGGCCTCTCTGCTGCCCAGCTTCCCTAAGCACCTAGAGGCATCCATGCTGATTCCTGGGAGGAGAAGGCATCTGCCTCTAGGAATCAGCCTCTCCAAGAGAGCAGCAGAAGGATCGGGGAGCAACTGGATGGTGTCCGTATCATGGGTCCTGGACACTCTTGGCCGTGGCCTGGCCATCAGCATGCTTGGACAAAGCAAGGGTGCAGGAACTCCAAAGCCAAGGGAGAGAGAGAATACCACCGTGAGGTGCAGCTAAGTCTGCTTGTGAGGCACAGGGATTACAAGGAGGAAGCAGCCACATGGCAAGCACAGCAGTGCAGGTGCTGTGGCTTCTCACTGCACCCTGCCATTCGCTGGCTGGCTAGGGCCTGGACTCCTGTGACACACGATGTCTGACCAGGACAGCCTGGTCTCTGACCTAAAATGCATCCTCCTCTCCCCAACCAATGGAGTGGACATCCAGGTCTGCTTAAAGGACTGCAGAGGACCAGGCCACCTACACATCTCCAGGTTCCCAGGAAAATAAAAAACAGGAGTGATGTGAAAATTGGTTATTATTTATGCTTTAGGCATTTCTTTGACAGATGTTAGGAGAGCCTTCTATGTGTCGGGCTCTGTTAGAGGCCAGAGTGTTGGATAATGAAATCATTGTATTTGCATGTCTGAAATGTAGGGTTCTGTTTGGAAAGAACTTCAGAGATTCAAGCCCTGGGCCACTCGGTCCTTCCTCCCAGGTGGACCCTGTAACCTCTGCTACCGCTAGTATCCCTCCTGGTGTAGACCAGGTCTCTTTCTTCTGCTTCAGAGGCTGTGGGGGCTGTGGCTTAGGTTGGCAGAGGTGACGAATGCTTCCTTCCGCCAGAGTCCCCGTAGCATCAACCTGCCTCCTGATGGAGGGCCAACTCCTGCAGCCATTGATCTTGAAAATACATCCTGCCCAGTGGTACCCAGCACCACTGCCAATGGTGAATGAATCACAAGCTGGCAGGCATTGCTCAGACTGACCTCACCTCCGGGCCTGGCCACTGGACACCCCAGCTGGGACCACCTGGTGGGAGCCTGGCTGCCCATGTGGCTTAGGAGAACAGGGCAGAGCCAGGCTACCAGAGGGCAGAGGCTGCCAGCTGGCCCACAGGTCTGGGAGTGCAGATGCTGGGAGCCATGGGGATTAGAGCTGTGGGATCCAGCTCCCAGGTCCGCCCAGGAAGGTGGGGCTGGGCTCTGTCTACTGGATGCCCACCAGGAAAATGGATCAGAGAGGAGCTTTGTATCCTGGGTGGGTATTTTCGTGGTGTTTTCTGGGTGGATATTTTCAAGAGTCTTCAGAATTTGTTCCCAGTTCCCTTCTCAAGACCCAGAGCTTGTAGACCCAGGATGAGTGGTGGGGAGAGGCCTCGCAGTGGATGAGGCTGGAGTCTTACACTGTGTATCCTTCCTGCCCACTCACATGGCAAGCAGCATGAGTGTGACTGCAGCCCCCACCCAGAGCATGGCTGTCAAACTGTTTGCTGCCTATGAGATCACCATTTTAAATGGGAAGGTAGCCTTGCCCTGCCTCTCCTGAATGAGAAGCCAGATTGTGCCAAGAGAATGTACAAGTCTAATGAGAACGCTGTGTGTGGAGAGTAAACATCAAGCAGTCTCCTCTCAGGAAAGACAAAGAGAAAGTGCTGGGTGTGGGCCTGGGGCATGAGGATTGGACACTGTGGGGCCAGCAGACCCTGAGAAGTAGCTCTGTCTAAGATTAAGTCAAGCTGACCACAAAGAACTGTGACAAGGCGCGTTGAAGCATGAAACATTGCTGGCCCGGAGGAGGAACATGTGTGTGCTGCCTCTGGGATCGCCATGTTCCGGAGCCGGAGAGACAACGCGAGCTTCCGCAGGCCTGGCAAGATCTTCTGTCTGGCAAAAAACAAAAAACAAAAAGCAAAAACAAAACAAAACAAGAAAGTAGTCCCCTCTAATTCATGAACATAGTAAATTGGCTCCCACAGTTTGTTAAAACACTGTTACACCAAATTGCAGACTTTCTTCTCATGCAAAAAAAAAAAGATCAAAGGAGATTTGATGAAATTTCATCAGTCATTCACATTAAAAATATTGAAAAATCTTGAAGGAAAGCAAATGTTCTTCAGAATAGAGAACATCTATCAGAAACTGAAAGCCATTGTTAGACATAACAGTCTAGAAAGTTTCACTGCTTACAACACTGGCATCCCATATAAGAGTGTTCAAGTCCTGGTTACTCCACTTCTAATCCAGCCTCCTGTTGGTGCACCTGCGAAGACAATGGAGGATGGCAGGTTGTTTGAGCCCTTGACACTCCCCTGGGAGACCAGGATGGAAGTCCTGGCTTCTGGCTTCGACCTACCTGGTCTGGATCTGGCTGTTTTAGCCATTTGTGGAGTAAATCGTTAAAAAATGGAAAGCCAAACAATGCCCCTTTCATTACTGTTGTTCAGCATTGCTCTAGAGGCCCTAACAGGTCAATAAGGTGAAAAGAAGAAACGATGGATGAGTAAAGGAAATGCATAATAGGTCGAAAATCCTCCGGGTCATTCTTTGCAGTAGGAGAATCAGCTGAGTCACTGTTAGGACTAGTGGGAGAATCCAGTTGGAGGACAGCGCTAAGTACGGTGAACTCATTTATGTGTATAGATTTCCTCTGCTTTTAGAAGTGTTCAAACGTAACTCGGAAACATAATGGAAGCAATTCACCATCCAAAATAACAATGAAACATGAAACTATCTTGAAAGGAATTTAGGGTCTGTACATTTCAATCTAGGGTTGACTTGAAAAAAGAGAAAATTGAAGAGGAGGCATGTATTGCTCTTAGAAAACTTTGTGTTTTCACTTTATTAACTGATAAATTCTAACCTACTCCATTCAGTTGATTTTGATGGTAGGAATTAAGATAATGCTAAGGATCAAGTGAAAACAGAAATAAATATGGAAGAAAAATCAGATATTGGATTTAAAGGTTATGAGGTAAGATTCGTCCTGCAAGTGTCAAAGTATATATGCAGTTACTAAAAATAATTCAGTGGGAAAGCACCACAAGAAAAGACAAATGCATCAACGGGATACACGAGAGCCCATTGGATGTGACGGCTTAGTTAGTGAATCATGATGGGGCCATTGTTTATTTATTCAGAAATAAGCAAGTTATAATCCTCCTTACCATATATTTTCCTAACTATAAAATAAACTCAAAATGTATTACTGATCTATATATTTCAATTTTTATGAATGTGTTTTATAATCTACACATGCACTTAGACTCAAAGTTGGATTAACAGAGAATTTGGATAGCCATTTTAATCCTGGTGTGAGAAATACCTTTTCTGTCAAGATAAATTCCTTATGTATTCTGCCATATAGAGATTTAAGATATCGGAGGAATACACTGTGTGTTACTGATATTTGTGCTTTCTAGACACGGTAAGTCAGGATGTTTGCTTTTTCTACATTATATACTTCCATAGGGTCTTAATTTCACATGCATAAATGTGTATTCTATTGGTAACTGGAAAAATAAAGATAACCAAAAGAAAAACAAACAGCACAAAAGGATAACCATTACTTCCTACATAACAACCTTGTAATAACATGTTTCCACTACCCCTCCCTTCCTTTGCGATAGGGTTGTTTTGCATTTACCTCTACACATGCTATGACTTATATCATAAGTGATCATCTTTTTCTTTAGATCGTCAACTGCCTTTTAAGTAACTTAAAAAACAACAACAACAAAATCTGTTTTCTATTTAGTTGTTGTGAGCCAAATTCCCCTCAGTATCATTTCCTTGCTGCATTAAGAACTTCCTTTAACATTTCCTACTGATGATGAATTCTTTCCACTTTTTTAACCCAAAAATTCTTTGTTTTTAATTCTCTACTTAAAGAGAAGTTCTTTAAATATAAAGAGAAATTTTTTTTTCTCAAAGCACCATTCATATATAATATATGGCTCCATTGTTTCCCAGTTTGCATGATTCTAGGTGAAAAAGGATAATTATGTTACTAAGATTTGTTTATTTATTTGAAAGGCAGAATGACAGAGAGAAAGAGACAGAAAAAGGGAGATCTTCCATCTGCTGGTTCCCCAAATGTCTGCAACAACCAGGGCAAGCTAAGGCCAGAATAAGGAGCCAAACAGCTCCCCTCAGGTGACCCATGTGGCTGACATGACCCAAGTGGTTGGGACACTATCTGCTGCCTCCCAGGTGTGTTGGAAGGAAGCTGGAGTGGAATCACAGAACAGGTAGGACTTGAACCAGGTGCTCTGATGTGAAGTGTGGGTGTCCCAAGCAGTGGCCTACCCATCCGTGCCATCACACCTGTTTCTAAATGGTAATTTTTGTCATTATTGCCCTTATGTCATGTGTCTGTTATTTTCTCCCTAAATTAAGTATTGATTTTTCTTTTTATTTGAAAGAGAGAGAGAAACATGTTTCACTCACTGGTTCACTCCCAAATACCTGCAACAGCCCGGCTTGGCTAGGCCAAAACCGGGAGTCCAGAACTCAACACAGGTATCCCATGTGGTTAGCAAGGGCCCAAGCACTTATGCCATTATCTACTGTCTGCCAGAGGGTGCATTCCAGCTTTCTGGAATGGGCCATGGAGCCAAGACTCAAACCAAGCGCCCTGACATGGGATGAGCTGTCTCAAATGGCATCTTAACCTCTTTACGAGGCACCAACCCTCTTTGGTTTTCAGGCATTCAACATTGGTGTGCCACAGCTTGATTACTTTTGTAATGTTTTATAATCCCAAGCTTTCTGGGATAGTCAGCTAATAATTTTTAAAATCATGTTTAGAATTACATTCATTATTTTAAAAGGATTTTTATTTTGCTCCAAATGTTCCTTCCTCTCCTTCTGCAACTCCAGCTTTATTATACTAGATTTCTTCAAAAAAAATTTTTTTTTTTTAAAGAGATGGAGACAGAGAGGACTTCCAGCTGCTGGTTCCTTCCCTAAATGGCCGCAATGGCCATTTGGGCCAGACTGAAGCCAGGGACCAGGGGCTTCAGAGATCCAAGCACTTGGGCCATCTCGCCTTGCTTTCCCAGGCACATTAGCAGGGAGCTGGAACAGAAGTGGAGTAACTGAGACTCCAACTACAGTCCATGTAGGATTCCACCATTGCTGTTGGAGGCTTAACCCATTCTGCCACAACACCAACTCCTTGATTTGTTATAAAGGTTTGCTTATTTACTTGAAAGCTGGAATTGTGTATATTTGGAGAGACAGAGAAATACTGAAAGATTTCTGGATATTGTTTCAAGGTGACTTCACTGAGGTGCTATTTATTTTTCTCAGTACTTTTTCCTTCCTGTTAGGATGGTTTCTATTGACTTGGCTTCAACTTCAGTGATATTTTTTTCTTCAGTGTCCAGATTTCTCTTAAGTCCATTTAGTACATACTTCATTTTTCACTTCTAGAATTTCCATTTAGATTTTTTGGGGTGGTTTTCTTCCTCAGTTTTGACAGTTTTTCTGTTCACTTACTGTTTTCATTTTGATATCTAAAATTCCTGAAAATATTTATAATAGCTATTTCAAAGCTCTCATCTGCTACTAGCAGTTATTGCTATTTCCTCTGGTTCTGAGTCTATTGATTCTTTTTCTCTCCCTAATGGATCTCTCTCTTCTTCATATGGCTGGTAATATTGGACTCTGTGGTGGGAACTGTGGACACTCATTGCTGAGAGTCTGGACTATGGTATGTCCCTTGGAGAGTTTCGAGTTTGTTTTCTTGGGCAGTAAAAACAGGCTCAGTTCAATCTTACCAAAGTTTAGATTAGGTTCATTGAGGGCAGATCTAAAGTAGAGCATACTATAGGGATAAAGTAGCATTATTCCTAAGGTCGGACTTTAAAAGAAAATATTTATTATTGTTATTTTTTATTGCAAAGTCAGATATACACAGAGGAGGAGAGACAGGAAGATCTTCCGTCCAATGATTCACTCCCCAAGCGGCTGCAACTGCCAGAGCTGCACCAATCCAAAACCAGGAGCCAGGAGTCTCTTTCAGGTCTCCCACGTGGGTGCAGGGTCCCAAGGCTTTGGGCCGTCCTCGACTGCCTTCCCAGGCCACAAGCAGGAAGTTGGATGGGAAGCAGGGCTGCCGGGATTAGAACCGTTGCCCATATGGGATCCTGGCGCATGCAGAAGCGAGGACTTTAGCTGGTGCCGGGTACAAGGTTGGACTTTCTAAGTTTTAATTTAATCAAACCAGGAGATTCATTCAGCAAGACCTTAATATGCTGCTTGATCAGAACAGATGTCAGGGTTTGGTGCAATGGCTCAATTGGCCCCAGTTCATGTCCTGGCTGCCACACTTCCCATCCTCCTGTCTGCTTTGACCTGGGAAAGCAGCAGAGGATAGCCCAAACCCTTGGGACCCTGCACCCATGTGGGAGACCCGGAGGAAGCCCCTGGCTCCTGGCCCCGGCTCCTGGCCCCTGGCTTCCCAGACTGGCCCAGTTCCAATCCTTATGGTCAATGGGGAGTGAACTAGCAGAGGGAAGATCTTTCTTTGTCTCTCTTCTCTCTGTAAATCTGCCTTTCCAAATAAATATAAATCTTAACCAAAAATAAATAAATAAAGAGTAGGTGTCATGACTTGTGGAGTCTCCATTTAGTTCATGGCCCAGGGCAGTAGTACCTATCAGGCATCATGGAACTCTGGCAAGGTCTCTGGGGGATCCCTGTGCAGCTTCCTGGTCTGGGCGGCTCTGATTCCCAGCCAGGCAAATCTCAGCTCCTTAGCGCTCTCTATCAGTGACCCTGAGTCCTGCACTCAGTGCGGTCCTCGGTTTTCTGTATAAACCCCACTTTCCTCTGGCTAAACACTCTGGTATATTTTGCTCCTGCCAAGGATGGGGCTCTTTGATGTCCAATGCCTTCAGTCAACTTCTATGAGCATTTTAATCTAGCTTTATAGCTGTTTACAGTGGGAGGTAAGTTTATTACTAGTTGTTCAGTCATGACTGGAATGCAAGAAAAATCTGAAACTTAGGAGGGAGGGAAAGACAGCACGCTGGGGAGCCTTAATCCAAGTGATGCATCTGGGGCCATGGGTCTGAGATTCCAAGTTTCAGCTGCCAGCAGCTGGGCCACTTGGATCTACCCACTCAGTTCTGTCTAATGTGGCATCAGGATGCGAACAGAAAGATCTTCCAGCTCCAGTCACAATGGTGTCTTATATCAGATTCACCCACCTGCCAAGAACAGCTGTAAAAATGAGACAAAACATGGGCAACAGCTTTGTGAAGGCCTTGGAGAACAGCTTCTTTAGGAAACAACACCCTTCCCCCGGTGGCGGGGGGAGGGGACACACCAAGAGGGGCATAAGGACCAAGCAGAAAGCATTGCTCTTCCTAGACTGAGGACACAGGAGTTAGAGTTCGGGGTTGCCAAAGAGGCTGGAAGGTAAGAGCAAACGTTGCAGAAAGGAGGAAGTGACAGAGAAGCAGCCCAGCTACCGCACACATACCTCTGAACTGACTGCCCTACTTTTAAGCAGCAGCTTGAAGACTGAAGAACTGAGCAGATTCTAGAAGCCACCACGTACTGGGGAGATAGATGGAAACTATCTCTTTTAAGAAGGAGAGGTCTTGGCAAACACCTACGTTTCTACCCACATTCCCAGAGGGGTCACACCCCAGGAAAGTGTAAGAGTTATGCCCCAGGGGCCCGGCGGCCTAGCGGCTAAAGTCCTCGCCTTGAAAGCCCCGGGATCCCATATGGGCGCCGGTTCTAGTCCCGGCAGCTCCACTTCCCATCCAGCTCCCTGCTTGTGGCCTGGGAAAGCAGTTGAGGACGGCCCAATGCATTGGGACCCTGCACCCGCGTGGGAGACCCGGAAGAGGTTCCAGGTTCCCGGCTTCGGATCGGCGCGCATCGGCCCGTTGCGGCTCACTTGGGGAGTGAATCATCGGACGGGGGATCTTCCTCTCTGTCTCTCCTCTGTATATATCTGGCTGTAATAAAATGAATAAATCTTTAAAAAAAAAAAAAAAGAGTTATGCCCCAGGATACAAGTGAACTGCATTAGCCTGTACACAGCCTGAAATCAAGTAGACTAGGATGGGGTTATCGAGGACGTTGAAGCCATAGGGTGTGGGGTGGGCAGGGACTAAGAGAACCCTCACAGAGCTGTGGGCAGGTGGGTCACTTTATTCAGGCAGCGGCAGCACAGGTGACAGTAACATAGCGGCAGCAACAGCCCCCAAGGGAGGCTCCTTTCACACAGGGTTACACAATCATGGCCACTGGCCAAGGAGTTACCCAGTAGAAAATATATCATCCTCACTGGGCCTGCTGACCAGCAGAAAATGTATCTGTCACTGGAATTTACTCAGTTGTCATGGAAGTCCAGATAAGAAGACATAACAGTATGAATTCTTAACGCCATTAATCAGTCTGTTTACCTGGATTTTCTTAAATGTGCCACAAGATAGCTCAATCCTGTTTTTCTGGATAAGAGTAACATCACCCGGATTCTTTCCAGTTTTATATTCAGCATGAGTCAAGTTAAAAAAACAAAAACAGGACAAATAACCAAAACCAAGAGAAAAAGCAGGCGATGGGAAAAGATCCACGGATATTTCAGAAGTGAGGGATTTCAAATAGTGATTATTAAAATGCTCAAGAAAATGGGGGTGGAGTAGAATAAACTAGAGGACAGGTAGATAATTTTTAAATCCTGGGATCTATAAAAATAAGAATAAATGGACATATGGAACTAACAACAATATCTAAACATAAGAACTCTGGGCCCGGTGCAGTGGCCTAGCAGCTAAAGTCCTGCCTTGAACGCTCCGGGATCCCATATGGGTGCCGGTTCTAATTCCGGCAGCTCCACTTCCCATCCACCATCCAGCTCCCTGCTTGTGGCCTGGGAAAGCAGTCGAGGATGGCCCAAAGCCTTGGGACCCTGCACCCACGTGGGAGACCTGGAGGAAGTTCCTGGCTCCTGGCTTCGGATCGGCTCAGCACCAGCCGTTGAGGTCACTTGGAGAGTGAATCATTGGACGGAAGATCTTCCTGTCTCTCCTCCTCTGTGTATATCTGACTTTGCAATAATAAATAAATAAATAAATCTTTTTTTAAAAAAAGAACCCCCAATATATATGGACTTTGCAGCAGACTGATACAGCTGAAGACAGGGTAAGTGAGGCTTACGGATGGAAACAGGGCAGGAGAAGCAAGAGGGTGTGAGAGCGCTGTGGGACAGAACTCTGCACTAGCCATGGCTCCTTCTACTTCCAGGTCTTCACCTGTGGCTCCTCTCCAAAGCACTAATACAGCGGTCACCAACGGCCCTGAAGGAGACAGAACAAACTCTCAGGCGGCCGCTCAAAGCATAACTGTCATGGGGCTGCTTTGGTGGCACAGCATGTTAAGCTTCTACCTCAGACTGCAGCATCCCTTATCAGAGAACCAGGTGGAGTAGCAGCCGCCCACTTCCAGTCCAGTGATTACTAACGGACCTGAGAAGGCAGTAGAAAGTGACTTAGGTATTTGGGCCCTGCCATCCACAGGGGAGACCCAGATAGCGTTCCAGACTCCTGGTTTGGGCCTGGCCCAACCATGCCACTGAGGCCAGTTGGGGAGTGAACCAGAGGATGGAAAATCTCTCTCTCTCCCTTTCTCTCTTTCTCTCTCCCTATGTATATGTCATTCTGCATGTCAAACAAAATAAATATTTAAAAATGATAACATAAAAAATCCTTTGCAGGATAAATATAAAGAGAACCATCTGCAAGCACATTATAGTTCAACCGTGGAAAAACAAAGAAGAAAAAATCTTACAAATTGTCCAAGTAGGATAAATGGGCACATTACGTTCAGTGGAGCCATTATAAATGTAAGCTCTCTCTTGGATGGAATCTGTGGACTGTGGAATGACATCTGTAAATGAGAGACAGACAAACCCTGTAAACACAGATGAATTTACCCAGTGAAAACATTCCTCAAAATGTCAAGTCAAAGATACTTCTGACAAACCAAGCAATTCCAGAGGAAACAAAAGACAGAACGAATAACATGGAGAAACGATAATGAGGATTGACTATTTAAAGTGACAACGCATTCTTTTGTAATAATACACCACGTTACTCACAGCATGTCTCAGTGGTACACAGCACTGTCTTCGATGTGACTCAGTCAGCCCTCCCCCCCAGCCATGGCTAGACCGCCCAGCAAGCGAGGCCCTCTCCCGCGGGCTCCCTCGGGCTCCAGGGCTTCACCTGTGGCTCCTCTCCTCTCACAAAATGACGGGAGAAAACCCGAAACCACACGTGCTTCACGCAGTAGGGGCCTTTGTCTGTCGTCTGTGTCACTGTACCCTCTGACTGCATGATCAGACCGTGCGTGGGTAAGGCGGGCCTCGGGCTGCAGTTCCAGAGGGGACAGGTCAGCTGCCCTGCAGCCTGGCCAGCGCAGATGAAGGTCGCCCTCAGAGGCCATGCTGAGGCTGGGTAGGTCCCTGAGCCACGCCTTAGTACCCTGCATTGCTGGACCTCAACCACAAGCGGTACGGCAGGGCAACTCAGCTCTCAGAGTCTGCGCAAAATGGGCGGCCAGGGCACAGAGGGGGAGGGGAGACAGGGACTGAGGGGAGCACCGAGGTTGCTTTCTAGGTGACCCAGGAGTTCACCATGAGCTAGCAGTTAGATGCAGAAGCAACCTGGGCCTCTTAGCAAGCCAGAAGCCAGGTAAGGTAAGCATTCCTGCCTCTCTGGCCTTTCTCCTTAACAGGCAAGAGTTCTGTCCACAGCTTCCCTATCTCCTTCCCTAATCTCACGGCATCACCAGTCCTTGGTCTCAGGACTCCTGGCTCCTGTAGCCGGGGCCTCCTTAGGACCCACACCGCCACCTTGCTGGCTGGAAAGATCTTTCATCGGCATTTCCGGTCTTCTCATCACCCTCTGTCTTGCTCTCCACTAGAGATCCCAGCCTTGGAAGCCATTCCCAGGGCCTGGAAAACTCTATGTGCTCAGGTAGCACCAGGCAAAGTTTCCAACTAAAGTGCAGCTAGCCTGTTGGAGCGCAGCGGCTTTGACTCGGTGTCCCGTGGTGGGCTCCGTGCGCCATCTGGTGGCCATCCTCATTTGTGCAGGCAATTCTCCGGGAAGACCACAGGAGTGTTTGCCCTGGGATGAAGGTATTGAATCACCTGGCCTCTAGCTGCAGGGCAATTGTCAGGATGACAGCGCTGCTTGCCCTCAGAACCGATGCCACCAATGATAGTGTCAGTTTGATAAGGCCATCTTCCCATCCTCACCACTGTGGGTGATGCCCTCTTCAACCAGGAACCCATACTGTGCAAGCTGTGTCTACTTCCTAGGGGCTCACATTCCTGCACGGGGGCAGAGGTACACATCTTCCAGGGCCTCAGCTGGGACCTGGAAGGAATAAGGTCAGATTCTGGTCCAAAATCAACATCAGGTTCTAGGTCACAGTTGGTAAAGGTAGAATCACAGTACAAGGGCAGAACTTCCTCCTTGTCATAGGAGAGGCCAGATCTACCAGCTTGCTCTGTATGTGGCTCTCTCAACATGTGCATGCATGTGCACACATGTGCATCTGTAAATCCTGGGTAAGGGCCCACTGAACGGGAGCCATGTCTTAGCTGAGAACTTTGTTTTTCAAGCTCTGGAGGTATAGAAACCACCAAGCTTCTCCCAGAGTTACGCTGACATTTGAGGTGTGACAAAATGGTGAAAGCAATAGAAAAGAAACTGTGAATACTAAAGGCCAACAAATGAAATGTGACATCATGGAAGCTGTGGCCTGGAACTCAGCCATACTCTTTCCTGGTCAGGGATAGCGTGTGATTCTGCAGGATGTGGGTGTGCTAGATCGTGAGTGATGTGGGTGAGTCATCTAGCAGGGCTTCCAGAAGAAGGAGCGCCTGGCCTCCTTGTGGCAGATCAGAGCTCTTGCCCAGCATCCCACGAGGACAGAGGACAGAGCAAACAGGGCAGACTCAGGCGATGAAGTCTTCTCAAGTGATGGGGGAGGGGTCGGAGCCACAAGCAGAGCTGACACCAGCAGGGTGGTAGGGGATGGGCGGGGTGGGGGGTGTCACAGGAGAGCTGGGGTCTTTGAGACAATGGGAGCTGGCCTCAAAGACCCCACTGGGGACTTGGGTTCCTGGTATTACGTGGTGGTAGTTTCAAGTTAGGACAGGCTGCTGCCAGCCCGCCTGGCAATTCCTACAACTTAGCAAAAGATGCATACTTTTTCACTTCTGTTTGTTTCCATTTGCCAGGAGGATGATACGATGGATATGCAAATAAGCCATGTCTGTGACAGGCATGGACCCCAGGGCACATACTCGGCTCGCTCGTGGGTGGACTCGTGGACATCAGTCTGGCTCCGAAAAGGGACATCTGTTGCCTCACATACTTGTCGCTACGTGCATTCATTTAAAAATAGGAGGAGGGGAAGTGAGGCAGTGGGGGAGGAAGGGTGGCGCCAGGAGACTTCATGCTGAAGCTGTCATTAAGTGGGTGGTTACCTTACAAGGCCAGGAGTCTGCACCCGAGGAAAAGAGGTGTTGCAATGAGGATTCCGTGTCAGCTGGAACCCCAGAAGGACAGATGTGTCTAGGGGCAGTCACTGCTTTCAGTGAGGAGGGCGTGCTCTAGAATGACAAGTGGGGCCTCATTTCAAAATTGGACTTCAGCGTGAGAGTCAGACTGTTCCGAATGATGAAGGTGTGAAGGCACACAGCCCTTCCTATTTTACCACCTCATTAATTTTTCCTTAACTATTCTTTGGCTAAGAAAACAGAGAGATGATCTGTTATACACAGGATATACTCAGACAGAACTGAGAACAGAACTGGTACAGAGTGTCACAGGCCCAGGGCAAAGGACCACCAGGAACTGTTATGGTTAAGCCAGGTGGGTCTCTCACAGGTGATTCTGGGAATCCACTAGTAGTGGAAATTTCAGATCCTTCAAGAGACAACTTGTAGATAGTAGTGGGCAGCCTACCAACTTGTACCTGTGCGCTGGCCTCCGGCATTCCTTACTTCTGCCCCTTTGGCCAGCAGGCTACATGGACCTCTGGCTCATCTTTGGCACTTGATCCTGTTCATTCACTTCTTCCACTCAGCAATCAGCATATGGAGGTAACTAAGAGCTAGAACGCCAAAGCAGAGAGACTCTTCATTCCTTCTTCTCCTGCTTCCTTTTTCTTTTAAAGATGCATTTATGGACCCAGTGTGAAGGCTTAGCAGTTAAATTCTCATCTTACATGCATTGGGATCCCCTATGGACACTGGTTCATATCCCGGCTGCTCCTCTTCCCATTTGGCTCCCCACCTGTGGCCTGGGAAAGCAGTACAGGATAGCCCAAAGCCTTGGCACCCTGCACCCATGTGGGAGACCAGAGGAAGAGGCTCCCAGCTCCTGGTTTTGGATTGGCTCAGCTCTGTCTGTTGCGGCTGGCTGTTCTGTCTGAATCAGCAGACAGAAGATCTTTCTCTCTGGAAGAAGTTCCTGGCTCTAACCTGGTATAGCACTGGCTATTGATGCTATTGAGGAGTGAGACAATGGGTAGAAGAAATCTGTCTCTGTCTTTTCTCTGCATAACTCTGACTTTCAAATAACTAAACTTTTTTTTTTTTAAGTAGTCATGTTCAAACCTCTTTGTGTGTCTCATGAAGTCTCAGGTGATCTGTCTCTGGGACACCTGAAGCTTTACCTATTGATACCTCCCCCACCTTTACTCTCTTCACGCTGATGTTTCGACAGTGCCTGAAGCACTATTATCCCTGTAAACTTCCGACTGTTTGAGTAGCAGCAGAAGTCCAACACCCAACAATTGTCTTCAGGCTTCATCCCCACCCAGCCCCGATATGGGTTCTAGGGCTGAGAGGGACAAAGGGAGAGGGAGGTGTTATTGTGTAAAAGCCTGTGTGCATCAACATAGCAGGGTTCATAAGCACCGCCCCTAGCCGACTCCTGGGCTTCTCCGGGCACTTGCAACAGTCCAGCGCTTCATGCGCGGGGTAGTGGGGCAGTGCTAAAGTTGAAGTCTAGTCTCTAGGCTGTGTGAAGCCTGCCTCAGGCCTGCTGGGTAATTACATCCCTTGAAGAATCTGGGATGTTTTAAGGGCAGCCCAGGCTGTGCTGTTTCTGTTGTCATGGACGGCAGAGGTCCACTGGGGAGACAGCTAGGAGGGAACTGGCAGCCATTCTAGCAGCCTGACTTGGTTTGCATCGAACACGTAGCTTCAAGGGTTGCGGAGGAGGGACAGCCTCTAGCGGTGCCTTTGACCTTGCCCAGGACTGGACCCATAGGCCTCTCAGAATTCTGTCAGATTCCCTTTTCCTTCTCTGGTGCCTAGTGGTAGCCTGAGAACCAGACTGCCAGTTGGACAGATGCTGCTGCTTGAAGCATCAGGGCCTTTACTAGGTGGCCCCACTCAAGGCACACCTCCCAGGAGCGGATTGGGACTGGGAAACATCAGTCTTTCCTTAGTCCCCAGAGAAAGCTGTGGTGGGTTGCAGGCTGCTCCAAGGTGCAGTGGACAGCTCTGTGCTGAAGGCGCTGAAAGGCTCAGATAGACGCTAATGTGCACAATGCCCTGGTCTGGGGAGCCCTGTTCTGGAAAATTTCCTGGCAAGTCATGTCCTCATAATCTCTACTGAGACCTGCAGTTGCCAAGTGGTTGCCAGGGTTTGCAAAAGTCTTCAGCAGACAGGGAAACCTCAGTGATAATCATGGAGCAGACCTTCTTCCCTCTCCCAGGACAAACAAGGCCAGGGCAGGCTGAGGAGGCCCTGTTGAGAGCGAAGGGTAGTACCCCACTTACATTCCCATTCGTGTGGTTACCTGTTGATCCAGTACAGATGCTTCTCCTCTCAACTCCTGGGGGATCTCTAGATATTTCTCCAAGCACAGATAAGTCTGTGTTGGTTCAAAAATCACTGGACAGGGACGTTGCCTAGGGGTAGAATGAAGGCGAAGTTACAATATCCTGGCTATGCTGAGGTCGAAGATCACAGGCAGTACCTGGTCTTAGGTCTATAAGACTGGGCCATTTTCTAAATCTCAGACACATAGTATCTATCAATGGCTTTCAGCAGCTGGGAGAAGATAGGTCTTTCTCCCCCTAGACAAGGCAGGCCTCTGTTAGTTTTCCCCACTAAATAGAGCCTCTCCGACGTTCATGGTTCTGGAATTACCAGTGATCAGAAAATGTTTGTTGAGTGAATGCATGAACAGAACCGTTATCAAGATTTGGGGGAGTAACTTTGTTCAGACAATGGGATTTGGGGGAGAAGGGGTGTGAATTTAACAAATTTGGATGTATGGCTCTTCAGGAATGAGTGTGAGTGACACACACTGGTGGATTCAGTGAGCTCTATCAGAAGAGTCGGGGCCTCTGCTCATTTAAGCAGTTCTTTTCCTCACTGTTTTCTGTCTAGCTGTAGATGCCAGTCCTGTTCTAGAGCTGGAGACACTGTGATGAACAGGTAGTGTGACTCCATCTACGAGGAGCAGTGCGACCATGGTAGAAACTGGCTCAGGTCAGGCCCAGAGAAGGTTACTACAAGAACTAATCATTATGGGATGTTGTATCCAGGTGGGATAAATAACACACTCAAAGGTACGGGGCCTGAAAGTGCCAGAAGTAGCTAGAGTGTTAGTTTGAAGCTGCCCGTGATGAAAAAGTACATCAAGACTGGGGAAACGGGAAACGAAGTCCTGGTGGGATTTGGGAGGGCTGAGGCAGAGGAACACCTTTGAGGTTAACAGGTGGAAATGGCATGATCAAAACAAACAAAATATTTTAAAAGAGCTATTTATGTATTTGCATTACTGAGACAGAAGAGGAGCAAGCGAGCTAGAGACGCACACAGGTCTTCCATTCACAGTTTCACACTCTACATGGCGGGCCAGGCCAGAGCCAGGAGCCAGGAGCTTCATCCGGGCCTTCCATATGGGTGGCAGGGACACAATTCTTGGGCCATTTTCTGCTGCTCTCCCAGGGACCTGGATCAGGGACCTGGATCAGAAGTGGAGCAGCCAGGATTTGAACTGGAGCACATAGGGGAATGCCAGCATTGCAAGTGGTGACGTAATGTGCTATACTACAATGCCAGCCCAAAGAACCCTGTTGTTAAGATAGCCTGCCTGCAGAGAGAGGGGCTGAGTGGAAGTAGTGGGTCTTATCCAGGTGAGAAGTACCATCCTGAATTTGGCATATGAGAGCAAAGATGGAGAGAAAGAAGAGGGCGGAGACTTATGCACCAGGTAAGAGCTCCAATATGAGCATGCACTCGTTGGGGGGAAAGGAAGCAACTAGGAGATGGCCATTTTATTTCTAGAGAAACAGGAAATGCGTAAACAGAAGCTAAGGTTGTGTGGGGTGAGCTATGCAGATGTTTGTTTTTGTCAAACCTGTGGTTGGACTCGCCCCAAAAGTTGTAGCAGGGGAATTCCCACACAAGACTTTTCCAAGGTGTCCTGAGCTGGGGGCCGGTTGGGATTCCAGAGGAAGGAGCACCAAATGTGGGAGTGACCAGCTAAACGCTTTTATTAAGGGAACTTTCATGCAGACAAAGCTGCAAAAAGACAAGGGGTAACCTCCCTAGGTACATCTGCCAGCCGGGGGTCTACATGAGCACGTGGTGAATCCGTCTCACGGTTGGAGATGACTTCTTTCATTCAGTGTTTTGGGCAACAACTTAAATGCCTCCCTCATGCCCAAGGTGATTAAGGCCACAGCTTGGGTTCAAAACTGCAGAAAAAAACAAGCATCTTGCTGAGTCACTTTGTATCTGTCAGCCAGGAAAATCATGGAGGAAGCTGGGAAATGCTACAGGAGATGAATGTACTTACCCAGTAGTCCCAAAGACAAGGCTGGGATTATGGGTCTGAAGTGGTCCTGGCTAAAGACGTACTACTAGGTTCCCATGTGTTCAGACTCACTCTAGGGTATTACAGAATGTTGAGTTAGTTGATTGGTGGTCCCCAAAAGACACATTCTCCATCCAAATAGTTGGACCCTGTGAATGTGTTCTTTCAGAAAAAAAATTGGAAAAAGACACAGGTCATAAGATGAGGTCATCCCAGACTACCTGCGCAGCCCCTGAACCAAGTGCCAAGTATGCGTGTATGTATCTATCTGTACATCTATCTGTTCATTTAAGAAACTGAAGGGGCCCGGCCGCGTGGCCTAGCGGCTAAAGTCCTCGCCTTGAACGCCCTGGGATCCCATATGGGCGCCGGTTCTAATCCCGGCAGCTCCACTTCCCATCCAGCTCCCTGCTTGTGGCCTGGGAAAGCAGTTGAGGACGGCCCAATGCATTGGGACCCTGCACCCGCGTGGGAGACCTGGAAGAGGTTCCAGGTTCCTGGCTTCGGATCGGGGTGCACCGGCCCGTTGTGGCTCACTTGGGGAGTGAATCATCGGATGGAAGATCTTCCTCTCTTTCTCTCCTCCTCTCTGTATATCTGACTTTGTAATAAAATAAATTAAAAAAAAAAAAAAGAAAGAAACTGAAGAGAAGACATTCACAAGGAGGCAGCCATGTAAAGCTGGAAGCGAAGATTAGCGGATTTCAGCAGAAGCCAAAGAAGCCGGAGGAGGAAAGCAAGGATTCTGCCTTTGGAGGTTTTGATTTTTTGGGTTCCAGAACTGATAGAGTACACTTCTCTGGTTATATTTGTATTTATTTGAAAGGGAGGGAAAGGAGCAGGGAGAGGGATTCGATTGAGTCAGGCACTCCCATAGGGATTGTAGGTGTCTGAAAGTGTGTCTTCTTTCTTCTTAACTTATTTTTATTTTCCTTGGAACTGTTACGGAGAGAGGGAAGGAGAAATAGAGATCTTCCATCCGTTGGTTCACTCCCCAAATGGTTGGGAGAGCCAGAGATGGGCTGGTCCGAAGCCAGAAGCTTCCGCAGGTCCCCTACATTGATGCAGGGGCCCAAGGCCTTGAGCCTTCCTTTGCTCCTTTCCCAGGCCTTTGGTAGGGAACTGGATCAGAAGTGGAGCAACTGGCAGGCAGGTTTGAGCTTTGAGGGACCCACAACCTTCACAGACCAATAGAAAGCAGTTTAGGCAGAGGTGACCAGAGAGGGTGGTAGTGGGGGCGGACCAAGGAAGGCGGTCCCTGCTGGGTGTCAAACTCTGTTCTGGAGGGCCTTGGACAATGTGAACTGAAGAAAGGCCGTAGAGGGTGGACGTGGCGCAGAGCTTACTGAGACATGGTTTGGGTTGTGGTTGGGCAGTTTGAGAAGTGACTGCAGGGTCTGGGGGGCGGAAGTTGAGGTAAGGACAGGAGAAAGCTCCTGAGTTTTGTTGTGAAGGAGGAGGCAGCACCTAAGGCTTGGTGGGTCAGAGGAGGGTTGCTTTCCACCCCAGGGAACCTGTAGGCTCACAGGAAAGAGCCAGCGCTAGGGCCAGCTCCTGAGAAGGGGAAGGGGCTGGGCAGCCTGGGGGCAACTTCTGTGCCTCCCAGGTCAGGGCAGACACCAGGAGGCTGGGTGTTAGCTGTGGCACGCCGCTGGTGCAGGCAGGAAAGGCAGCTGTTCCCTGTGTGTGGTGTATATTTCTGCCTGCCCAACTGTGCCATGGGGAATATCCACGCTGGGTCTGGGCTCGGCTCCCTGATGAGATTCTCAGACCGGGTTTCCCCTCATTCATGAGGAGGCAGATTCACCGAGCAGGCGTGGGAACGGGTCTGGCCGCCAGGGCCTGCGGAGGTTCGCGGCATCGCTGCCTTCAGCTCCTGCCCAGCCTGCACGGGCTGGACCAGGCGTCGGGAGAGGGTTTGGGCTAAGCAAAGGTCTGCTGCCGGTTGTTGAGGCCCAGGCCCACTCAGCAGTGTCTCAGCCTCAGCCCGGGGCGGTGTCAATCCCTGTGCCCCTCTCCTGATCTTCTTTCTCTACAAGTCTGACCCTAGCCCGGGTCATCCTGGTCCCCTGGAACCTGCTGGTGGTGGTGGGGAAGGGGCCCATGTACCCGGCAGGGGTCCCGCCGAGGAAATGGGCGTGAGCTGAGGGGAGCAAGCGGACAACTAGAGACGCCCTCGCGGCGCCGGGCTGGGCTGAGGATGCCGCCCTCTCCAGGTTTCAGGGGCCGGCCGCGTCCCACAGGTGGGCGCCCCTGAGGAGGGCCGGCGGGCGCGGTGTACGTGCGGCGCGCGGCGGGCGGCATGAAGGGCGCGCGCCGCCGGCTCCAGCTCGCCCGCCTGAGGCCGCCGCGCCCCGCCCCGCGCGCCGCCCCGCGGCCCGGCCTTCCCGGCGGTGGCGACGACCCCCGCGCCAGCTCGGGAGCGGCGGGGCCCGCGAGGGCGGGAGGTGGGGACGTGGCAGCGGCTCAAGCGGGCGGAGCCGGCCCCGGCGGGAGGTGGAGCCCCAGAGGGGGAGGCGCCGAGCGGGCCGGGCGCCGCCGCAGGAGCTTCTGGAAACGCCGGGAGCGGCGCGTGTCCAGGTGAGCGAGCCGCCTGCTGGGCAGCCAGGCCAGTGGCGGGGACCGGGCGAGCCGGCGTTTCTGGGGTGCATTTTGCCCCCCACCCACCCTCGTAGGGGGCGGGCCGGAGTCAGGGGCCGGCGCCACCCGCCATCCGCAGCGAGGTCCGAGGCACAGCCCTGCGCCCTTCGCCCGGCTCCGCGCACCCTGGGTTCCTGTCCCGCCCGCGGCCCTTTCCCGACTTCTTGGGCGGCGGGGTTAGCCGCGTCCTTCCTGCCGGTCGGGCCGGGTGGGGCCATGTCAGGCTCCCGGGGAGGGGCCGGCCTGACCCCATCGGCCTCCGCAGTTGGAGGCGGGAGCGAGGGAAGCAGGGGGCAGCCCGGGCACGTCCGCCTGTCCCTGGGGGGTGGCTTGACGTGAGCTTCTTCTGAGGAGAGGCTGCGAGAGTCCCTGGTGTCCTTGGATAAGCTGCTGGGTCAGGGCATTGGATCTCCCCTCCAGCCAACCTTTTGCGTCCCGCGTGCCTTGTCTTCACTGCCCGGAGACTTGTGGTAATTGGTTAACTAATTCAGCGAAGGAGGCTTCTGTGTGCCAGAAACTGCCAGAAGTTGCTCGTCCCAGTAGGGCTGAGGACTGGAAGATGGGCAAATGCAGATGTAGAGCCAAGTGGTGCGTGCCATTCTGCAGGGAGCGCAGGGAGCACAGGTTGTGGGGGAAGACTGGGTGTGTCAAACTGGAGGGCTTCCTGGGGGAGGTGGCTTGTGAGCTGCAGAAGGATTGGGGGGGTAGCCTTGACAGATCAGCAACCCTTCTGAATGGGAGCCAACCTGGGTGGTCTCAGTCCTTGGTTGCACTCTAGTGGAAGTGAGGAGATGGGGAAGGGGCACTTCAGGGGCTTCCTGCTCAGGATCTTGTCCACAAGAGCCAGAAGGGGCGATTGCTTGGAACCCTTCCTTCCTCAGATACTGCATCTGAGGGGGTCCCTGGGCGCTGTGCTCCGGTTGGATACCCTGAAGGTACCCTGAAGTAGTACAGTGGAGACTGTTGTCTTTGACTTTCCAGTGACACTTGGGCTTCTCGATGCAGGTCACCAGGAGCCTGACAGGCCTGGCCCTTGCCAGGGAAATCACAGCCCTAAGAGCAAAAAGTGGGGAGCGTCACTCTGTAAGTGGCCCAATTTGGCAGAGACCCTTGTCCACCCACTAATTGCCAGGGTGTTCTGCTGGCTGCTGCTTGTCAGCCAGTATCCCATCGGAGGCAGCAGGGTCCCTGGTTCTATTCTGTGTTCAGGGAACCAGGATTTCCTTTGACTTGGGGTTCAGCTGGCCCCACAGTTGACCTGGATGCTGGCTCTTGCTTCTCCGGCGTCAGACTATTGATTTCTCCCCCTTTGTGGGCTGAGTGAGCTTTGCATTCTTCTCCTGAACTTGTCCTGTTCTCACATGGCTGGGCATGTCCATTGTGGCCCCGCCATTGAAGTCATGTAGTGAGGATGGGGTGAGTTGCCTGGGGGCCTGCTGTTAAAGGTGCTGTCCTCAAGGGTCACCCTCATCCTCGGAGGGCCCACCAGGCACACCCAGTGATAGCTAAACTGGAGTGTTGTCTGATTTGTGATAGGCCCTGCCATCCTGTCACAGGCTCTGCAGTGGGGTGCCTGAGCAAGTGCTTGCTTCACCATTGGCTTAGTCTGGCCATGGCTGAGCACTGTTCATTCCTGCCTAGAGGGTGTCTGGCGCTGGAATGAGGGAGTACGTAGGGGAGGTGGATTCTTGCCCGAGGGACACTCATAATCTGAGATTATAGTTTTATCCAGGTGGCTGCGTGCCAGGGGAGGAGCCCAGCATGTGGGTGCCCATCAAAGCAAGGGACTGCATAGGTGCAGCTCTGAGGAATGAGTGGATTGGGGCACTTAGGGTCTTCTCATTTCCTGGCAAAGCCTCCCTTTTGGTTTCTGTCCTCTCACGTCCTTGGGAGGGGTCTGAGGAAGCCTGCGAGGCCTTGGCTGATTTGTGGCCACGCTGGCTGATAGTGTGCTGAGGCCCAGAGGGTGTGTCCCTGGTTCCCAGGATCTGTCAAGATTTTAATCTTATACAGATGGAGATTGGCAGGAAATGCTGGGATGCAGGCACACACAATCCTAGCAGAGTGCTGGAGTGAGAGCTAAGTGTACAGAAAGTTACTCCATTCTGGCAGTTTGTCCTTTTGAAGTGCCCTAAAGTGGGATCCCAGCCTCTCGGAGTGAAAAGGGCTAAGTCCTGTGGGTTGTGGTTTTTGTGTTGGGACATAGGGTAAGGGATAGACAGTTTTATTCTCAGAGCAGAGAGGGGCTGGTGTTGTGGCATGGTGTATGAAGCTGTTATAGTTGTGTCCCAGTTGTTCCACTTTTGGTCCTCCTCCATGCTAATGGCCTGGGAAAGCAGCACATGATAACCCAAGTACCCAGGCCTCTGCCACCCACATGGGAAACCCTGAAGGAGCTCCTGGCTTCAGCCTGGCCCAATGCTGGCCCAGTGCTGGCCATTGTAGCATCTAGGGAATAAACCAGGTGATGGAAGATTCCTGTCTCTCAATCTCTGTAGCTCTGACTTTCAAAATAAAATTTTTAAAAAGAGCAGAGAGGAATGAAGAGTCTGGAGTAGCCATGCTGGAGCCCACGCAAAGAGCTTTTGTTGGCTTGATGTTGTTGCAGGGCTGAGGATTAAGTGCTTGGATGTGTGTGCTCCAGCTCGGACAGGCCCTGTCTGAGCCTGGTCACAGGCTGGCACCTGCTCCAGACCTCTCAGGAGGTGCTTGGTAGATCCTTCGCTGTACCTGGCACTCCTGTGGACCAGACTGAGGCAGAGCCAGGGCCCAGTACTTGTAGGAGCCTGGAACGGCAGCAGGTCAGAGGCACAGAAATACCTGAGACTCCAGAATGTTGGCCCAGTCCCCTGCCTTTTGCAAGAAGACTTTCTTGGTGGACTTTAGGGTGATTGGCCACTTCCAGGGTTATCTGACAATCTGTGCTGTATAGCACCTAACTTGCCTCTGGAATTAAATGCTTCGTGTCTCCTGGGACACGGAGGTTGTCCAATTTCTGCTTTATTCTTGGTGCTTGCATCTGTACTGTTTGTTCCTATGGAACTTGTTCCTTACCCAGGAATTACTGACTTGGGGTGGGCAACTGGCCAGCTTAGGAACACTACTCTGCTGCTGCCTTGAGCACTGATGGCTAGACATACATTGTGCCTGGTGCCATGCTACCTGTTCACACCTTTTACTCTCATTCAGACTGTACAGCAATTATCTCCATTAGAGAAGGTGACAAAACAAAACCTGGAGGTGAAGTTGGATCTTGAATTTAGCTCTGAATCTTTCTGAATACAGGGTGGGTGCGCCTGTCAGTTTGGTTGCATTGCCTTGCTCTGAGCTGGGCAGATTGGCTGGTGTTGAGTGCTGTGATGCCAGGGTGGGAGCAAGTGTCTTTCAGAGCCCAGAAGACCGTGGTGATGTTTTCTGGGTCCAGTGTGCCCCCTTCCCTCTGTTAGAATGCAAGCAAAGAAGTCACTGTAATCTCTAAGTTAACCCATGGTGAGGTTGTTAACCTGGGCAGGCACGCTCTTCTAGTGCCATGTGTGACTCCCCCATTTGGAAGGCCCATGTGTGATAGGTGACAGATATTACTGGGTGTTTGTGGGTCTGAGTTTTGGTCCTGCTCTTGATTTGTTGTCAGGTGTGCAGAAAACTCACCCAGCCTCCTTTTTCCCTTTTCTGTATCTACCTACACAGTGCCCCTCTTCTCTGGGATTTCACTGTCTGCAGTTCCAGATACATACATTCAGGAAGTTCCAGAAAGAACGGATATAGGTGTTTTAGATGGTTTGGTGTTCTAGGGAATGTGATGCCGTCTTGTGCCATCTTCCAGGTCGTGAGTCACCTGCAGCGTATGCATGCTGTAAACACTTCACACTGTTTCTGTCATCAGATTCCACTGCCATGGTATTGTGGTACTTTGTGTTCAAGTGAATCTTATTTGACTTCATCATGGCCCCAAAGTACACAAATAGTGATGCTGGTACTTTTATTACAACATATTATTATAATTGTTCTCATTAAATGAATTCTGTTTCTCATCTTTTACTGTGTGCCTCACAAATTAGATTTTATCATAAGTATGTACAAACAGGATAAAACATGGTATGTGTAGGATGTGGCACTGTCCGTGGTTTTAGGCCTCCTCTAGGTGCTTTGGAACATGCCCGATGGATGAGGAAGGACTGACTACATCTGACATAGAGGTAGTGATCCAACTTACAAGGCTTTGCTGAGAATTAGATGGTAGAAATGAAAGCTGCTTGGAAAAATCAATTGTGGGTATCTTAGCAGGAAGCAGAGCCTGAGGCAGAACATAAGTGTTTGATGCTTCATGGGAAAGTGTAATTGCAGGACAGCCAGGGTGAGGTAAAAGAGAAGTGAGGTATAGGAGAATGAGAGGCAGACAGAGGGTGGAGTGTTATCAAGCTGACCTGTCTGTGCAGGAGGCCCTGGTGCCCAGCCTTGCGGGACCATGTTGTGCTGTTGCTGTGGAAACTCCATGCTTCAGAGCAGTGCATTGTGGGCAGCCCAGAAAAAGAAGTTGTCCTCTTGCCTCCTCTGTCTTCCATCCTTCACTGGCTGGACTTGCCTCATGAGGAGCTAAACTCTTCCTCCACCCGCTCCTCAGTGGTGTCGTTCTCTGGCCACTGGAGAGGCTAGGGAGGTACTTCTTGGGAGTCCAGAAGTAGTGGGTGGAGCTTGCACGGTCTCCTCGCTGAGCTGGGAGGGGTAGGGTCCCGGAGACGGGTGAATTCCAGGTGGCAGTCAGGCCCATGCCCCACGTTGGCATTCAGACTGTGTCCTCACGGTTCTCACCCAGGCTGCCACAGTGTTGCCAAGAATGAGACAGTGGCTTTTGCATGTTGATTTCCACAGGCTTCTGTGCCACTTAGTTGTGTCATCCCTGAAGCAGGAGACTGGTTTGATGGTTCCTGATTGGGGAAGTGGAGGTCATCACGTCTAGATTTCATTCGCTTCTTGGTGAGGGGGAATTTTTTTTTTCTTTTTTTTACATCAAGTGGAAAAACAAAAGCTGGAACGGTGAGACCTGGGCTGGAGAGAGTAGCAAAGCTGGGTCACACCAGAGTCCAAAGGACTTTGTGACCTCAGGAGTCACGACTTTATCCTGATGGCAGCAGGCAACCCAGAGAGGGGCTGCCTGCAGCCATCCTGTGCTTTGTAGAGCAGGACTGGGGAAGGGGAGGCTGGGAGATGGGCAGAAGGCAGTGTGAGTGGGGACCAGCATGGCCGTGGAGGACTGTGGTTGGAGGTGGCCCGCACCAGAGTGAAGGCTGAAGCGTGGCATCAGGGAAAGAGAGGAGGGAGCCTTTCATACTTGCCTGAAGTACCCGTGGCAGTTGCCTGTGGCCCTGAATGGACATCCATGTACTGTGATGGTGGAGCCTGCTGGGGCCCCTGTACCACTTCTAGGTTGAGCCACACGACCTCTCAGCTCTGCTGTTGTGGAGCTGGCCACAGCACTAGGAGGCAGGGCTGGTGGGTAGGAGAGGCTTGGGAGGAGCAGGCCAGGAGTCTTAATTCTGGCAGGATTTGCCTCCATCCCCCAGCACCAGCCACCCCAAAGGCAGACTCTTGTTGAGTGCCAAGGGAGACTCAGTTGTTCTCAGTACACCCATGTTCTGTATCTGGGTTATTAAATACATTGGTAAAACTCGACCTGTTGTGTTTGGATTGAAGAACGAGCTTGGCAGAGGCTCCTGCCTGGTGAGGTAAGGGGAGAAGCTAAGGACAGCACTTGCTTGCAGCTGGAAACATCTTTTTGTAGCCATTTGGCCAGGCTGTCAGTGTCCTTTCCAGAGAGCATGCTTGGTGGGACCTCTGGTTGTATGTCTTGGAGTTGCTGCCGCCCGGTGGGTGAATCACTGTCGCCGGGGTTTGGCAGGCTCTACAGGTCCTCCCACGGGGGTCCTGACCGGGGCTGCAAAGCCCCTTTGGAATCTACTTGAGAAGGGCCCCCTTTGTTTCTCTTACATTTTAAACATGTTAGATTGCTGTAGAACTTGGTGGAAAGATCAGAAAAGCAAGTACAAAAAAGGAAAATAAAATTACTTCACCAAGATGTAAGTAGCTGTGTGCCTGTCTTCTTACATATGTACACAATCATGACTTTTCTTTACTAAAGTGGAATCGAGAGTACGTGTTGTTTGGGATCTACTCTGGTTACTTTGTGATATATCAGGGTACTTCAAAAACTTTATGGGAGGCAGAATTAAAAGAGAAGTTGATTATGTCTCAGAGGAATTTTGAGATTTATGCATAACTATCTCATGGTATACTTTCTCCTTGAACTTTTGAAGACCTTTTTATCCATACTGTATTCATTTCTGTGTACTTTATAACAGTCTGTTGTTTCGGGGAGAGACGTAAAGCCTTCTGTTGCTGTTTCCTGGTCTGGGTTGGGGGTCTGATGTCTTCTAAGCTCTGGGGTTGTACCTGGGATAAAACTCAGTACAGATTTTCTTCTTGGGCTTGGTGCCACTTCTTGTTTCAGAAAAAAGAAAAAAAAAGCTCTCCAGGCCTATTCTGCATGGCATTCTGAGGTTGTACCTGAGAGGGCTTTTGGCAGCACTGGATGCTTGCTTGGTGGGGGCCCTGGGCAGCCACCACTCTCCAGCTCTTCTGGGTGTAGATGTGAGATAGAATGGGATTGGCCATTCCCACACCGTGTGGTGCAGTCCCTCTTGGGTGCTGCCTCTTGCCCTTGCCCTTAATTAGGTGAGCTTTTTGGGTTCAGGGCCTTTTGAGTTCAGGGACCGAGGATCTGCAGGAATGATGTGGTGCTCTGTGGTGCCGCTCCTAGGATGGCAGTCTGGAAGCAGCTTTTGGGGGACCCAGCTTTCTGGGCTAACAGATTCACCATCCCCCTCTCCCACCACAGCAGGCCTGTGTAGCCCTGGGCAAGTTATTTCCCAAAGGCCATCCGTGATTGTTTGGGGCTTTGCTTGCAGATGGGATTTGTGGATGCACTCTGTCTAAGCCAGACAGCACATTCCAGAGAAATGACAGCTGGTGTTCATGTAATGAAGAAACCTGGCTGCTTTCTCCTGAGTCTTGTGAGGTATGGCTGTGGCTGTTAACAGCAGGGTAACTCCAAAGAATGCAGGAGCTGCTCCGCTGGACTGCCCAGCTGCTCTCAGAGGAAGCGTCCGGCCGTAAATGGTGACATCCGAGGGGTCGTCCTGGGACCAGCCTGTCCTCCCAGCACGCAAGCTCTGAGAGCAGTTAGCTGGTCCCTGACTGTCCACAGGTTCTGCAATTTTCCTGTTCCCCTCCCTACACACGTATAGGTGCTGTGCTGAGCTGTCCAGTCTGTGAGCACACAGAAGACAGACACCTACCCCTTTCATGAAATGGACCATGGAACCAGGATTAGAGGCTTTCTGGAATCTTGGAGAAGCTGGTGTGGTGAAGCTTGAGAGCAGGCCTCTGTCCAGAGCAGGGAGGGCCTGGGCCCAGTTTTGCCTTCCTTCTTGTAATGATTTTCTTTCCTGTGTTACCCTAACTCCATAATGACCCCCTTAGTTTTGTATTCCCCAGCTCGCAGCAGGTTTGGCTTAGAAGATAGTTGTCCTGTGTGTCTCTGGTCTGCAGTCCCTGGCTTGTGACAGGCGTGCTGTTGGCGCTGTAGCCTTGTGGCAGTGGCGTGACACGTGGCACTACAGACTATTCATTTACTCTCTTCTCTTGCTCACGGAAGAGCTCATTTGAGGGTGGGGTTGTGGTCGGCTGCCCCAGAGTCCAACGTGGAGCCACAGTGGCTTAGCGTTTCTTCTGAATGGGTGGGATATAGTGGGAGTGACCCTGGGTCCAGAGTACCAAGGCAGTCAGAAACTGATGAATGGGCATTCATTAGGAGCTCAGGCTTGGAATTCTGTCGAGCCAGACTGGTATTTTGGGGAAGCATTTGTATATCCTTTATTTTCCTTGTTTCCTC
The DNA here is from genome assembly GCF_030435755.1 of Ochotona princeps. Taxonomy (NCBI): domain Eukaryota; kingdom Metazoa; phylum Chordata; class Mammalia; order Lagomorpha; family Ochotonidae; genus Ochotona; species Ochotona princeps. The sequence continues at coordinate 37,000,827 of NC_080850.1, forward strand.
CAAGTAAATTTCCACTTTAGCACCCGAGTGCGACTTGACCGGGGTGGAGCAGGAAGAGGGAGGGCTGACTGAGCTGGGACCCGGATGGGTACTGGTCCTCTGGCACGTTCTGGGCCACTCGGCTGTAGCTCCTGTTGTGTACTTAGGTCCACTGCCAGTGAGGCCTGCCCCAGGCTGTGTCTGCTGCCCTCAGAGCTGTGTCTGGCCATCTCTGGGCTCTTGAGAACACAGCTGCTGACCTCTTCTCCAGGTGCAGCCTTGCCTGAGGTTCTGGCTCATTCGTTTTTTGTATCTCAGGTGCCTAGCTCAGTGCCTGGCCACTGTGCTTCTTCAGTAAATATTTGAGAACACACAGTGTCTGGCCAGCGAGGACAGTGTCTGCCCACGGGCCTCAAGGCAGGAAGAATCTTGTTGTCTGTCCTGGTGTGGTGTCCCCATTGCCATCTTTGTTGCTGGTGTTGACTAGCAGGGACCAATTTTATTTCTCTTCTGCTTGGTCATTTGCTGTTAACCTCTGCTTGAGCTGGGACTCCCAGAGTGTGTTGCTAGCTACTCCTGGGCTTCCCTCCTATAAGCAGGAACTGGGTCCCCAGCTCCTGGTGCATATGTCAAGAGTTAAGTTAGGAAGTGACTAGTAGCCTGGAAGTGAGAACAGATGGGCCAGAATTTCTAGCTGATGGTAACCAGAAAGTTCAGTTTTCTCATGCTGTAGGTACTTAGCAGGAGCAGAGAACATGGAGTCTCTCCCTAAGCATATGATTTCAGAGGAGGGCCAGAACTGAGCATGCGTTACAGGTCCACGCCTTCTGCTCTTGTGACTAGTGCTTCTAAATAACTTTTATAGCTTGTGTGAGGCAGGCCAGGATTGAGATGGGTCTGGGGGTGTGTATGTGTATGTACTTATATGTGTGTCTCCTCCCCTGAGAAGCTGCTGTCTTTTCCACTGCGTAGATCAAGTGATTCTCACTCACTGAATGTCCTGCTGGTACCCCACTTTTGGTGACCATGAAACCCTGGGTGTCCACATTGCTGATGGCCTGGTTTGCTGTCCTGAACTGCACGTGGGCTGAATTCTTCACCTCTATTGGTAGGTACCAACAGGCTTGTCATCTGCCTGATCAGTCCCTGGCCCTGCCTGAGACCTTTCTCGTTGAAGTGGATTGATGTCACCCCTGCCTGTGATCATTTCTGGAGAGAATGGAGCATGAGGAGCTGTTCTTCTCCCTCACACCCATAAACTCCATCACCACCTCAGCTCCTGATAATTTGGGTATTCTGGGGGCCAAATGTCTAAGTTGGACCCTCCTGCCTGACTTGTACTGGCTACTTGGTTCCTCTGGTCTTTATCCATTTTGCCCTGGACTAGTGGTTCTGAGTGAACACTCCAGCCCTCTCTCACCTGAAGTTTCAGAGCCCCTGGGATGCCCGTTTCCCAGGTACTAGCCAGCTGACTAACAGTGGGAGAATGAATTTTGGAATGTCTTCGTTGATTTGCTGCTAGTGCATTTACCCATATATTGTCTCTACCTCTCTCTTTCTAAAGTTAGGGGCTAGGACCTGTGAGCGCCTAGATTCCTTTTTTTTTTTCCTAGGTGCCTTTTAAGCCCAGGTTCCCATGACCCAAAGAGAGGTAACATGTCCTTGGCCCAGAAACATATCTGTGAGGGTGTTCTCTTCTCCAGTTCTCACTAATCTGTTTCCCTCCCCCGCAGGGCATATGACTGACTTGATCTACGCTGAGAAAGACCTGGTGCAGGCTCTGAAGGAGTACATTCTTGCGGAGGAAGACAAGCTTTCCAAGATTAAGAGGTGCACCACACCTACCCTGAGCTGGCCACTCTCCTCCCAGGACACTGTTCAGGAGTCTTTAAGGGATTCACTTGAGAGGGTGACATGGGGCAGGCCTGGAAGTAACTCATGCCGAAACTCGAAAGGAACTAAACACACAAGCTAAGGATCGCTCCCTGCCCCCCTTCAGTTTAAGACTTAAAAAAAAAAATTCACATTTAAATTCCTGGCTCTTACCTAGGTTAAGGAGCCAGAACTAGACTGTGTGCATGTATGTGTGTGTGTGTGTGTGTGTGTGTGTATGTGTGTGTCTGGGGGGTATCTATATTTATGTATTTTTTTATTATTTCTGGATGAGAAGGGTCCTGGCTCTCACAAGAGAAGTTACCACAGATCAGGACCTGTGTAGATGGCAGTGATAATGCTCCCTTTCCTCCGTTCCACAGCTGGGCCAGCAAGATGGAAGCCCTGACCAGCAAGTCAGCTGCTGACCCTGAGGGCTACCTGGCGCATCCTGTGAATGCCTACAAATTGATGAAGCGCCTGAACTCAGACTGGCCTGCGCTAGAGGACCTTGTACTGCAAGACCCAGGTGCAGGTGAGGAATGATCAAGCAGGTTTTTGTCAACCCTGTGTTTGTGGGGTTGTGCCTGGGTGGCTGTGTCTAAGCCTGCCTTGGGGTTCTGTGTGTATTTGAGTTGGAAGCAGAAGCATCTTCCACTGTGGACCCATCAGTCCATTCTTTCATTGCATTCCCTGTGGAGACCTGGCAGTTGACTGTCCTTGTTTCTTCCTGTTCAATAATAATTGTTTTTCAGTGTGTTTTTATTTCTCCCTTTTATCAAGTAATGAGATTTTTAAAAATTACATTTGACTAATATGTGTTCTTCCTTAAAAAAGATGTTATACTTATTTGAAAGAGTGACAGAGAAATATCTTCCATCCAGTGGTTCATTCCCCAGATGTCTCAATGGCCAGAACTGGGCTGCTCTGGTCTGAAGCCAGGAGTCAAGAGCTTTTTCCAGGTCTCCCACATGGGTGCATGGGCCCAAGCACTTAGGCCATCCTTCGCTGCTTTCCCAGGTACATTAGTAGGGAGCTGGGTTGGAAGTGGAGCATCAGGGACTTGAACTAATGCCTATATGGGATGCTGGCACCACAGGCTTAATCCACTCACCATAGTGCTGGCCTCAGTAGTATATGCTTTAATAGAAAATTTGGAAACCATGAAAACAGTCAGCTTAGAATATTGCCATTCTTAATTTAATTGCATGGTGATAAATGCTACTATGATGAAAGTCTTTCTGCATGTGCATATACACTTGAAAAAGCTTCTGTGCACATATACTAGGGGATGCAAATGTGATTGCTGAGAGGGACAAATGAATGAAGTGAGTTTAGCCACCTGGGTGGGGGAGTGCTCCATAAGCTGGGAAGCTTAGGCATCATTAAAGTTCATTTGTGTTCCAGTCCTTCTGAAATAAAGTTGTGACATAAGCATATATTTGAATCCTGAATTTTCCAGCCTCTGCCATTAATGGTCTTAAGTCATGACTGCTAGTCTGTCATACTGACATCCTATGATGCTGCTCAAACCGTCACGCATGGATTGTTTTGAAGTTAGTGGTCTTTTGGTATACATCTTTGTGCCTGCCTCTGAGTCTTTAGGCTGAATTCCTAGAAGTGGTTTTTAATGGTCAGAATGAATTTTTGAAAGTTTTTAACTGTGGTTGGTGTTTTACTGTGATCTTATCTTCTGCACTCTAACTTTTTCCTCTTGTCCACACAAGGAGAGGGCAGGCTGGGCCTGGGAGTGGGCTCTCCTGACTCCCAGCCCTAGGTTCAGAGCCCTAGACTCACGATCTCTCCTTCCCTGAACAGGGAGTGCTGATGTACTTCAGACGGGCTGTCTCTGGCTGAGACATTTCGGCCCATGCAGCCAGACTGGGCTGGGCTGGGCTTGGCTGGGGGCAGGGTGGCCTCCGGGGAGGGATTGGTGAGCTCAGCCAGCCTGGAGCGGTGCCCAGTGAGCTCACTGCCTCCAGAAACCATGGCTGCCTTTCCCAGACCCCCACCGCCCAGCTTGGGCCTGTGGCTCAGAACACGCTGTTCTGCTGCACTACAGGAGACTTTGCCTGCTCAGCCGGCCTCCACTCTCTGATCTTGTTCTCCCCAGTCCTCCTCCCCCACCCCCGCCAACATCTGGTTTGTTGAAGAAGCCTTAGAATTATCTGGAAGGAGCTAGGCCAGGCCCAGAGAGCAGTATGTTGTTTTCAACTTCATGCGTTCTTGCCCCTGAAGTAACAGTGTACTGTGGCAGATTTTCTCTCTCCTGATTCTAAACTCTAGGGTCCTCCCTGCTGCTGTGAGGAAGACAAGATTATAGCTTTTTGGTCCTGAGTCCCCGGGCTTGGCTAGAAGTGAGTGCTTGAGCCCAAATTCATGAGAGTCGGTGGCGTGCCTGCTGCTGCCCTTGGGAGAGACTGGGAAGGAATGGCTTTGGAACTCCTCTGTGAATTCTTAGCTCCTGGGCAGACTTGCTTGACCTGAATCAGGATGGTGAGAGGGCCAGGCTCCCACCTGAAGTCCTGAGATTGTAGGAAGTGTATTCTGTGCAGCTAAGGTCTGGAGTCCCTGAAAAGGTCCCTGTGGGTCCTTGTAAGGTCAGGAGCTCTTCGAGGCCCCGATTGTGGTCTTGAGTTCATGACCCGAGCCCCTCACAGATCTGAATGGTGAGAGTAGCCTACAGAGAAGAACTCGAGGTAGTCTCGCATGGAGTGATGCCCAGCTGGTACATTCCCTTCTAGTGCTTAGCTTGGCTGGATGAGTTCTCAGCCAGTAATCTGATGAGTAGGGTAGGACCGAATGCCTCCATGACTGTTCTTGTCCTCTCTTACTCTGTGATGAAAGCTGGTGGTCAGTAGTGAGTGAGCAGCTGGCTGCTGCGACTACCGTTGTCTCTGGTTCTTCAACCTGAGAGGTGATGATCAGACTTCCAACCTTGATCAAGATTTTCTGTGGGGTTCATTTCCCACTAGTTGTCAGGTCCTTCCCAGAACCCCTATGCTCCTTCCAGATCACCTCTCTGTCCTCTGTGTCTCTTAAGTCTAGCCAGCACTGTGGACTCAAGACCCCAAGACTCCCAGATGTTAGCCAGTAGGGGTGGCGTTCTGTCCATTTCCAAATGAGCACACAGGTGAAGGGTAGCAGAGAAGTCCCTGTGGCTGGAGCCATCATGGAAGACTTCCTGGAGGAAGGGGTAGAAGCCTTTGAGGGAAGAGGCTAGGAGATTTGATAGACAGAGGCCTGGTAGCGGCTGCTGTCTGGTCCCCGGTGGAATTCTGCCCCTGAATCAAGGGTCACCTCTCGGTCCTGCTCTGTTCCAAAGGTTTCATTGCCAACCTCTCAATGCAGCGGCAGTTCTTCCCCACTGATGAGGATGAGACGGGGGCCGCCAAAGCCCTGATGAGACTGCAAGACACCTACAAGCTGGACACGGCTACAATTTCCAGAGGGGAGCTGCCAGGTAACCTTCTCACAGGTTTTCCCTGCCCTGTATATGTCTTTGCAATAACAGGGTGGGTTTGAGGCATACCCGCCTCTGGTTTCTTCCCACTTAGGTGGCAGTGTCCCCACTGGTGGTGATCTTCTCTTGGTCCCCAGTTGGTGCCAGTGGCAGCCTCCTGTAATGGCCGTCTTCCTCCATGTGTTAGCCTCTGGTGACTCAAGAAAGCAGGGGCTGCTGCTCAGGAGCTCCCCCCAACCCCTCACCCGCCAGTCTGTGCCCCAGAGCACTGCAAAGTTCTCCCACACTTCTTCCTGTTCTCTTGCAAGCCTTCCTCTGCATCCAAGGCTCTTGTGAGTCTCTGCTGTTGGTTCTTCCTGTTGGGGCTGCTGAGGTGAGTAATCCACACTCTTACCCCACTTCCCTGGTTCCTGTTTGCTCCTGAACCCACAGCCTCTGGTCTCTTCCCTGGATCCTGCCTTGCGAGGTCACCAGCCGACCTGGGCAGTAATGCCAATAGTTGAGTTTTGGCCATGACATTCTTCAGTTTTCAGCAGCTCACAACACATTGAATTGCCATGTTCTGCCTGTTATTCTCCCCTCCTTAAAATTTTGGAGTGATCCTGGTCTCTGTTGCCTGTGTTTTGGTCTATCTGATTGGTCCATCAGCTAGTGTCTCTCTGTCTTTTGAAACTGGCCTCTTTCGCACTGACCATCCCAATGTCAGTGTATAATAAGAACATGACTTAGATTTGGGACCTGTTCCAGAACAGTAAATCCAGGGATTCAGTAAGACCTCTTTAGACCATAGAAGCCATGTTACTTGTGGAGGCCTTAGAGGAGAAATAGCAGTGTACCCAGGGTGTAGGAAAGAAGTAATTGCTGGCTGGGCAAGGTGCAGGGTCTTAGTATGGAAGAGTCTGAGTCAGCAGGAGGAGTATGCATTTGTTATTCTTGCCTTAGGCCTCGGACCAAACCAGGCAATGTATACAGAAAGAACACAGTCCAGGGCACCTCTCAAGGTCTGTCTGACCTGTGGGTGTGAGCTAGGTTTATGGGAACCACGTCGCTGCATTGAGCTTTCACGCTCAGTTAATAGACCCATGAATGTCTGGGAGTCATTCTCCAGAACTCGACCTCTGCCTCATAGTTTCCCTAAGCGGCTCCCCCAGGAGAGTGCAGCTGTTTCCATGTGTATATGTAGATGATGTCCAGCACTGTGTTTCCTGCCCACACCTGTCTCCTAAGCTTCCAGCCAGTGTAGACAAATGTGTGTGGTGCATTCGCTGTATGGATATTCACAGATGCCTAAACTTTATGTGGCCTAACTCAAGTCTTTGTTTCTCCTTTGAACTCTACTCTTTCCCTTCTCACCCCTTGCCTTAGCCAAAAGCACCTTTATTCACCTGTGTCTTCAGCCAGAGTGCAAGGCCTATGGATTGTGTACCCTGATGATTTCTGTGCTTGCCCCCTGACTCCAGCTTCACAGCCATTGCTTTCTCACTGGATTACTGAAATTCAAGACTGACTTGTCTCCCTCCTCCCACTTGCTCCCTAAGACTGTCTTCCATACGGCCCTCAGTATATGTATGTTCACATGAGTCCTGTTGCATTGGGCGACTTTCATGACCAAACCCATACTTCTCCCATGTGGGAGCTTTGAGGTCTTGCTGTCTTCCTGATCTGTTTACCCACTTCCCTCAGCATCCCAGCTTAGCCCCTTCATTGGTTCCAGATCAGCTGGGCAGCTTCATGTCTACTTGCCTGTCAGCACTCAGGCGTCAGAGTCTAGGGAGCGGAGGTTCACGTTGGCTTCTGCAGGGGATGGTGTGGGAGCCATTTGTGCCATTCCTGGTGTCTGTAAGACATGTTGATGATAGCCACCACTCATTAGCATCCTGGGGTCACAGGCAGCCTCGTCACACGTCATGTCACTGAATTCTTGGCATGAATTCTTTAACGTTGACGGAATTATCTCTACTTGCAGATAAGGGCACTGAGTTGCCAAGAGGCTAGGCAGCCTGTCATCACTCAGCGAGGCCCTCACAGACCCAGCTTTGTCCAGCTCCAGAGGTCCAGCTCACTCCCTTCTGAGCCAAAGCAGCCCTGGAGAGGCCCTTAGAGACAGAAAGGAAGTCCCAGACCACCCCTAATTCCTGGACAACTTGTGTCTGTTCTCCTCAGCTTCCCTTTGCATGAGGGAGTCACCAAGGGCAACCAGACCCTGGTCTTGATGGCAGCTGACCCCCTGCAGTGGGGAGTTTGGGCAGAGGCCCAGCTTCGGTTAGGCAGCTCTTTGCTGTCTGCCTTCTGTGGAGTCTGCTTACTTGTTATTCCCGGAGGGAATCACACACACACACATTGTCCTCCCTGAACTCGGCATCTCCCTGTAACTGCCATTCCTCATTGGCACCTGCCTTCTGGTCACTCTCGAGTGCTTAGCCTTCAGTAGATGATGTGTAGCTATAAGACCTGGAGAGCTGGTACTCACCAAGGGCCCTGCTGCCTGGGACCATGTAGCCTCAGCTCTTGGCCTCCTTCTACATCATCATACTACCACTTCCCCCCACGGCTGTTCTCAGTGCTCTTGTTTTCTGGTGAGGTGTGCCCTGGAGCTCTGGGTTCAGCTACCGTCTCCCTTTTTTCAGGTTCTTCCAGATGACTATTATTTTCCATGGCTTTCACTACTGTCTACTTCTCTTTCTGATATTCAGCTCATAGTCTGCCTTTTAGGTCCATATGGCCAGCTGCCCACTAGATATCTCCTCCTGTGTGGCTCACAATACAGTTGCACTCTCTTCAACACCACTTCTGGCTTGATATCTCTCTGAATTCTCCCATTAAGAGGAGACCTTCCCACTTACAAAGATGTGGATAAGGAGTTTGTGAGGCTAGGAAATTTGCTATGAACCCCAGCCTGGGGCAAGGCCATCCTGTCTGCTCACTACATCAATAGGGTATGTGGGGTCAAATAGCTCTGCAGGATTTCTGCTTGGATAATTCCTCCCTTCCAGTGGCCCAGGCTTTTCCTTGAAGGGAGAATCTCCTTCATCCCAGAGGCTCTAGAGCATGACCATCCACTTCTGTTGCCACAGGAACCAAATACCAGGCCATGCTGAGTGCAGATGACTGCTTCAGCATGGGCCGCTCAGCCTACAATGAAGGGGACTATTACCATACAGTGCTGTGGATGGAGCAGGTGCTGAAGCAGCTTGATGCTGGGGAGGAGGCCACCACAGCCAAGTCTCAGGTGCTGGACTACCTGAGCTATGCTGTCTTCCAGTTGGGTGACCTGCATCGTGCCCTGGAGCTCACCCGCCGCCTGCTGTCACTTGGTAAGGGAATTGCAACGGAAGGAAAGATGGAGATGGGGAACTGGCAGAGGAATTGAACTCTACTGACAATACTATCTTATCCTGTTCCTGGTACTGAGTCTGTTTGGCCTGTCAGCCAGCCAGTAACTGACTAATGCCGATCCAATTACCAGCTAACTCCTTGACCACCTTCATCCTGGAGTTAGCCTGTGCTCTCTTAGGCTCTTGGCACCTCTGACCCTGCTTGCTCCCATTTAAAAAGAAGAGACCTAGGACTCTGATGCCTCTGTCACCACACAGGATAGAATCTTCACTCGAGAGGCAAACTGTACCTCAGACAGTCGGATGTGGACCTTTCAGAGGCCAGAGGTCTGATAGTCAAACTTGCCATAGTATTGGTGCTTTGTGTCTGCTGCTACACCGAAGCAGGCCTAGGCACTGTGGCCTTAAGACCTACATGCTCCACCTCTTACTGTTACCTGGAAACAGCCCAGCATAGACTTTCTTGGGCTTCTGCAGTTCATGTGTTCCTGAGTGTGATGTCAGCTAACATAGGAGGGCAGAAGGACACGCAGAAGTGTCCTGCAGGGATGATGGGTGAAGAGAACTATGTGGCTTCTTCAAGAACGTTGGACAGGCAGTCAGGACATCTAAATTCTTATGTTAAAGAGCCTTAATCTAAGTCATTTCACATCTTTGGGTCCTACTTTATTAACCCAGCAGGAGTGGCACAGAAATCCTGCCACTCCACACCTGCTTCATGGGATGCTGTTGTTAGATTATCCCTACCTGTGGTGTTTTGTTTTGTCTAAAGATTCATTCATTTGAAAGGCAAAGTGACAGAGAAAAAGAAAGAAAAAAATTTTCCATCTGCTGGGTCACTTCCCAGCTGGTCACAACAGATGGGCCAAGTTAAACCCAGGAGACAGTAACTCCATTTGAACCTCCTACATGGGTAACACAGGGGCCCCAACTATTGGGTCATTATCTGATGTTTTTCCAAGAGCATTGCCAGGGAGCTGGATTGAAAATGGGACAGCTGGGACTCAAACTGGTACTCCAGCATCAAAAATGGTGACTTATCCTGCTGTACCAATGCCAACCCCATGTGGCTGTCTAGCTGATGTCTCATCCTGCCTTCCACATGTCCTGCTGTGGCCAGTGCATGTTGTAATCACCGACGATGGCTGCACCCTGGGGAGTAGCTGTAAATAGCACAGCCAATTTTCAGAAGGCAGGACCCTACCGCTTCCCTAGTCCTGAGTCCCTGAAGCCTCTTGGTGGCAGGATAAGTTGCCCTGTCATCTCTGACCAGGGTGGGTGGGGGGAACCTCTGTTGCCTTTTGATTTCAGCTAGTACAGACTGGTCAGGTGCTGCAGAAGGCAGAGTGGAGCGTGCAAGTGAGCTGCTGCAGAGTAACCGCTTAGGGGGTAATTCCTCTAAATGACCTAACAGATGTTTGTGGTTTCCTTTTCCTTCTTGTTCTTTGCTTTTTCTAGATCCAAGCCATGAGCGAGCTGGAGGGAATCTGCGGTACTTTGAGCAGTTGTTGGAGGAACAAAGGGAAAAGTCTCTATTGAATCAGACAGAAACTGTGGTTGTGACCCAGGGAGGCATCTATGAGAGGCCTGTGGACTACCTGCCCGAGAGGGATGTGTACGAGAGCTTGTGTCGCGGAGAAGGCATCAAATTGGTGAGATGTGTATGGGCTCCTAGTGCCAGCCTGGGACTTGGCTGTGGCTGTAGGCAGGCAGATCTGGGGAGGATGTGCCTCTGTCCATAGTTGCTTTTCTTAGCATCTGCTGAGGCTGATGCGTGGGTGTTCTCAGCAGTGTGGGACAGGAGACTGTCTCCCCTGGTGCCCAGGCAGTGATTGGGTCCTTTGAGTTACAGCTGAGCTCCCTTCCCTGCTCTAGCCCGGCCAGCCTTTGCTTGGTGTGGAGTCATGGTGCATGTGGAGACACTGTTTCTCAGTAAGGCTACGGCATGTGCTGGAGCTTGGTGCCCAGCACTGGCAGCCATTGAGAGCCTGAACTCCCAGTGCCTACCCACAGAGGCTCATGATACATCCGGCTCTCGCCTGTTCCATATTATGTCTGCTCAGCTCCTTCTGGCTCTTCCACCTGCCCCATCCCAATCCCTGTGCACAGCGTCAGGACAGGGTGGCAGAAGGAGGAAAGGGTGCTTTGTGAGTGTCATCCCATGCTGGTCCAGCAGAGGGACCTTCCTGGGCAGGGTGTGAGGGAGCGGCTGCTGGCCATGGGAGCCGAGGCTGGGGCTGTGGTCAGGATTCACTCCACTCAGGAGCCTCTGCTCTGTGTTCCCCAGACCCCCCGGAGGCAGAAGAGGCTTTTCTGTAGGTACCACAATGGCAACCGGGCGCCGGAGCTACTCATCGCCCCCTTTAAGGAGGAGGACGAGTGGGACAGCCCGCACATTGTCAGGTACTACGATGTCATGTCTGACGAGGAGATCGAGAGGATCAAGGAGATCGCGAAACCCAAAGTAGGTATCTTTGTGTCTGTGGGCCGCCGAAAGTCAGGCCCTCTCCCTCCTCCCTGGGGACCAAGGGGTTGTGCATTGGCCTTTCTCAGCATCCAGAAAGAGTGTGTGACAGAGGCATTGAGAAGCCATAATCCCAGGCTGGCCTGCGGACTCGGGGCCCAGTGAGAAAAGAAATATGGGAGTCAGCATGGACAGGCAGGAGCTGCAGGAGAAGGTTGTACTGGGAACAGGCAGGCTGCAGGGGAAGGTGCTTCACCTGGCTAGAGGACTGGCGTGTGGGCCAGGGTGTAGGAAGCAAGCCACGAAGGGACGCTGGGCCTGTGGAGCAGCTGTCGGAGGTGATGAGGTGGAGTTGAGCGTGAGGCTGTGCAGCATCAAGGCTTCTCTTCCAGGAACATGCTGGGCCCTCTCCTTGTACTCTGTTTATATTTGTAAAAGCAGATTTGTTTACTTGAAAGGTAGAGTTACAGAGAGAGAAAGAGAGAAAGAAAACATCTGTTGGTTTACTCCCCAAGTAGCCATAGCATCTGGAGCTGGGCCAGCCTGAAGGCAGGAACCTAGAACTCCATCTCAGTCTCCCACCTGGGTGGCAGGAATCCAGGTTCTGGGGCCATCTTCTGCTGCTCTCTCAGGCATATTGGCACTAGCAGGGAGCCTAAATGGAAGGGTATAGCTGGGGTTCAAATCAGCACCCACTGAGATGCTGGTGTCACAGACAGTGGCTTTTCCTGTTATACTGTAATGCCTTCTCCTTTCCTTTTATTTGTTGAGGTTTTGTTCAAACAGGACTAACACATTTCTTGCTTATTCCTAGGTAATTCTCATACTATGGCAACTTTGTTTCTTCATCATTATATTTAATTGACTATTAGTTTACTATTATAAGATAAACTATTGATGTAAAAACATGCTTCATTATTAATAATGCTTACTGAGTTCTTAACTGCTTTGAGACTTTAACTTGTATTAATATTGTGACTGCCAAGTACATGGTGTTGCTGTTTTCTGTTTGCTATAGGAAGCAGACTTGTGTAGGTCACCCCTAGTGATTGAACTCATTCCTTTTTTGGTTTTTAGCTGGTTTCCTTGGGTGATCTAGGATAATGTTATCACCTGCAAATAAATAAGATTCTGTCTTGTCCTTCCTAATACTTTATAGTACCTTTACTTTCATTGTTGAACTACTCATAACTTCTAGAGCATTCATGGTATGCATGCTAGTCTATTCCTGAGCTTCCTGAAAATTCCACTGGTATTTGGTGCTTAGTATTCAACTGGCTCTTGTTTATGCATCATATTACAAAATTATTATTTTATTTCTAGTTCATAAAAGCTTTGCTCCCATCAGATGTCTTTCAAAGACCTGCTACCATTTCCCCACCCTTCTCCCTACTGTTGAATGGTTGTAGCCAGTGGGGCCACGTGATGAGGCTCCTGCCCTTCACCTTGGAACAGACTTGGCTTGCAGCACTAGGACATCCAGGGCTCTGAATCAGCTGTTGGGATATCACTGTTGTGGCCAACGGGGTTTAGTCAGTAGTATGGAGAACGAGGACCAGGACCCTGCTTTCTGCTCCCTGGCTCCGTTCCCAAGTCATCCAGGACAAAAATGTGTTCCCTTGTTTGCAAATGAGGGAGGCACATTCATGTCAGAATCTCCTGAGATTTCTTATCTATCTTTCAGTTCCAGTCGAGAACATTTCTCTCCCTGTGTGTGTATGTGTGTCTTTGTGTGCACATGCACATGAATGAGTGGCAGAGTAGGAGAGGGAGCATTGGGAGACCTTGCCTTTGAATAGAAGCCATGTGTGAGTGAAACACTTAGGCCATCATAAGTTGACCTCTGCTTTGTGGAGGCCGTGACAGATGCTGTACTGGCTTTGAAGTGGGGCCAATGAGCTTAACTTGGCTTGTGGGGAATGCTGGGCAGCTGGCTTTGGGTCTCTAGCCTGCTTTCAAAATAGCCCTGTCTGTCCCTTCTGGGCGTAGTGCAGCTAGCCAGAATGTCTTTGTGGGTGCCAAGCCACACTGAGCCTTAGATAGTTGGGTAGGGTCTAGCCATGCAACAGTTGTTGAGGAGTGGGATGTAGAAGCAGAGTGGCCTGAGCTGGTGTTCGTGGATAGGAGCTCAAGGAAGCTGTCTGTCCTGGGTGTGCTGGCCATCTTGTCAGAATGTGTGGAAACAGTGCAATGTCCAGGTGGGTCGCTCTCATCCTTTGACTGTCCTCTCATCTGTCTTTAATGTCTCAATCTCTCTGTACCCGCTGTCCTGGGCCACCATCGCCCTTTGCCCTGGTCTTCACTGCGTCTTCCTTAATGGCCCCCTCACTGTGGACCTCCCTTAGTCATCCGTGCATGAGGTGTTCATGGATGCAGTGACTTGTGTCCCCTGCTTGCAGCCCTCCCCATTGCTCATAGGTCCCAGGTTGTTTCCAGACTTCCCTGCTCATCTCTTTACCTTCTCAGCCTGGTGCCTTACCTCTCCCCGTAGCCTCTAATTCACATTCAGCAGATGCCTGTCATTGCTGGGCCTTTGCATCTTTCCCTGTGACTGTGTTGCTTCCTTACTTGGCTAACTCCTGCTTACCCTTTAGATCTCAGTAGATGATCCTCTCTTCTAGGAAGTAGTCCTTGATCCTTTAGCTTAGCCTCCACAGGACATGGAGCTCACCTAGACTGTGTTGCAATTACCTGCCTACTTTTCTGCTTTCCCCATTTGGTGGATTTATGTAGGTACAGGGACCAACTCAGTCACCAAGCCTTGTGACAGGCACATTATTGGTACTCATCAGATATTTATTTAAATTAAAGGGAAGTGCTATTGCAGTGGTAATACTTGGGCCTTTAGACCTGCTACGTGAGGTCTTTAAGATGGCCCATAGCTCTAGCACATGAACCCTTGCCATTGGTGCTGGCTCTGAGCAACAGGTCCCTTGTGAGAGAATCTTTAAGTTTGTTTGTGGAAAGAGGGTGAGGTATGTAAGGGTGTATACATATTCATGTGTGTATAATAGCAGATGTATTTGGGGAGCAAGGATGAGTGACTTCAGGGTAACAATTCTCTTACTTCAACTTGTACAGTCCTCTCCTGATTTTATCTGATTTTATGAGATGCCAAAGAAGTGAAACTGCCTCTGTCTTTACTCCCCACAGCAGGGGGAGCCAGTGCGAGGAGATACTGCAGGAGGTGTTTGAAGCTTTTAGCAAAGGAGTTGGGAGGAGGTTCAGGGGAGGTGGAACTTCCGGAGTCAAGAGAAGAACATGAGGTTGAGGTGCAGGGGTGAGGGCACCTTCTGACTGTAGTGGGTGCAGCCAGCTAGGCTGCACTCAGACCAAGAGGTGTATGAGCCTGCCAGCTGCATGGATGGACTGAACAGGCTCTGTAGGCATAACTGCAAGTAGCACAAACTGAGCTAGGGGAGAGGCAGTGGCCAGGATCTGATACCAGAGTGGGAATGTAAGCCCTTGGATGTCTGGCCTGGTCTGCAGGATCGTGGTCCTTGGCTAGACCCAATGCCTGCAGAGCCTCTTTCTCCACTAGCATGGCTGGACATCTGGTCCCAATACTCTCAAGGAATTTTTCCAAGCAAGGAAAGATCAATCTGCTTTCTCTTTCTACCTGCCAGCTCGCACGAGCCACTGTTCGTGATCCCAAGACAGGCGTGCTCACTGTTGCCAGCTACAGGGTTTCCAAAAGGTAAGCACAAAAGTGCTGTGGGGCAGGGGGCCAGAGGATGACTGCTCAGTCTCCAACTCCAGCCTTTCCAGGGCCTACCCAGTGGAGGGTGGCATGGCTTGCCCTGACTGCTGCCACCTCCTCCCTGGCTTGTAACACTCACCATGTGTACCTGTTAAGCTGGCCTTAACTCCAGGGAGAGAGCACAGGAGTTCAGCTCACTCCCTCATCTTTTCTCTGTCCCCTTCTTGTGGCTCAGCTCCTGGCTTGAGGAGGATGATGACCCTGTTGTGGCCCGAATAAATCGCCGTATGCAGCAAATCACAGGGCTGACAGTGAAGACGGCAGAGTTGCTGCAGGTACATGGGCATTGGGAAGGGGGGATTTCTGTCTTGATGGTCTCTTAAGGTGTCTAGGACTGGCCCTGCGGAGGCTTGCCTAATAAACTGACTTTATCAAGCTAGGAATCAAGTTGTGAGATGAATTAATCATGCTCACCAGGGTTCAGCAAGGAGTACTCAAGCTGGGAGCTGGGGATTGATGATAGGCACAACTGGCTCATTGGCGTTGTCCGGATGGTGGAAGCTCAAGTCCTGACTTATTCCAGGGTCACATTTGAAAGAGCTCTTCAGAGGTCATGGTTCTGTGTCATTATCAAGTACAATTTGAGATAACAGTGTTGAGCAATATGCCGCTGGGACAGGTGAGCACCTGGACCCAGTAACTGTAAAGTTGGACTGCTATTATTGGAGTTCCCAGGCTGCTGTTGGAGTACCCTGGCTTCCTGTGTTTACTTCAAGAATGAGTGAGAGGAAACACGGAAGGTTTGGCGTAAAATTTCATACTAACATTTCCTCTCAAGTCTTGAGTTTGAATCAGCACTGGCTTATGCTTCCTTTCAATCATCAGAAATTTTGGGTTAAATGATAAAATCAATGACCTGAGACACACTCAGAAAAGTCTTCATGTTGTCTCTTAGATCTCTCTGTGTACGTAAAGGTAGCAACCTTTAGGCTTGGCATTTGGGGCTTGTCAAACATATGTCTTACTAGAATATTGATGAAAGATCATTTGGAGAAGATCCTTTGAGCTTTTCCTTGGAGACCTCTAAGCAAATCAGCCAGCACTCAGTGTTTTTCTTTCGCTGCAGCAACAGTTGGAAAGCCGGTCTTGAAGGTCATTATAGATTTGTGTGATGTCCACCAGTTTTCAAAAAATATGGTGATTACCTTGCAAGTGGTCGTGTAAATATTTCATGCAATTTGTGTTTTTTCAGCTCAACTTAGCTTAGTATTCTCTAGTTTCTGAATACGTTCTGTAACAAGTATACAGATAGAAGACTCACTGTATCTGCCACTTACCTCGTGTGGGAACCACCATTCCACAAGTGATAGGAGCTCTTGATGTACCAGATGTATCCCTGTTGGCATTATCTTGGTTCATATTTTGTTGAAACAAAGTTTATTTGGTGTTTGTTTTGTTTTGCTTTGCTTTCACTCTTTAGAAACATCTGTCGTGGCTTCCTCCATGTCAGAGCCAGTGTTAGGATTCTCATAGCTCTAATCAAGGACAATAATCTGTTTGGCTGGCTGATTTTAAAGTCTAGCCCACTGGGCTGGGTTGATGGGACCTATGCCTTGCAGGCTGTCCTGGCTAGCTTCCCAGCTGTCCTGTTTTCTACCTGCATGCTTAACCCTGCTTATAACTCAGTTGACTGGAGTCTGGATGCCAGAACTCTCAGGGGAAGGGCTCTTAGGGTCAAGACTATTCTGGAAGATCCAAACTGCAGCAGTTGAAGGGCTGAGATCCCAAGTTCCTTTGCATTCTTTCTTAGGGAACTATGTTGGTGTATCTGTTGCCAACTAGCAGTGTTGAATGTATTATGAACCTGCATGATCTGGGGAAGATGACCCTGCATTTCAGCTCTCCACCCGTACTGCTTGTGGTGGGAGAAATGCCTCGGTACCACCAGCAGCAACCTTCAGGTTACTGGGAAGGAGCTGCTGCTCGTGCTACCTGTCAACACTCAACTGCAGTGGATGTATTTGCTGTGGACCATTTGGGAAAAGGGGAATTATGGAAGCTTATGGTAAATTTAGATGAAAGCCTGTCTGATAGAGGAAGGGATATTGCATATCCAGGATTCTCATGATGTAAGTTTTCTGGTTCAACAATGTCCCAGCTTTGCCAGAAGTAATTTCTAACCCATAAGAAAACATGTGGATTTTTTTTTTTTTTTTTGCCTTCATCCTGGCATTGGTGTTAAATGCCTGTGTGTAAGGCACAGACACTGGACTTTTTTTTTTTTTTTGAGATCTATTTAATTTGTTTGGAAGACAGAGTTGGGGTGCGAAGAGAGAGGGAGAGGAGAGACAGAGAAAGACAAAGTTTAACATCTGTTGGTTTACTCCCCATCTGCTATAACAGATGGGACCCAGGAGCCAGAAGTGTCATTTAAGTCTTCCACATGGTTTCCAGGGCTCAAGGACTTGGGACAGCTTCCTCTGTTTCCTTAGGCCATTAGCAGGTAGCTAGGTTGGAAATGGAGCAGTTAGAACTCAAACCTGCTCCCATATAGATGCTGATATTGCCAGCGGTAGCTTAATTCATTGTGTCACAGTGCTGGCCCCTAGACACTGCACTTGTGGCAGCAACATGTCTGGAGATCAAAGTGGTGTATTTGTTAAAAAGGAATGCCTTCTTGTACAAATCAGGATTAATGAACATTTGGCTTGTTATTAAGTGTGTGAGTCCAAGGACACTAGTGTGCTGATGTGATAAATCAAATTGCTGCAAATCCAGAGGTTTACATAACTTTTGTCCTTATTTAGGACAGTGTTTAAGAGTGTGGTTACAGTGGCTTCAGCACCATGGTCATATGTAATCCTCCCCCAAAAAAGACAAGCCAGTTATAGCAGTATAACCCTTTTCACTGCTTGGGACATGAAAGGTAAGGCTCATTCCAAAAGTGGCAATATTGTAAGGTACAGTTGTATCATGCAGCAAGCAGTGACTCAATTCCCCTTGAGTGCCTTGGTGCACTAATTACAGTCCTGTCTAAAGTTTTTTCCATGTAAAGATTTATTTGAAAGGTGGAGTGACAGAGAGAGAGAGAGAAAGGGAGTGAGAGGGAGGGAGGGAGAGAGAGAGAGAGAGAGAGAGAGAGAGAGAGAGAGAGAGAGAGAGAAAGAGAGAAATAGAGAGCACTCTTACATCTGCTAATTCACTCCCCAAATATGTGCAACAGCCAGGATTGGATCAGGCCAAAGCCAGGAACCAGAGGGCCATCTGAGTCTCCCACCTGTGTGGCAGGGACCAAGTATGTGGGTCATCTTCCTTTGTTTTTCCAGGAGCATAAGCAAGGAGTTAGATCAGAGTGGAATTGCTTGTGTTTGAACTTGCACTCGGATACAGAATACTGGCATCACAAGCAGTGGTATATTTGTAAAAAAGCATCTGTAATACCACTTTGCCAACTGTTCCATCTCTGCTAGCCTGAGGTACACCTGCAGTTGTAAGTAGGACCACCTGCTGAACCAGTCAGTCCTGCTATTGTTAATAGGATATCCAGGTATTTTTGGTGCAGGAACTTTTAAGCACAGAGAAGTAGATTATAGCATATTTTCACAATTGATTTTTCACTGAATGACTTTTTGTGTAGCCACTGAAAATCATGCTGTCTGAATACAGTTCCATTTGACAAACATTGTACTTCAGCAATAGGATTTCCATAGAATTTCCTCTCTTACAAAGCTTATACTCCCCTTCTCTCCCATGTGTCCAAAGGTCTTAATTCTTATTCATCATTTTCCCGATTCTTGGAGTTCCCAATAGTAGATATACAAAAATTGCCAATTTTCTGAGAACTAGTGGCTGAGCCCCAAAAGTTTGAGGGATTCAGGAAGACACAGTAGCTAGCTGTTCCCACATAGACATTGGTAATCTTACTCAATCCATCAGAATTCTTGAAGAGATTCTTTTTAAAATTTTTAATTTTATTTTAAATATTATTTACATTGCTGTGATTTGTGCTATTTGGGCCTCCAATTAGGGTGGGGAGGAGGGTCAAGTTATGGAGGAAGGTTGGTGGCACAAATGCTTCGGTCTTTTTTTCCTCTCCTGTGTTTGGTGGGGGTGGGGGGAAGAAAGGATTGGGGAGAACATAGGAGGTGTCACTCCCTGCTGTCAAACTGCATCAGCACCTGGGGCTAGGGGATGGTCTTTGGATGATGTCTTGGAGATCCTCATATGAGGAAGAGTGTTCTAAAGGTGTTACTTAATGGTTTTGATAATTCTGAGACATCATCAGCTTCATTGCACCAGTCTTGAGAATATCTTTCCAAGGTCTATTGGCTGACCAAGTCTAGGTGCATCCCAGACTCAGAAACTTGGACAGGAGAGGTTTTATTCTGCTTTTGAGCCTTTGACAAGGCCGCTGATGCCTGCTGCTGGCCTAGATGATCTGGCTGTCATGTCACCCATGTGTATCTGGACAAGCTGTCCACTGCACAGGTATCAGCAACCAAGAAGGCCCAGTCCTAATACATGTACTCCAAATTTGGACCACATCCATTGTGATTTTTCCCAGTGGCCAGGGTTTGAGCCCAGAAGTCTAGTTGGGGAGTTCCCCAAGAAAGTTCACCTGGGGTGGCCACAGACTTGACTCTGGTGTGTGCCAGCCATTGCAGGGTTAAGTTTGGTCTGTCACCTGTACCAACCAATGCACATGCCAGTGGATGCAACTGCCTGGTCAGTTCTGCTTCAGCCCCATCTCTCATGCAGATGATGTATGTTGTGGCCTAGCTCAGCCCAGCCTGCCATAGCCTAGGTCCTCATGCACACCAGTGGATGCCATGGCCTAGTTGGGGTAAATCCCAGTAACTTCCACCAGGCTCCCTACCCCTAGCCCCAGTTTTTGTATGTGCTGGTATGTACTGTAGCCTAGCCTGGTTCATTTTGTATCCCATTTGACTCTTGTGTATACCCATGGGTGCTACAGCTTAGCTCAACCTGATCCAATCCCAGACCTGGCCCACACTCATGCCGATGGGTGCTGCCACCTTGACCAGCCTGGCTCACCCCGAGTTTCGGCTCTCATGCTCACCAGCAGGAACTGCAGCTCAGCAGGGGAGTGCCCATAGTTCCCTACTAGACCCACTCCCAGCCCTAGATCTTGCACATTCTAAATGGTACTCTGGTCTAGCCCAGCCAGGCACATCCCCCAGCCCCAGCTTTTGCATGTGCCATTGGGCAGTGGGTGATGCTACTTAGCGAAGCCTAGGTCTCCCATGTGTGTGAGTGCCTTGGCCTGACCTAAACATGCCCTGTAGTTCCCCACTCTAAAGCACCCCACTTCAGCTCTCTAACCTAAGTGTGAGTGCAATGGCCTGATCTATGAAGTCCCCAGAAGTCATCTCTGCCTTGCCAAACATGTCCTCAGCTGTTCCCTCTCCAGCACATCCCCAGACCCCCTTCCCCAGGCAGTTTGCAACTCCTTCACCTTGGGGCTGGGGTGGAGTGTCCAGGTCTGGTGTTCCTTGCCTTCCCATACTCTCTCTCTCTCTCTCTCTCTCTCTCTCTCTCTCTTTCTTAATAAATAAAATAGGCAACTATGTGGGCAGACTGGTATAGTTAACACAAATTTGGCATCAATCAGGCCCAGAATGCCTGCCAGCTTTTGGCTGCTTTTCTCTCAGCAGTGTAACACTTGCTTAGGTACAAGGCAACCTAGAGAGAGGCCTGCTGCTGGGGTCTTTACGAGATCTTTACTTTGTATCGAACCTTTTCTCATTCAGCTGAATTAGACTCTGACATTGTGCTAAGAAGTTGTTCATGGAGGCATTTTCAATGTTTGATAGGTATGAGGCTGTGATGGTTCAAGTCCGAATGCAAAGCCAGACTCAAGCTTGGCATGCTGAAGTTGTACAGCAATTCTTGGGCATCTGGCAGTGGTTGCCTGTATTCTGCACCTTCACCTGACTGCAGCCGTGCTCTCTGCAGTGGATCACTGGCAGAACTGGGATGTGTGTGCCCACTCAGTTTGCCTCAGACAGTAGTGGACAGTGGCAGAGGTGACAGGAGCAGTGCCAGTCACAATGACTCCAAAATCAATGTTTCCAAAGTTCCTCTGTGTGGAGTTTGTCATTGGCCTTCCTCTAGGTCACCTTCCCATTGTCTTCCAACGACACAACCCAGGCCAGGACTGGACTCAGGAAGGGTTCCCTGTGTTGCAATCTGAGTATCCTCAAGGGGCTGGAGCTTCTCCATAGTGGCCATCTGTAGCTTCACCGGTCATGTTCTGTTTGGGAAACCACATCTGTGCTAAGCCCTCCTCTTGGGTACAGCTGTAGATAAGGTTGCAACGTTTGTTTTACCTGTGCAAGTACAGCTGCCTGTACCTTAGAGATGGCTTTTGGGGGTCCTGGTTGCTTTTGGGGGTCCCAAGAGTTGGCATCTCTGGAGAAGTGAGCTGCTCCAGGGCTGATTTTTTTGCTGACAAGGTTCTTGCTGTTATTTTCCACCAGGTTGCGAATTATGGAATGGGAGGACAGTATGAGCCACACTTCGACTTCTCTAGGGTAAGCCCCAATCACAGGTGCAAGGCACCAACTCATAGGAGCACCTCCACTTCTACAATCAGGCCCCCTTCCTGTCCACTTCACCTGGGCAAAGTCTCTGTTATTGGTGAAGCTAAATCTGGAACCATCGGCCTGTGGAATCCAGCAGAACTGGTTGATTCGCTTGCTCGAACCCTGCCATCTCTGCCCTGATTTTTTTTTTTAATTTTTCACATTTGAAAATATTTTATTTTGTTTTATGATACAGTTCTATAGGCTTTGGGTTTACCGAGACTCACCCAGGGTCCCTCCCCCAACCATTGATTTCCCTTCTAGTTTTGCAATGGATGTTCTTCATGAACAGTCATAAGTCCATCATGCTGTTATGGAGGTGTTTTCCGACAACGTATCTGCCCTGATTCTAAAGCAGAAACTCTTAATAGGTCTTTGTGAAGATTATTCTTACCTCATTCTTTCCCCTCACCCCGAATCTCCCAGCATCCTGGCCACTTCCCTTCACAGCCTTGGCCCTCACCCCCTGCTGTGTTGTGGCAAGCACATTAATTACCTTGCTTATACCTTTCTGGCCTCAGTTCTGTGGGTGGTGGGTGAAGTCAGTTGCAAACCTGGGTGAAAGTTGTTGTCTATTGCAGCGACCTTTTGACAGCGGACTCAAAACGGAGGGGAATAGGTTAGCGACATTTCTTAACTATGTAAGTATTGGGTCCAGGCCCACCTGTTCACTCTTCACTTAATTTTATAGAACAATGAACGAGATGCTTTCAAGCGTTTAGGGACTGGGAATCGTGTGGCCACATTCTTAAACTACGTGAGTATGATGTATGCAGCTGATGGGCCCTGAGGAGAGACTAGTCCAATCTCCTGCCCCCTGTCCCGAGTCAGGACTGACCCACCAGCCACTGGAAAAATGAAGAGACCATTGTTTAGTTTCCAGGTCCCTCTGGTCCACACATCTTTGTGGCTAGAGTTGAGAGCTGGCTTTCATTCTCAAATGTGTGGTTCAGACCACTGCCAGGACTTTTATATCCCTGGCTCTGTTTTTTATTTTATCAGGATTTTTTTTTTAGATTATGGTAAAATACACATAAAATAAAACATACCATTGTAACCATCTTAAGAATACAGGTCAGTGGTAATAAATACTTCGTAATGTGCAACCCTCACTACCATGTGGCTCTGAAACTCTTTTTGCCTTGTAAAACTGAAACTTGACACCCATAGAACACTAATTCCAGATTCACTTCCCCTAGTCCTTGAAAACCACCATTCCGTTTTCTGTCTCGTATGATTTTGACTGCTCTAGGAATTTCTGTCTGTCTGTGGCTGGCTGATTTCACTTGGCATAATGCCCTTTAAGTTCATCCACACTGCACTGTATTCTTGCTCCTTTCCAGTAAGCCCAGTGCTGATCTGGACTTTTGGGGTGGATGCCCTGGAAGGTTCCCTTCTTGGGAGCATAACAAGTAGGGAGCTGTGAGGTGTGCTCTTAGCTGGACTTGATGGGCTGCTTCCCACCTGCTGCCTTCGCTCCATCCAGAGACACAATTTCTTCTCCCCTTAGCTTAGCTCTAATGAGGTGCAGAGGCTAGTGAATAACTTAAAGGCTGAAGCTCATATTCATTCTTTGCTTTTAAGTTTTTAACTGTATATGTGTATGCATGCATGCGCACAGCCAGAAGGAGTCATACTGATGAAAAGAACATCTGTGGTTTCTCTCATGGTGCTTGAGGTCTAATATAAGGACTTAATATAGAGACCGTTGTTTAGTTACCATGGTGACATTGCTGTGGAGAAGTAGCTGAGGCTGGGATTCAGAGAAGGCCTCCCTCCACTGGGAAGTAACATGCCGGGTGAGGCATGAAGTTAGGGTGGAAATTAGCTGTTGTAATGTGGTTTCTGGCAGAGAAGAGAATGTATTGGCCTGGAAGAGAAAAAGAGCTTAGGATGTTGAAAAAATAGAAACAGATGGTCATGTCTGGAGAGAGAAGCAAATGATACTGAGAGGGCCTTAGGGTCCTAGAAGAGTCTGGGGTCAACTCCCAGGGTGATGGGAGGGCAGCAGAGGTTTTCTTCTTTCTCATTTACTGCATGTTTTGTTTATACTGTGGGCAAAGACGGGAAGTAAGTGAGCCAGATGAGCAAGAAGTGCTTTGGATGTGTGTCAAGGCAGGTGCTGTGGGGGGGAGTATACCTGTGGGCCCCTGCTCTTGAGTCTCATGGCATGGAGACTGTCCCGGTGACCCATACACGTAGGTAGGGCTGATCGTGGAGCAGAGCCTCCAAACAGCACCGCATGTGCTCAGAGCAGGGTGATCCGCACACCTCATCACATCCTTTGTGATTGAGTTGGCCTGAGAGCCCTGAATAGAGGGGCAAGTTCTGTGCCTTGTGTTCCCAGATGAGTGATGTAGAAGCTGGTGGTGCCACTGTCTTCCCTGATCTGGGGGCTGCAATTTGGCCTAAGAAGGTAAGTTCTAATTCTTGTGGGTTGTACATTGAAGCCATGCTTAGATGTTGTCCCCCCAGTCCCTTTCTGTGGCAGGCTTACCTATCACTGTGGAATGCCTTAGCTGATTCCAAATCTGAGCTTTGACTTTGTGGCCTTAACTTCTCTGTGGAGTCAGAGAGGGAGAGGGAAATCCCTTCTGGAGCAGGCGGTCCTCTTAGGAGAATTCCAGAGCCACATCCCCCAGTATGAAGGAAAGTGAGGGTTTTGGCTTGAGGTTGGGTCCCAGATCCCAGTCTCTGAGAGTTTTTCCTGACAAGGCTGTGTTTTCCCAGGGCACATCTGTATTCTGGTACAATCTTTTGCGG
Source organism: Ochotona princeps (assembly GCF_030435755.1). NCBI lineage: Eukaryota > Metazoa > Chordata > Mammalia > Lagomorpha > Ochotonidae > Ochotona > Ochotona princeps. The sequence continues at coordinate 37,025,008 of NC_080850.1, forward strand.
AGTGGGGAAGGTGACTACCGAACAAGACATGCTGCCTGCCCTGTGCTTGTGGGCTGCAAGTGGGGTGAGTGGCTTATAGGGGTACTGTTGGCGTTGGTGTGCTCACTGTGGTCTTTGATTGTCTGCCTTAGAAACTGAGCTGGGAGACAGCAACTGCCACATTTTAAAAAAGTTTTTCCTGCCATCTGGTAGGTGGTACTATCTGGTCATGTTGCTGACTACTCAGCTGATCCTATGCCAGGAGAGCTGGTTTGGAACACTCTGAGAGCTGCCCAGAGAGGGAAGGACCCTGGGGAAGAACAGGCACCCACCCACTGTTGGTCCAGGATGGTTCTCCAAAGAAACAGGCTCTAACATGGGCTCTGTGGGAGCAGCTGGGGTCTAGCAGCAGGAATGGAAAGAGAGTCCCAGAAAAACAAGCCCTACTGGAACTAGGCACAGGCTCAAAGGGAGCTGCTCTCATTGGCACATGAAAAATGGGAGGCCTTTGTAAAAGGGCCAGGAAAATGGAGCTGGGACCAAATGGTGGAGACTGATGTTTGAGCCCTGTCCTGGGAGCAATGGTCATGAGCCATGAAAAGGCTTGAACTGGGACGTGAAAGGAACGATCGCAAAGATGATTTTGTAGCCCTGTTAGAGAGTTTGAGGGATAGGTTTACAGAACATTTGGAGTAAGGGAAAAAGAGAAGGAAGTAGTTGCTGACTTCAGGGGAAAAACTGCAAGAAAGGAAATGTAAAGTATAATCTATTATGTGGCTCAAGATGATGTCAAAGTTTCACATCTTAATTTTAAATTTTGTAGTGTGATGATCTTTGGAAGATAGGTGGGGAGAAATAAGCGTTTATAGGTAGAAGAAAATAAGTTCAAAATTGGAAATCATGAAATAATCCTGGAAGCATGTTATTTAGAAAACTGAAGTTAAATGCCAAAAGAAATAGTGAACGTTGACTATCCTCTGCAAATGAGGATTGAATATTGGAGAGAATGGTTTAAGAGTTTGCTGTTTATTATTATGAAATTGTAGATAGTTTGATTTGTTCAACTAAGTTTACTGTAAAAAACTGTATGACTTCAGTAGTACAATAAAATTATTCCTACTCATTATAAGGAAGAGGAGCAGAATCCTGATCCCTGATATTGGAGACACAGCTTAGATAATACAATGCTGGTACTAGCTCTGCTGCTCTGGGGCCCACAGCCCGTAGATTGGACATGCTAGCCATCCACAACGCTAGCAGGCTTTCTCACTCCTCTCAGTTTTCCCTGCCGCCTCCCAGTAACAGAGATTTCCTAAGGTACCTGACACATACCAAGCCAGTTCCCACTTGATGACATTCCCATCCTTCTCCCACTTGCTGGGACTCCTGTTGGTATGTTAGCTGTGTTGGTATGTCCAGCTTCTCTCAGATAACTTGTGTTCAGCTTCCTATTCCAGCCCTGAGTTCTCTTCTTCCCTCACATGGTTTGATGTCCCATTGGCTCTGTTCCCATGACAGCCTTCATACGCATATCTTGGATCACTGGCATGGGTCTTCCTCAATAGCACATGAGCAACTTGAGACCTGAGACCATGTCTTCCTGGAGTCTGAGTCCCAGGATACTGTGCAGGAATAATCATGAAGTAACCTTTGGCTACTGAACTTAGGAGTAGGATGATAATATACTTGCTTTGTGTTCACAGTCTCCAACAAGTGGTTCCATGAACGAGGACAGGAGTTCTTGAGACCTTGCGGATCGACAGAAGTGGACTGACGTGCTTTTCTGCCCCGCCCTTCCTGGCCCCACAGCCCATTTGAACTCCAAGTTCAGTGAGACAGACACCTTCATATGTTCCAGATTCTATCAGGCGGGTCTTTGGAAGAGTGAACATTTGTCTGGAGTCGGGACTTGGGAGAGTGTGCTGGGATGGGTCCTGGTGTCCTGGTCCCCAACCTCTGTGGTCAGACTGTGCCATCCCTGGCCCCGAGTGTAGGGTCAGAGTGGCTGCAGCAGAGTCACTGTCTAGCGCCAAGCAAGGTGCCTTTGTACCTCAGATGTTCTAGGTGTGAGATATTTCGGTGAACCAAAGTTCTGATACCTTGTTTACATGTTTGTTATTAAGACATTTCTATCAGTTGTGGCTTTAACAGGAAAAAATAATAATAAATTATCCCTGCCAGAAGCCTTAAAGAGCCTTATTTGTTGTGTTTTATTCTTTTTTGATGGGGAGCTTTTACAAAGCCTGTCATTTTGTATGCTTTGCCTTGTGTTAGTAGACTCTGGATAACGAATTAGTGGCAGAAGCCTGGCTTTGCGGTCTAGACCTGGTTTTACCATATGTGTTTTCTCCAAGCTTTGGTGTGTTTTGTTTGTTTTGTTTTTCTAAAAAGTAGAACAAATCATCTCTCCTTGACTCCTAGAGAACATAAAGATGTATACTTATGAGTGTGATGCTGTTATAATCTGAACATCCTTATTTTAACATTTAAAAATACATAAGAACACTTCAAAAAGTTTATAAAAAATGGAATGTAAAGATAGGCATGTGGCGTGGACTCTTGATGTCGTGGTTAAGATATCACTTGGAAATATATCCTATATTAGAGTGCTTGGATTCAAATCTTGGTCTTTGCTTGTCATTTCAGCTTTTTGCTAATGCGAACCCTGGAAGGCAGCAGTTGACAGCTCAGGTAATTAGATACCTGCCTCCCATGTTTCCTGGTGCATATAAACATGCTTTTTTTTTTTTTTTTTAACATTTGTTTATTTTTATTGGAAAGGCAAATTTACAAGAGACAGAAAGAGATCTTCCAACCATTGATTCACTCCCCAGATGACCACAATGGCCGAGGCTGAGCCGATATGAAGCCAGGAGCCAGGAGCTCTTCCGCGTCTCCCATGCAGGTGCAAGGTCTCTAGGCTTTGGGCCATCCTCTATTGCTTTCCCAGGCCACAAGCAGGGTGCTGGATGGGAAGTAGAGCAGCTGGGACAGAGTATCCATATGGAATTCCAGTGCTTTGCAAAGGGAGGATTAGCCAACTAGGCCATCATGCTGGGCCTTAAATATACATTTCTTTAGGGTATATAGGAAGTACTTCCTCTTCTCTTTCTCTATAATTCTGACTTTCAGGTAAAATTTTAAAAATCTTTTGAAGAAGTTTTAAAAGATACTTATTTTGGTACAAAGAAATTTGAAATCCATGACTGTGAGAGAGATTTTAAAATGCCATGGGAAATACATTTTCTGATTAAAAGTATACATTGTTTTCAAAATTTCTTGCACTAGAACCTGCATTGTGGCTCAGTGGATTAAGCTGCCACTTGCTACGTCAGCACCATTTGAGTGCTGATTTTAGTCGTGCCTCCTTCACTCCCAACCCAACTCCCTGCTATGTGCCTGGGAAAGCAGGAAAAGATGCTTAGAACCCTGCTATCCATTTGGAAAATCCAGTTGGAGTTCTGGGCTGCTGGTTTTGGTTTGGCACAGCCATGGCCTTTGTGGCCATTTGGTGAATTAATCAGAGGTAGAAGTGTCTCTCTGTGTGCCTTTCAAATAAATAAATCTTTAAAACTTTTTTCTTATACCAAAATAAGATTTCATTTTTTTCTACTAATGTTTTTGAGATTCCTGTTGATAGGAGTTGGCTTTAGTGCCTTGTAAATTATGAATAATGCTGCCCCAGCCATTTTGATGGATGACTCCAGCGCACATAAACATGCATTCCTGGTAGGGATAATATTAGGAAGCAGAAATATCCATCACAAGTGGTATAGTAACAGTCAAGCTCCCCAACTAGACTGCTGCTCCTGGTCTCCAGTCTCAGGGAAAATCATATAGACATGTAGTCTGGTTGTAGAGACTGGGCCATCTTAGTTGCTGATTCCTGTGCAGAGATGAAGAAAATCCCAAAGTGTGCATGAAAGAAAACTTGAAGTACCTCTTTGAAGGGTGGAAAGAAAAGGGAGTTGAGGGTGCCGCGCGGTAGCCTAGCAACTAAAGTCTTTGCCTTGAATGTGCCAGGATCCCATATGGGCGCCAGTTCTAATACTGGTGGCCCCACTTCCCATCCAGCTCCCTGCTTGTGGCCTGGGAAAGCAGTTGAGGATGGCTCAAAGCCTTGCAACCCTGCACCCGTGTGGGAGACCTGGAAGAGGCTCCTGGCTCCTGGTTTGGGATTGGCTCAGCCTCGGCCATTGTGGCTGTTTGGGGAGTGAATCATCGGATGGAAGATCTTCCTCTCTGTCTCTCCTCCTCTCTGTATATCTGACTTTGCAATAAAAATAAATAAAAATTTTTTTTAAAAAGAGTTGAACAATGTTTTAGGTCATGTTCTATGACAAGTTTGCTATGTTTTGTGTAATAGTGCCAACAACTCAGAGCCATCAAGGTGACATGGGGAACACAGTCATAGCCACCAAATAGAAAGCCAGCTGGTCAGTGAAAAGGATCCACCAGGTGGAGGGTCAGACTCAAGACAACTGAGCAGCAAGTTTAGGGCCACAAGCTGGAAGTCACAGCTCCCATTCTGTCAGTCACACCCAGGCCAAATCTAGGAACCAGGGACTCTATTCTGATCTCCCACATGAGTGGTAAGGCCCCAAGTACTTGGGCCTTCTTATGCTACTGTCCCAGGTACATTAACAGGAAGTTAGATCAAAAACATAGGTCCAGGACTCAAAACTGGTGCTCCCATATGGATTGCTATGTTGCAAGTGGTAACTTAACCTGTTGCATATCACAGTACTGGCCCCCAGCTCTCTTGATAATGGGACTTCCTGCTCTGACAATTTTCCCAAGCTTTTCCTTTATTACAGATGCTTTTCTTATCTTTTTTTAAGATTTATTTATTTTATTACAAAGTCAGATATACAGAGAGGAGGAGAGACAGAGAGGAAGATCTTCCATCCGATGATTCACTCCCCAAGTGAGCCACAGCGGCCAGTGCGCGCCGATCTGATGCCAGGAACCAGGAACCTCCTCCAGGTCTCCCACGCGGGTGCAGGGTCCCAAAGCTTTGGGCCATCCTCTACTGCTTTTCCAGGCCACAAGCAGGGAGCTGAATGGGAAGTGGAGCTGCCGGGATTAGAACCGGCGCCCACATGGAATCCTGGTGCGTTCAAGGTGAGGACTTTAGCCGCTAGGCCATGCCACCGGACCCGCTTTTCATATCTTACTTAAGATGTTTTGCTGTACCCCAAGATCATTAAGATGTTTCCTGTTTTCTAAAAACCATGCAATAGATAATATGAAGTGTAAGGGCCTATATTTAAATTTTTTTGCACATTTTGTATGATCAGGTAGGCTTATGCTATCTGTAAGTAATCAATAACTACTAAATCCCAGACTTAACATGTGAAAATGGTTTTCATCTGAGAAAGTACTGGTTGTAAAGTAGCTGCTATCTCTCTGCAGTCATATCTAATCTCCCTCTAGTGGCTTCTGTCAGCAGAGCCTAAAAGGAAGTAAGCTGGTAAGGAAATCTGGGAAATGTAGTTTATGGAGTCATGGCTCTGTAAGAGTCGAAAATGGATGAGCTTCAGCTGAGAACAGAAAATGAGGGGCACATATTTAAAGATTTATTTATTTATTAGAAAGGCAGATTTATGGAGAAAGAAAGATCTTCGTTTCCTGGTTCTTTTCCCAGGTGGCCACACAGCTGGAGCTGAATTGATCTGAAGCCAGGAGCTTCTTCCAGGTCTCCAACCTGGGTACAGGGTCCCAAGGCCCCAAGAGGGAGCTGGATGGGAAGTGGGGGCAGCCAGGACATGAAATGGCACCCATATGGGATGCTGGTGAGTGCAAGCAAGGATGTTAGCCACTAGGCTACTGTGCCAGGCCACCCCCCCTTTTTTTTTAGGATTCCTGTTTAAGGATTTCTGAGCTTCTTGAATATTTACAGTTGGGAAAGTATTAAACCATTTTCTTGTTTAGTATTGTCTGTGCTCCTTCTGAAACTGATTAAATGTAAGTCCATATAATGCTCTTTTTCTTGCCTTTTAACCCATCTTCCATATTTTTTATACTTATGTTATATACAGCTACCCTGTAGTTTACTAATTCTGTTACTATATACATCTAGGACATTTTCCTTAAGGAATTTAAAGATAAGATACAGGTTTTTTTTTGTTGTTGTTGTTGGGGTGTTATTTTGGGGGGGTGCTTGTATAATATACATGGCTTGTATCATATATATATAATACTTCTGTTTTGTTTTATGACACTGTTTCATAGGCACTGTGATTTCCCATCCCCCTCTCCAGGTTCCCTCTCCTCCCCACTGATTTCCCCTCTAGTTTTACAATGGGTATCTTTCATGAACATTCGTAAGTCCATTGAAGTGTCTCCTGACAGTGTAGCCATGGACCATGTCAGAGGGTCCAGCATCCTGCTGTCAGGACATCTTTAGCCATTTCACTGGGAGTCCATCCTTGTCTTGTATGCTTAGGGGCATACTGCTCTCTGTCTCCACATTTGAACTATCAGTTTCCTCTACACTTCCATTATGCATCCCCTTAAGTACAGAGCCAGTATTCACAATCTACAACGGGGAGAAAAATATTAAACTTTCATCAACATAAAGTTAATGAACATGCAACAAAAAATACCAATGAGTCGCTAAAGTGGTGAAAAAGAGTATCAAGAACCTTTATGTAGGAATAGATGCCAGCCTGTGACCCCGTGACTCATGTGGTGCTAAAGAAATTACAGTAAAAACTAAAAAAAGGGACATTAACAATCTCAGGTGTTTACACCAATCTATCTCTTATGGATGATCGATTAATGAATCACATCACAAGAATTTATCAAGAAAGTTGTATCAATTCTATTAAAAAGCTGGCTGTTCTGAAGGCTTTGTATCCTTCTGCCCCCTACTGACTGCTTTGAAGATTTTTCTTTATTTGGTTTTCAATGGTTTTACTAATTCCTAGAGTAGATTTATTTTTTTGTTATTTTCCTGCTTGTGTTTACAGGGTTTCTTGACTTGCTAGAGTGACCTGTTAAATTAATTTTGAAAAATTTTTAAATTTTTTTCAGTTATTCTTTATGTTCCATTTTCGTCCTCTCTTCTCAGAGACTCTAGTAATCGTAGTGTTGGAACATGTCACTGTGTTTCAGGTAGCTCCCGTCCTCTTTTGTATATCCTATCCTTTTTATTCTTTAGGCTTCAGATCAGGTACATTTTCACTGATGATTTGCAGTTCATTTGTCTTTTGCTAAATCTATCAGTTTCTTAATTTCGGTTCTTACATTTTTTCACCTCCAGAAATACCCACCCATTCATTTCTTTTGGCTTTTCCGATTCATTTTGTGTGTGTGTGTGTGTGTGTGTGTGTGGTGGGGGTGGAAATTTATCTTGTTTCTGTTTTTCTTGGACCAGTGACTCAGTTACTTGAAAGTTCTTATCTGATGACCCCATGATTTAGATTTCCTGTGGTTCTGTATCTCACCCCACCCTGCCTTGGTTTCTGGCCACTTAGTCCACTCTGTTGGTGTGCGTCGCATCTTTAAACAATGCTGAATGTTTCTTAGGACAAGCTGTAGAGGCTCTGGGTGGTTAAAACCTCCTACACAAAGGGCTGATGCTTTCTACTGCTAGGCAGAATGGAGACTGGTCACTTTAATCTAGTCAGAGCCTGAGCTGACAACTGACCCAACTGAGGCTGGATTGCTGCTTTTAAAGACTCTACCTTCATCTGTTTGTTCCGCTCATATAGGCTGTAATCTAGAGATATTCAATTTCTGATTGAGAACCTAGAGTGTCTGATGGGTCTGTTCTCATTGGAAGTTACTCAATTCTAATTCCCCCCTCCTTTTTTAAAGATTTTATTTATTTTTACTGAAAAGGCAGATTTACAAAGAGAAGGAGAGACAGAAATATCTTCTGTTTGCTGATTCACTTCCCAGCTGGCCGCAATGGCCACAGCTAAGTTGATCTGAAGCCAGGAGCCTCCTCTGGGTCTGCTGTGCTAGGGTTCAGAGTCCCAAGGCTTTGGGCCATCCTTTATAACTTTCCAGGCCACAAGCATGGAGCTGGATGGGAAGTGGAGCAGCTGAGACACAAACCAGTGCCCATATGGGATCTTGGCACATGCAAGGTAAGGATCAAGCCACTGAGCCATAGCGTTGGGCAGCTCAACTCTAATTCTTATATCCTTAATACCTACACCCTGCCTGAAAAAGTCATCCCTCTTTTCAGAGATTTTGAATTTTTCGAAAATTTTAGCCTTCCATTCTCCACAGCTCCAGAGTTCAGCAAATGTCTTAGGTAAACAGAGTAAACAGGCTGAACGACTAACTTTTCCACCCATCCTATTTAGGAGTTTGATAAACTACAGTGTAAGTTTTGTCTTCATTGCCCATGTTTTACTGTTGACCTGGTTCCTCATCCTTAGTCCATGCCTAAAATCAGTAAATTCTTTATGGATAAAAGAGGCTACAGACTTTTGACTCAAACACATAAGATTCAGTCTTTCTTAGGATCTTGATGCCAAATCCTTTTCTGCTTCAGTTAAAACATATTTTTGAGAAACTTTATCCAGCTTTCATGGTTCGTTTTTCCTTTTGATATGAAAGTTGTTCTACTGTAAGTTATTCTATTTTGGCTGGAAGTTGCCATTTAATCGATTTTTTAGGATTAAAAAATTGCTTTAAGTTATTTTTCCTTTATTCAAAAAGCAGAGTTCCAGACAGAAAGGAGAGACAGAAAGGAGACTTCCATGCTCTGGTTTACTCCTTAAATGTCCACAAAGGCCGGTGCTGAACCAAGGCAACACCAGGCGTTTCCTTTAGGTGTCCCACGTGGGTGGTGGAGCTCCAGGAATTTGGGCCATCTTCCACTGCTTTGTCCAGGCCATTACCAGGTAACTGGATTAGAAGTGATGTAGTCAAGACCCAAACTGGCATCTACATGGGATGCTAGCATTGCATGCAGTAGCTTTACCCACACTGGCCTCTATTTGAATTTTAAAAATTTCTTTTTCAGGCCTGGCGCCGTGGCCTAGCAGCTACAGTCCTCACCTTGAACACGCCCCGAGATCCCGTATGGATGCCAGTTCTAATCCTGGCAGCTCCACTTCCCATCCAGCTCCCTGCTTGTGACCTGGAAAAGCAGGCAAGGATGACCCAAAGCCTTGGGACCCTGCACCCGCGTGGGAGACCTGGAGGAGGCTTCTGGGTCCTGGCTTCGGACTGGCGCAGCACCGGCCATGGCAGTCACTTGGGGAGTGCATCATCGGATGGAAAATCTTCCTCTCTGTCTCTCCTCTCTGTATATCTGACTTTGCAATAAAAAGAAATAAATCTTAAAGTATTTTTCCTGTGAAATACACAGAAAACCTTATCTTTTCTATCCTCTTTCATTTTCTGGTATAATGATATTACACATTTATCTTGAACATCTCCTACATTAAGAATAGAATCAGCCATTAAGGAAATCTGTCATGTGTTGATGTCTGTTAATCTTGTATGATTATAGAAACAAAAACAGGATACTTTCTACCACTGGCACAAGGCCAATACTTAGCCTTGTGTTAACATGTTTATTATGGCAGCCAAGCTGCTAAGTATTTCAATATGTATTTGGTAGTGTGACAGTGATATTACAGTCTGTTGTTTAATCATACAACAGTTCTTTAGAATAGGTAATCAAGCATCTGAAATTAGGGGGCCCAATGCGACGACTCAATGGCTAAATTCTTCCCTTGCAAGTGCTGGGATCCCATATTGGTGCCTGTTCATGTCCCAGCTGCTCAACTTCCCGTCCAGCTCCCTGCTTATGCCCTGCAAAGGCAGTAGAGGATGGCCCAAAGCCTTGGGACCCTGCACCCTCTTGGAAGAGCCAGAAGAAGCTCCTGGCTTTGGATTGAGCTCAGCTCTGGCCATTACGACCACTTGGGGAGTAAAACAGCTGGTGGAAGAGCTTTCTCTCTGTCTCCTTTCTGTAATCTGATCTCTATTTCCAATAAAAATAAACATCACTGGGCCTGGCAGCGTGGCCTAGTGGCTAAAGTCCTCGCCTTGAACGTGCCAGGATCCCATATGGTCGCCGGTTCTGATCCCGGCAGCTCCACTTCCTCTCTGTCTCTCCTCCTCTCTGTGTGTCTGACTTTGTAATAAAAATAAAAATAAATCTAAAAAAAAAATCTACTTCTCAAATAAAATAAATAAATAAATAAATCTTAAAAAAAAAAAAAATAAACATCACTTTTTAAAAGTTAGAAAATGTACCCAAAGTCACATGTCTTGTCTAATGAAACTCAAAATAATTTTACAATGTGTTTTAGTTTGCTAAGGTTGACATAAGAAAAATAAATACTAACTGGGTGGCTTCAACAGAGATTTGTTTTTCTCACAGTTCTAGAGGTTGGAAATCCAAGAATATGGATTTGGTGATCTAAAGTATCAGCAGGTTCTTCTGCGACTTTTCTTGGCTGGCAGATTGCTACTCATTTGTGTTCTCATCGCTTTTTGTAAGGATACCATGTTAGATTAAGGCCCACCCATATGGGTTCAATTTTATCTTTAAGGCCATTTTTCAAGTATAGTCATATATTTGGTTAGGGCTTCAAAAAATTGATTTTAGGGGACCACACCATGCTATTCATGTGAGATCTAAAATACTGTTGGGAATCAAAATAAAAAAATACAGGAAGGCAGGTGTTTGGCACAGCAGTATACTGCATCATTATTGGAGTGTCTGGCCCAATTTCATGACTGTCTACTTCACATCCAGTTTTTCCTGCTGACGTATCTACTGGAAGACAACAGATAATGACACAAGCACTCGTGTCCCTCCCACACACATGGGAGACATGGATGAGTTCTGGCTCCTGGCCCAGACCAGGTCAGTGTGGGTATTTGGGGAGTAAAATAGACACAATAGAATTGTGTCTTTTTTTTTCCCCTTTCAATTAAAAAGTATGTCGGGGTGAGGAGTTGAGGAGAATAATACATTTTCTTATTTTTTGTGTAATGGATATGACCCATCACAAACAAGTACATCAAGTTATTAAATATGTTTGCAGAAAAGTCATGTAAAAAAGAAGCTGGCTTTACCGAAATGAGGAAAAAGGGACATGGGGTTAGCTTTTGAAATAACTAGAAAAAGATGATGCTGACAAAATATCTTTGAGATTATAAATATAATAATGAAACAACTATAGTAGTTGTGTGCGTGTATAGAGTGTAAAAGCCATTATTCTCTCCAGGATTATGCCAAATAAGTTCATAGCCTTAATGTGCAAAAATGCTTCCTCCACGAATTCAGATATAAACTTTTCAGTACTGTATAAAGGATATATAACTTCTTGTGCATACAATGAGCAGATGGAAAGTTATGTTCTAAAAAACTACATTCAAAATACATGAATCCTAACAGGCATCAAAATCAAATACAACCAAGGCACTTTGCATAAATTACGGATGGTTGTCAAATATTGTAAAATGCCTCATCAGATGACAAAATTCAGCAGCCTGAAATGCAAAACATCTTGGTGCAAACAGATTACAACTTTATTTTTTCCCAGTGTGATATTTTGAGAACTAAGGGAAAAAACTCATAAAGGTTTCTATTTTTTAAATTAATACATATATATATTTGTATGACTAACAAAAGACCTACCACTTTGCTTTTTAACAAATGAAAGTAACTCTGAAAATATTTGATTAATGTAAAACTTTAACCAAAGATATAAATATACTTGAATACTTAATTAGAAACGAACAAATCATTGGAACAATCTTTGAATTATTATCGGAACACTGTTTAACAATAGAAATTTAAAGAAATTGTAGATATCCTAGAAATTGAGAGAAGAAAAATCAAATGAAGTGTCTTCAGATTTTAAATTTTTACCTAGAGAAAAGTGATTTTCTATGAACACATCTTATTTACAAAAAGAAGCTATATGATTTGCCTCCTAAATAGTCTGGCAATTAAATGCTGTGAAATTTTCATCTAGAGTAATTCTATGCAGCATGCAGTATCAATAACATCAGCATGGTTTGGGCCCTCTAAAACTGATATGTCAGTGGTCTTATTCAAATTTGGAAGCAAACTTGAGCATGTTTTAAAACAATACCAATCGCAACAGCAGTCTGCAAAAATAAATGTCAGTAAACTGGAGTGAATTAAAAATTAAGATTGTCCCTTGGTCAAGAGCATTTTGAAAATTAAATTCATGATGCTCATACTTCATTTTAGTGTACCAACACAATTCTTTCTGTATTTTCAGCTAACGTTTCAGAGAAAATTTGCCATTAAAAGCATACACAAAGGACATCACACTTCTACCTTAAACTCCAATACAGCCCTTCCCAGCACTGCTCTTACAATTCTTGACACTTGATTTCCTATCATTAAGGGTTCTCAGCTTTAGCAAACAAAAACATTAAGACACCCAGTTAAACTTTCTGCCTTAGTGCTTCCGAGGAAGAAAGTATCTTTACAGAAGAATCATGTCAAAATAAAAAGAAGTTTCCAATAAAGTCATTTTGCGTAAGAAAAACTCAAGTTAGTGTTCATCCAAATGCAAACTGAACTGGGCATCCTGGATTTTTCTGGCAACCCGAAACAGTTCTCCCGTGGGTGAACAAGACGGCATCCCTGCTGTCTTGTCCCCATAGGCTCTGCAGAGGCGGTGGTTGGGGGGGTGGGGGACGGAGCGGTGGGGGCAGTGCGCTCTTCGCAGCTACCAGCCTCTGGCCCCTGGGAGCCTGTGTGCTTGTGGGTCCCTCACTAGAATATTCTTCCCTCAGGGAGCCGAATTTCAGCCCTCTGTTCCTTTCAAGGCTGCTGCAAGTCCACCTTTCATGGCTGCTGTGAAAGGCTGCACCCCCATTTCCCCTTATCTATTTACCTCAGCTACCTCATCCATTTGGGTGGTAGTTTACACTTTGGTTTTCCGACCGGTGTCAAAGCTCCATGAGGGAAGCAACTTAGTTCTTTACATCTCAGGGGCGGGGGCAAGGAGAGAGAGGCGGAGCTTCGGGCAGCTCACGGAAGGGGCGGGGCCAGAGGCTTCTGGAAAGGTCTCCGGCCTCTGGCACGTGTTCCTGAGGTACTGTGGCGGGATTGGTGACTTGGCAGCGGGCGGCGACGAGCGAGGCTGTGGCTGTGGCTGTGGGAAGCGCCTCCTTCGGAAGTGGCCGCTGGAGTGCGGCCTCTCAGGAGCGCCCACAAGGTACGCAGGCGGGTGGGGCAGCCCCGAGGGAAGGCTCTGAGTGTCTTCCGTGGTGCCTTGAGGACCTCATGGCCAAGGCAGATGGTAATTTGAAAAAGCTGATTTAAGTTTTGTAAAGATTTTTTTTTTTAATTCCAAACTTAGGATGGGAAATGTATAGGAAAAGGCCTTGGGTTTTGAGAAACACAAATGTTTATGGTTTGAAGGCGCTTTTAGGTGTCTTTCTGGAAGTTACGTTACCAAGGTGGAGGGTCAGCAAACTCCTCGGGGGGCCTGCCCCTCGCCTGCAGCCCCCCAGAAAGCCTGTCCACCTTTGTCCTCATGAGCCTGTGAGTCGCAGAATGTGACAAATGTAACAACCCTGATGGCGCACGGCTGCCCTTCTGATTTCACTGGCAAGCGGCTGTGCTCTCCTCTCACCTTGCTCTGCCCGCCTTCCTCCTCCTTCCTATTCTCTGTGTTTGTGTATACATGAAAGAATTCTGCAAGGAAAAATGTTGACACAGATAAACGTTGCACACATCTGTGGATTAGTGATGTACCAATACATATACACATTGTGTTGCATGCAGTCAGTCACGGTATCCAGCTCCTCACACAGGCAGTATTTCTATAGAGTGCAATCATGCTAAAATCCTGGCTTCTCTTTTTTGTTGTTGTTTTGTTTTAAATAGGGAGATATACGGTGCGCTAACATTGGCTGTAGTCGTGCTGCTGTGTGGTGAACGCCCAGAACGTCTTGCACCTGTTTAACTGTTATTTAGATCCCATTAAGCTTCCAACCTGGATCCCCTCTCTCCTGCCCAAACTGTGGTACAGTGGCACTGTTAGACTTCACACTTCCATGAAATCACCATTTTTAAGTTTCCACGTGAGAGTGAGATCATGTTACTGGTCTTTTCACTTGGCTTATTTCACGTACCCTAAACTTTGCTTTCTGTGCTTGCTTGATTTCACTTAATGAACACCAATTCTGTCTCTGACAGAAAAAAGTATACAATCTTGTCATTTGCAACGTTATTTTTAGTTCAGGGCGTCTACTCCAACTTCCTGCTTGGAATTGCGCAGTAACGTGCTCAGGGTCCTCCTAGTGGCCAAGTCCAACAGAAGCTTTTTTTTTTCCTTTGCCCTTGCAGGGAGGCACTTGGTGTTTCACAGTGTTTGTGTTCCCAGCCTCTCCTGCTGACTTGTCTTCATCTGCTTAGCTTTCTCCTGGACTCTTAGGTAAAATAATTTTGTCTACTTACTTTCAAGAGTGTAAACCGTGAAAGCAAGGATCTTAATTACTCCCCTGCCGTAACATTTCTATGCTCATTATTTATTAGGTTGTCTTTTTACATTCAAATCTTTCTCTTGAGTTCTCTTCTAGACACTTTATATATCCACTTTAGTGGATAACAGAGCCTGTTGTGAAAAAAACAAAAATAAAAAACCTGGTGATAGTGACTAATGGGATGACAGGCCCTCTTGAAAATCTTAGGAAACTTAGGGGACTTTCTCCTTCAAAAGTATGCACCATGGTTTTAGAGTGCCTCAGACCTATTAAAGAATTCAGCTGTTGGGTCAGGGCTGCCGGAAATGATTATGATGAAATGTAAAAGTTACACTTTTGTGGGTATTGTGTCGGATTTAGAACCTCTTAATGAGAAGACATTGCCATCCAGCCTTCATCAGACAGTAACTTTGATTAGTTTATGAATCTGGTTTGCTTCAGCAGTAGCAGAATTATGGATTGAGAAGTTCTGAATTTGTAAAAGTTAAATTTGTAAAAGTGAAAAGGGATTATCCTTTATCTGTGGAAGCTAAAATGAAAAAAAATGCTTGTGTGTATCAGTATTGTTACAAATAGTTCTTGTCAGTTTCTGTTTTTAAGCCAATCACTATGGATTTTGCATTACAACAGTCATAATGATCTGTGATTAAAATTTACTGTATATTGGGTGAAATAGCCATTTTACCATTCAATGATTTTTTTTTTTTATAGCCATTGCTGTATTCCTACTAACTAGGGACTTTTTGCTGTTTATTTGTTCAGCATTCTACTTGATAGAACATGAAACCCTTGCTTGTAATGAAAGTTACAGTTAGGCTAAAACCAAAAAGTCAAAGGTGTAAGGTTGGCATTCATGTTAAGAAACAAAAATTCACAGAGTAGAGTTAAACTTAAAACAAGTTTTATTGGGAGCAGTCCTGGGTGAGTTTTACTGGTCTGGTGCAGACAGTGGGCCAGGGAAGTCGCACCCAGGGGATATGAGGGGTTGTTTTTATCAGGGGGCTGTAGAGGTGGGGGTTGGGGACAAAGGAATGTGCCTACTAGAGTGTTATAGGCTCCCCTCGACTTTGGGGGGATCTGAACCTCACTGCTGGCCTAGGAGGGAGCTGCCTTCTCCTGGTGCGGCCTTATCAACCACCCTTCTCGCCTCCTCCTAGGCCTCCTGTCACTCACCACGGCTGGGTCTTACAAAAGAGGATCAGCTTTGCTCTGGACAAGAATCAGGTGCTATTCAAGGTCTTTTAGAAAATCCTTCCTAGTGAAGGTCATTTGCTCCCTTCCTTTTGAGGACCAAGCTACAGTTGAGGTTCCGGAATTTGGTGTCTTGTAGGGTGAGCCCTGAGTGAGCAAACCATTATAAGAACTGCCCGAGATCCCAGGAGTTTCCTTTTTCCTTTTTTTTTTTTTTAAGATCTTATTTTTATTACAAAGTCAGATATACAGAGAGGAGGAGAGACAGAGAGGAAGATCTTCCGTCCGATGATTCACTCCCCAAGTGAGCCGCAACGGGCCGGTGCTGTGCCGACCAGAAGCCAGGAACCAGGAACCTCCTCCAGGCCTCCCACGCGGGTGCAGTGACCCAATGCATTGGGCCGTCCTCTACTGCTTTCCCAGGCCACAAGCAGGGAGCTGGATGGGAAGTGGAGCTGCCGGGATTAGAACCAGTGCCCATATGGGATCCCGGAGCTTTCAAGGCGAGGACTTTAGCCGCTAGGCCAAGCCGCCGGGCCCCAGGAGTTTTCTTTTAGGAGAATTTTTTTTTTTTACTTCGTGACCTATTGGTTGGGAATTTCTCAGTTCTCATATTTCCTTTGGGGCCACTGGGTGTGACTTTGAGATTGACCCCACCATCTCCTGAATTCAATCTGTTTTGTCTCTCTTACTCTTTTACCAATGTGAAGTTTTAAATATGTATATATATAAAGCTATATATGTAGCTCTAAAACTATATATAAAGTTATATATAAAGTATATATATGAAATTCAAGGAGACATTCTTGAACTCTTCTCAACTTCTAGATCCAGCTCTGGTTTTTCTTCTTCTTTTGACTGCGACTTTCCAGTATTTGGTATTGTCTGGTCCTCTTTTCTCCATCGTTAATTGTGGCTCTGAGTTTCTTGGTAGCTATCTATTGCTTTCTCTAAAGACTCTGACTTCTAGATACTATTTATATTTTGATAACTCTTCAATTTTTAATTCCAGTTTTTGTCACTTTCTAGATTGCAGCTCCAGCTCTATTTAGATGGTCTGTAATTTCTTCCATGTTAACATAGACCAAACCAGGCTCCTTATAAAATCAGCCCTGCAAGTCCATGGTTCCACATGTACAAATTCAATCAACCACAGATTAAAACTACTGAGAGGGTGTTGCATAAGTATTGAAAATGTACAGACATTTTTATTATTATTTCTAAGCACAGTATAACAACTATTTACATACCACTTAAGTTGCATTAGCTATTACAAGTAATGTAGAACTCAAAGTATATTATAGGATGTGCATAGATTATTTCATGTAAAAGAATTGAACATCTTCAGATACTGGCATGTGTAGAGTAGAGCATGAGGAAGGTTGTGCTGGAACCACTATGCTGAGGTTACTAAGGAACTACTTCTCTTAAATAGTTCCTGTAATACTTGTCCCTTATGAATGGCAAAAATGATTGATTGTTACTGTGAGCCACAAACTTGGCTAGGAGGAGATTCTCTTCTCTCTGTTGCTCTTGATAACTATTCATGTGGACGTTTATTCATCCCTCTTTGTTTCTGCTTTGTTCTTAACAAAAGAGCAATCTTAGAATTTTGGCACATGGTTTCAGTTTCATCTGTGAGAAGACAGGGTTTCTTTTAAAATTATTAATTGCACTGAAAAAGTGTATGTAGATGTTTAAACAAACATGGGGTCTAAACAAACTTAGGTAAAAGTGAAATAGAGCAAAATGTTATAGTGCCTCCTCCTACCTCCCTACTGCCCCTTTCCCTTTTAGGGCAGTGGTTCTGAACTAAGAGCCCTTGCGTCACTCTCTAAAGATAGAAATGAACATGAATGTGGATCCAAAGATAGTATCTCTAGGGCTTTTATCAAAAGTAAGTGTAATTTTTACAATGACATATGTTAAGTTTACAATCACAAGCTTAACCCTCTACTAAATAAAAAATTCAACAAGTAGAAAGTAGGAAAAACAAAACACTGTAAAAAATTCAAAAGAAGAAAAGAAAGGAAGAGGAATCATAGGGTGTAACATATCATGTTTTAAAACTGTTTATATGAAATACATGAAATGTGCACCCTTTAAATAAATTTTACAAACTTTAAGTAAACGCAATAGCAAGAGAAAAAAAGTAAGTGTAGAGCTTATCTAAAGGACCATACACCAAATCCAGGCCAGGGGACTCACGGGATGGCCAGTCACAATCCTAAATAATGAAAATACTTAACACTGACTGTCCACAGACAACAGAAAGCAGAGTTAAAATTAGACCAGAAGAGCGGCTTGATAGCCTAGTGGCTGAAATCCTTGCCTTGCATGCGCCAGGATCCCATATGGGCATTGGTTCATGTTCCAGCTGCTCCACTTCCCATCCAGCTCCCTGCTTGTGGCCTGGGAAAGCAGTCAAGAACGGCCAGAAGCCTTGGGACCCTGCATCTGCATGAGAGACCTGAAGAAGTTCCTTGCTGGATCCTGACTTCAGATCTTAGTTCTGGCGGTCACAACCACTTGGGGAGTGAGCAAGTGGATGGAAGATCTTTCTCTGTGTCTCTCCTTCTCTCTGGAAATGTG
The DNA here is from genome assembly GCF_030435755.1 of Ochotona princeps. NCBI lineage: Eukaryota > Metazoa > Chordata > Mammalia > Lagomorpha > Ochotonidae > Ochotona > Ochotona princeps. Next base: position 37,043,227 of record NC_080850.1, read on the forward strand.
ACTTTCCAATAAATAACATCTTTTAAGAAAAATTAAACCAGGAGCTTCATATAGCAGGGGCTTTTAAGAGATACACATTTTAGATGATTAAATATATATAAAAGATGAAATAGAAATGAACAAAATTTATAAAGAAGGCCATGCAGATTTGAATAATAACCAACTGCACTTTTAAGAATGATGAATTCTTGACATTGAAAATTCATTGAATAGTATAAACAGCATGCACTAATTGTTAACCTGTTGTCTCTCACATTCAAATTTAGACTTTTCTACTCTATGATATTGGAGCTAGGATTTGGTAAACCACGTTTTTCTTAACAACAACTTGCTTTTGGTTTCTGCCAACTGGGGGTACTAAAGGTAGTCTGAAGTGTAGCAGGAGAAAGAAGTGAATCTTGTCTGTCTTGCCAGTCAATGTCTATTTAGAAATAATTTGAGCTATGGTGTGTTAGTTTATGGTTTTCAGTTTTTCTCTATTATTCTAGAAACTGCTTCATTTGAGCAATTCGTAGAGAGCAGTACCGCGGAGACAGAGCTCTGAATCCAAAACCACTGATCCTTTTTGCTTTTCTAGAATCATTTGCATGAAAGTATCAGCCTCATTCAAGGTGTCGATTTTAGCTTTGTAGGTGCTAGATTTATCCAAGGTGCTAAATATAATAGCCGTATCTGTTTCCTTTGTTCCCATAAATGTAGGGAAGGGGAATGCTTGTTACTAGCAATTCTGCCTCTGTGTTGTCTCTGTGAGAAGTGATTCCAACATCCCATCTTGGACCCTGTGCCATTCCTGCTTCCCCTTCCCTACTGCTTGTGAAATTCAGGCCCTGCAGGTTATCCACTAATCAGATGTAACCTGGCACCTTACCTGAGGATCCCACTCCCCAAACTCTCTGGCTCCTCCCCCTAGTCTTCACCCACTTACCTGTGGCTCAGATAATCTCAATCACCAGGCCCTGGATCCAGCACCCAGCTCACACAGCACTCCCTTCTGTTCCTCCTCTCTCTTCCCTGGCTCTTCCCTGCCCTCCTCCATCCTGTCCCTTCCCCTGCCCCAGCAGCCCCATCCTGCCACCATGGCAAGAGATGTGTCCCTTCCAGTTTTCTCCCCCTCCACCCCTGCTCCTGTTCCTACCCTGATGGAATAAAGGACCTACTAAGCACCCTGCTGCGTCTGAGATTTTGGCTTGCAGTAAACTAATCCTGAAAAGAGGACTTGGCTGCGGGAATTAGCTGCACGTTACAGCATAAGAACTTTAAGTGCGTTTAAAACCTAACAGTCTCAGCATTGTCTTTTGGCCTTTTCATTCCCTATAGTGAATTCTCTTTGACACCATGGTGTAGTTTCTAATTTTTGCTCTTTGATTTCATAGTGTGGTTTTTCTTTTTCTGACTGGACCCGAACTGATAATGCAACAGATTAGGCACAGCTACAAAGGAATGTGTAATCTAGATGATTTGAGAAATCAGCCACACCTATAGTACTGAGATAAAGAGATGGAAAATAAGAATGAAGTTGACAGTTTGTAAGAACTTCCTATTTCTGAGGAAATGCAACTAGATTCTTTTCAATCAATATTTGCTTTGAGAACTGCAAGTGCTTTCCAGAGTGTTGAAGTCATTGCTTAGTACGTAATCCCCTTGCCAAAGGCCGGAAAACTTAGTGGTCCAAGATTTCTAAAATAAGCTCTAACCAACGATTAGTTTATCACCATGATAACTTTAGCAGAGACTTCAGTTGCTACATCGTACAAAGAATATGTACTTTACGGATTGAGTCCAGCACTAAATAAACATCATCTATCAACAACTAACAGCAAAAGCAAAATGATAGGGAGCAGGTCAACAATACATCTGATTAGCAGAGTTCCTATTTCATATGTTTCTGGTGTCAAAACAGGACACCAGGATGGCTCTTAGAGAAAAAAATCTGGAGGTCAGACATCAGTTATTGCAGATATTTTCAAAGAATGAAAGACAATAATGTCTGAAGAATTTCTTATCAGTAAAGAGGTAAAAATATATAAAATAAAAAGAAATTGTAGAAAAAGGGCAAAAAGTAAATATTGGAATTAAAAAAATAGAAAAACTGAAATGTAAAGTTTGGTAAAGGAAGCCATCATCAGATTTGAACTGGCAGAAAAATCAGTGAATTTTTGGGCAGGTTAATTGGAATTATCTCATCTGAGGAACAGGAAAAAAAAAAGAAGAAAAATGAGCAGAGTCTCACAGGCTTAGGGAAAATCATGAAGTGTACTGGTGCAGGCATGAGGAGAGTTTGGGAAGAGAAAGAAAGGGGAGAAGGAATAGTGGAGCAATTCCATGCTGGTGATTCAGATCAGGAGAGACTTTTGAGAATCAGGAAGAAAGGTCAGCAGGGAGTCTTCAGTGAGATTTAGTAGCTGACTTATCCTGGAAGCCATGAAACAAGAAACAAGGCAGGTAATATATTGAACTGCTGGAAAAAAATTTTCAAGTACTATTATCCAAGAATTTTTTGTTGTTGTTCAATAAAGCTGTTCCTCAAGTCGTTCTTTAAGTGATATATCCATACAATGGGATATTATTGAGTAATATAAAGAAATGAGTGATTGATATACACTGCAATATGTGTGAAACAAAAATTAGCTGAATAAAATAAAATGCAAGAAACTACATACCTTTAATTTTAGTTATGTAAAATGCCCAGAATAGGCAAAGTCATAGAGATAGATATTAGGTTGGTGGTTACATGGGTTTCCACGCTGGTGAGGGCTACAGCCTATCCCAGCCCAGCCAGCCCCCAGTCGGCCCTCATGTGAACTGGCTTGTGTTGTGGCCCAACCTGGCCTGACCCACAGTACATTCTGGTGTTCGGATTCACTAGTGGGTGACATGGAGTGGCCCAGCCTGGTTCATCCCTGACCTGAACTAAGTGTATGCCGGTAACCTGGCCTGGTCTGGGCTGCTCCCTATCATGGTTCTTACAGGAGCTGCATCCCGACAGAGGAGTACCCCCCAGCTCCTCCATCAGAACCTCTCCCAGTGCCAAATCTTGCGCCGCTCGGTGGGTCCATGGCCAGCCCTACTTAGTCCATCTCCTGTCCTAGCAGGAACAGTGGCTTTTCCTGACTGGCCTTCACCCATTTCGGTTTTTACTGTTGAGTGTTACAGTCCAATGGCTGAATTTTAATGGTATATTAATTATGTGTAATCAAAGCTTTCACTAAAAAGTCATTCTGTTCAATTTTATATTGAGGACAAAGATCTCTGATTATTGTGGGCAGGTAAGCACATTTTTTATCAAGGCCAACACATTGACTGAAAAAAAAAATCCATGAAGGATGTCCTGCTGAACAAACAAAAGGTTAGCTAGCAAAGAGAGCTGTAATTTTTCAGAAATACATCTTTTGGTTCCTCAATTTTATGCTGAAATATGCATTAGGATTAAGGTTGTAGGAGTAAATCTGAGTATAATAGTTATCATGGGAAATTTAAATACATTAAATCTGGAATTAGAAAAGAAATATTTGTGTACTAGTCAATAAAAAAGCCCACTGAGTACATCTTACACACCAGACTTTGCTGTAAATGTATGGAACATTATCAAGCAAAATAACATGACTTCTGTGAGCCTGTTTTATCTACGTAGCGGCAGGAGGTAGGAGAAGGGAGATGTTAGCAAGTGCTTTATGGGATAGTTGAGAAAATTAAAGGAGATAACATTCTTAATTCCTTATCCTGTTCCCTCATACAATGTAAAGCCACAGTCTGAAGGACTGCTGTTGTAATAAAATCCCTTACTTTTGATTTACTTTTATCTGCTCACATTTACCCTGCCAACAAATCACTTAATTGAAAAAAGAGATACATTGGATCTTGAAATCCTTAAAGATAAGGAGGATTTGGTCAAATTAATGGGCTTGTATGAGATGCAAAAGCAAGTCAGTGCAGCCTGGCTGGTGATGAAGAGCACTGCCTTCCAGGACCCACCTTGTGGGGAGTTGAAGCCTGTGTGTTCATGCACACAGCATACATGTGTTCATGACATTTGTTGAATTTTTCTTACTCTCCTCCGGAGGTTGAGGGTATTTGAGAATTTGTTTCTTGAAAGTTTAATATGTCCCTAGAATAAAAATATCAAGATCTTGAAATTATTTGTCTGTACTAGTTCATAATTATTCCTTCATGACATCAAATAAATCATTTTCATTATTGATTATTTTCATTTTAATTTACTATTTCCTGATTTCTTTTTCTTTTTTTTAAAGATTTATTTATTTTTTATTGGAAAGGCAGATATACAGAGAGGAGAAGAGACAGAGAGGAAGATCTTCCATCCGATGATTCACTCCCCAAGAAACTGCAACAAGTGGAGCTGAGCCAATCTGAAGCCAGGAGCCAGGAGCTCTTCCAGGTCTCCCACGCGGGTGCAGGGTTGCAAGGCTTTGGGCCATCCTTGACTGCTTTCCCAGGCCACAAGCAGGGAGCTGGATGGGAAGTAGGGCCGCTGGGATTAGAACCGGCGATCATATGGGATCCTGGCACGTTCAAGGCAAGGACTTTAACTATTACGCTGTTGCACCGGGCCCAGATTTATTTTCTTTTATTGATCACTTCATCACTGAAAATATTTTAAAGATTAAGTTTTTGATTTTTGTCTCCTTTGTGAATGTAATAATGTAATATTATTTTACCCATTGTAAATATACAGTTGACGTTAAATATATACAACCTTTGAAAAGTCATTTTCAATATGTACCACTGTGCAGCCATAAACAGTCATTTTTCTTCCTTCTCTCCAACCCCTCGAAGTTTCTAGTTTGCTTTCTGAGTGTATGAATCTGCCTATTCTAGGAACCTCATATAAATTGAATCATACAGTATTTGTCTTTTTTTGAGATTTATTATTTTTATTGAAGAGGCAGATTTACAGATAGGAGAGACAGAAAGATATTCCATTCTCTGGTTCACTCCCCAAATGGCTGCCAAAGGTTGCAGCGGAGGCAATACAAAGCCAGGAGTCTCCTCCAGGGCTCCCATGCAGGTGCAGGGTCCTAAGGCTTTGGAACATCCTCCACTGCTTTCCCAGGTTCATTTTCAGGGAACTAGATTGGAAATGGAACAGCTTGGATGCTAGCTTTCTAGCACCTGCACCTGCTGTAACACAGCAATGGTACCTTGCTTTCTCTTTTCGCAAGGGACTGGTCTCTTCTACATCTTGTCCAATTTCTGAAAGTGGTTGTTTAATTTTTGTTTCTCTTTCTATTGCTAGAATTTGGGAGAATTCTTGAGCTTTTTTTTTTTGTCTGTTTGTTTTGATGGAAGGAAAGTAAGAGTATCATTTATTTTATAAGTCTAATATAGTAAGAGTTCATTTTTAAAAAAATCTCTCTTGGAAGCCCTTTTTTCCCAATCCAAAATAGACATTTTCAGTTTAGTCTTATGTCAAGTGTGTCAAAGTTGAAAGTTTAGCCTCAACACTCTTGTTTTTTCTTATGTATGGTGTGGTAGTGGGAAGACTGCTGACTCCTGTCCAACTCTGCTTTCTTTGTTGAGTACCTATTTCTTCTTTCTCTCCTCTCCTTTCTTTTCTTCCCTTTTCTTTTTTTAAAAGATTTATTTATTTTTTTAATTGGAAATGCAGATTTATAGAGAGAGGGAGAAATGGAGAGAAGGATCTCCCATCAGCTGGCTCACTTCCCAAAATGGCTGCAGTGGCCAGAGCTGAGCCGATTTGAAACCAGGAACTGCTTCTAGGTCTCCTGCATTAGTGCAGGAGCCCAGGGACCTGGGCCTTCCTCTGCTGCTTTCCCAGGTCATAAGCAGAGAGAACTGGATCAGATGTGGAGCAATTGGGACCTGAACTGGCACCCATATGGGACGCTGGTGCTTATAGATGGAGGTTTAGCTCGTTGAGCCACCCGTGTTTTTTGTTTTTTGTTTCTGTGTTTTGTTTTGTTTCTAACCTTGTAAGTTCTTTGTCCTTGGACTTCAGACTTTATAATGATATTTTAAATATTGTAAAGTTTGTATGTTTAAGTCCACTATTTCTAGAATGCACTGTGAGCACATTTAATACAGAAACTGTTTTTATAGTTCTGGAAAACTATACCGTGTTTTTGGTAGTTCTTCATTTCTATTTTCTGTGTTTGCCCCAGAATTTATTCTAGTTAGAGAGGGCATCTTTTACATTGATTTTAACGCTTTTTCCCCTCATATTTTTAATTTCTTTGTCTACTTGTACTTCTTAGAAGTTGTACTGTTATATTTTATATTTTGACAGTTGCATTTTTGTTTTCTAAAACCTATGAAAAATTTCGGATCATTGCTATGTCTTCATAACAATTTATATTTGTTTCTGAATTGTGGTAGCATCTTAAATATGAGTATTATATTGTTTTAAGAAAACGTACCTGAATTTTTATGGGACTATTTCTGCTTTTCTGCTCTGTTGGTCTTCTGCATAATAACTTATTTGTTATTTATTTAGTATTTGTTAGAGCATACTCCCACCCCCTTTAAAACTGGACAATTTTTGCTTTTCTTGGAATTTTAGCATTACAATTCTTTGAGGTTTGTTTAAAAGTGAATTCCTCCAGAAATAGTTTGCTGTTGCATCAGTAAGCTTCTAGGAATGCCACAGATGGCTCGTATAGAGTTTATCCTCGGAAGTTTGTAGCAAGATTTTCTCGAGTTTTTTAATTCCAGGAGTTGTTCTGGACCAGTGCTGTACAATAGACCTTTATTTGATGATGGAAGTACTCTGTGTTGTGGTGGTAGTCGTGTGGTTGTTGAGTAGTCGGAATGTAATTAGTATGACTAAGGTACTGTGTTGTTAATTTCATTAAATTATATTAGGTTACATTTTAATAATCAAATGTAGCCAGTGGTTAAAGAACAGTTTCAGAGGACCACTATTCCAGTTACCCTATTTTCACTGTTTTTCAAGTAATTTATGTGTAAAGTAGATTGCATTGAGGTTAGATAATATCTTCTGGTTTATTCTTTGATACTTCCTTTTAATATCATGTATAATCTTCCCCCTTTTGCTTTCTGCTTCTGTGGTATGTTAAAGAGGTTACGATTGGGTTTACATTATTGAGCAGGTTTGTAGAGGAGAACAAGATTAGGGCTACAAGTGTGTACTTTCAACACAGTTACAGATTGAACGCAAAGGCTTTTTCCAAAGGAGCTCTTGCAGGTATGTGGTATCTGTGGGTTTCTGTTTGTAAATAGTTGCTTCAAAGTATACTTGCTGCCTGAAGAATTTGATACGGATAAAGAAGTCATAATCCCTAAATCCAAAATCCAGATACTCATAACTCAAAAAGAGTGCCAATATAATGCTCAAAAAGTCAAGGATTTTACCACATTTTGGATTTCACATTAGAGATGCTCAGCTAGTAGTCTGTGAAAATTAAAATCTGAAAGCCTCTCAATTCAGAAATAATTCTAATCCTAAGCATGTCATCATTTTCATATTTAATTTTAAATCTTATTGTATTTCATTAAAATTATTTATTTACTTATTTTGCCTTTAGGCCCTGAGCAATACAAAGATAAGAAGCTAATATACATATGCCTTGTACTATTATATTTTAAAATGCCATTCTTACAATCATGATGTATTCTGAGAACTATGAACTTCATAGAGATCCAAGGAAACCAAACTAGAAAAGTTCCATGTTCCAGAAAACTGAAATGTTTCTAAGAAGCAACAAGAGATATTAAATAGCTATGCCTGGATGACTTTTGTATGATAGATGACTTTTTTTTCAGATTTATTTATTTATTTGAAATTCAGTTTATATATAGAGAGGGGGAGAGACAGGAAGAGAGTTAGAGATCTTCCATTAGCTATTTTGTTTTAAAGATTTATTTATTTTTGCTGGAAAAGCAGATTTCCAGAGAGAGGGAAGAGACACAGAGAGAAAGATCTTCCATCTGTTGTTTCACTCCCCAAGTGGCCACCTCAATGGCCAGAGCTGAGCTTGTCCAAAACCAGGAGCCAAGAGCTTCTTCTGGGTCTCCCACGCAGGTGCAGGGTCCCAAGGCCTTGGGCCGTCCTCAACTGCTTTCCCAGGCCACAAGCAGGGAGCTGGATGGGAAGTGAAGTAGCTGGGATACAAACTGGTGCCCTTATGGAATCCTGGAGCTTGCAAGGCAAAGATTCAGCCACTGAGCCATCATGGTGGGTGCCCATTAACTAATTTACTCCCTAGATTGCTGAATAGCTGAGGCATGGCAGGTTTAAGCCAAGAGGTCAGAAGCTTCATCCATGTCTCCCACAGGGACCCAAGTGCTTGGATCACGTGCTGCTGCTCTTCCCAGCCCATTAACAGAGAGCTGATAGAAAATGGGGCAGTCAGAAAAATGAACCAGAGCTCATATGGATGGCAGCAGGCAGTGGCTTTACTTGCCATACCATCAACACTAGCCTTAACAGATAACTTATAGTACCTTGATTATTAGTGTTTCATTCTTAAATTACCTTGGATCAGAACCTGCCAAAATCTATTGAGTAACATCATTCTCTCCACCTAATCTTTTAAATAAATTACTTCCTCACTAACTAACTGGTCCGTGGGAGATTTTTTTGGTGTCTTTGGGGCTGAATCCCTGATGTTAACCAGCTATAGTTTAAGGATAACTTTATACTTTGTGAAGCATGTACTTAAAAAATCCAATGAAATTTCTGAAAATACTATTTTGGGGGTGGAAATAATGGATGAGAACTGATTTTTAATAATCCTAAATACTACCTTTCATGTTTTTTCTTAAGGATGTCATAGTTGCTGCTTTTAGGAACTAAGTATGACTCCACCCTGGGCTTTGTTAATGTCTTCTGACTAGGACAGACATCCACAGTTTCAGGGCCTTGGACTGCAGCTCTGGATCCAACAGGTGCTAAAGCCCCTGAATGCTGAGGATCATAACATTCTTCCCCTAGGCCAGGTGCTGTGTTATCCAGTAATGTCAACTTTCGGCATAGAGACCTGTAGAAAACTTAACTCATCAACTGTGTTTGGTAAGACTTTAGAGAGTGAAGTAGAATTAATGGCCTGTCCCCTCACCTCAGTTACCACCTGACCCTTCCTCTGAAGGGTATTACTGTATAAATAAACTCCAAAATATTCATAATACAGAGGGATAACATTTTGACATTTCGTTTATACAAAGTCCTATGCAGATTAGGTCACTTCCCTCTAAAAGCTGACTCATAGATTTACATTTCTTACATTCTAGGGTGACTCAGCCAGTTGAGTTCCTTTACTCTTGCTACATGGGAATTTTGCTAGACATGTCAGGACTATATTTTTTGAGAGGTCAGGATTAAAAAGTAGCATTTATCACTTCTGTCCACATTTGGTTGGTCCTAACTATCCCATCATGGCTAGTTTTATGGCAGGCTAGAAATTATAGAATTTTTCTGTCCCTAGGAGTGTAACTAGGGTTGGTCTTTGACACAGTAGTGATATTCACTGTAGAGTTATGTATGCATGTCTCACTTGTGCTTTGGTCTGATTGTACACTGACCTTCTGAAGACAGGGTTGCTGTGGCACCTTATTGGTTTATTTCTTCTTCTTTTTAAAGATAATGTTTTATTTATTTGAAGACAGAGAGAGAGAGCAAGAGAGATAAAGAGATCCCTATATGCTTGCCCACTCTCCAAATGGCTGCAACACCCAGCAGCTTTTTCCTGGTTTCTCACATGGGTGCAGGGCCTAAGCACTTGGGCCTTTTCTGCTACCTTCCCAGGCACATTAGCAGGAAACTGGATAGAAATGGAGCTGCTGGGGCTCGATCGAATGATAATATGGAATACTGCTGTTGCAGGTGGTGTCTTTATTGGATACACCACAATGTTAGCCCTTATTCTGCATCTTTTGTTGTCTGTATCCATTCTGAGTTTTTCAATTTCTTATTTTTTTAAATTTATTTATTTTTATTGGAAAGTCAGATATACAGAGAGGAGGAGAGACAGAGAGGAAGATCTTCCGTCAGATGATTCACTCCCCAAGTGACCGCAATGGCCTCAGCTACGCAGATCCGAAGCCAGGAGCCAGGAACTTTCTCCAGGTCTCCCATGCAGGTGCAGGGTCCCAAGGCTTTGGGCCATCCTTGACTGCTTTCCCAGGCCACAAGCAGGGAGCTGGGTGGGAAGTGGAACTTCTGGGATTAGAACGGTGCCCATATGGGATCCTGGCATGTTCTAGATGAGGAGTTTAGCTTCTAGGCCACGGCACCGGGCCCTTCTATTTTTTATTTATGGTGTTCTTTCTTATCAGTGATTGTTTTCTTAATTATATTTAATTCACATTATAGTATTTTTAAAAGGTTTATTTTTATTTATTTGTATTTGAAAGGCAGATTTACACAGAGAGGAGAGACATAGAGAAATTGTCCGTCTTCTGGTTCACTGCCCAAGTGGCCACAATGGCTGGAACTAATAACAGTGTGAAGCCAGAAGCCTCTTCTGGGTCTGCCATGTGAGTACAGGGACCCAAGTACTTGGACTGTCTTTCACTGCTTTCCCAGGTACATTAACAAGGAGCTGAATAGGGAGTGGAGCATCCCAGACTCACACTGGTACCCATATGGTATGTTAGCATCACATATGGAAGGCCTAATTTACCATGCTACAGCACTGGCCCTGAGCCAAGTACTTGAGCCATCATTTCTGACTTCCTTGGTGCATTGGCAAGAAGCTGGGTGGGAAGCAGATTAGCCACAACTCAATGCATGTTGGTATAGACTTCTGGTGTCCCAAGGGACAGCTTTACCCATTCTGCCATAATAACCACTCCTGGCTGTTTTCATTTAATTACTTTTATTTTACTTTCCTTTCTATTCTTCTTCTACTTTTTTTTTTGGTGAGTGATTTATTCTGTTTGTTAACATAGCTGAAAATATTGTTTGTACCTGCATGAATCTACCATCCCTCATATTTATAAACTAGATTTATTTATTAGAAAGGCTGAGGTACCAAAACACAGACGTATCTTCTTTCTGTTGTGTCACTCCCCAAATGAGCACAACAGTCAGGGCTCAGCCATGACAAAACCAGAGCCTAGAAATCCATTCACACCTCCAACATGGGTGGTAGGGGACCAGGTATGTGGCATCTTCTGCTGCTTACCCAGTTGCATTAGCAGCACATGGATTGGAGGCAAAGCAGTTGGGACTTGAACCAGTGAGCATATGGGATGCCATCATCACAGGCAGGTTAACACATGAAGCCGTAGTAACAACCTCTATTTTTTTTTGTTTTTTTTTTTTTTTATTACAAAGTCAGATATACTGAGAGGAGGAGAGACAGAGAGGAAGTGGAGCTGCCAGGATTAGAACCAGCGGCCATATGGGATCAAGGCGAGGACCTTAGCCACTAGGCCACGCCGCCGAGCCCTATTTTTGTTTTTTTTTGCTTTTAGTATACTCTGATGTTTACCTTAGTGAATTATCTTTGAAAATCAGTGTTTTCTTTGAAAGTAACCAGGGGTGAAAGAGGCAAAGTCATTAAATGAAGATGTATTTTACTTTCACTGTCCCAGTTTACAAAAACACTTTTATGTAAAACACCTGGTAATGGCCCTGATTTTCAATTTCAAAATGCCGTATTTCATATTTGAAAGAAATGTTAAATGCAGAGATCCTGGCACCAGCCTTATGATGCAGCAGGTAAAGCCACCCTGTGTAATACCAATGCCAGCATCCCATATGGGTGCTAGTTTGAGTCCTGACTGCTTCCCAGGTCCCTGCTAATGGCCTGGGAAGGTAGCAGAAGATAGGTCAAGTATTTGGATGCCGGCCATCTGTAAGTGTAACACAGATGAAATGCTAGGCTTCTGGCTTCCACTCCATTTGCCTGGCATCTGGCAAGGTTGACATTACCACAAGGAATGTGGAGGAAGGATTACTGGGCAAGCCAAGAAACAGAAGATGTGATCCAGCTAAGTGTTTTTACTGTCTGCATTACAGCCATTACAACTGCCTTCCAAGGGCATGACCCCCGTTGACATAAGGATCTCCTACAAGGCTCACCTCTTAAACACCATAATTGGTTCAAGTTTCCACTCTTAATCCATTAACCATTAACAAAACTTTGGGAACCAAGCTTTCAACACACAGGCCTTTGCGGAATATCCAGTGAATACCCAAATTCCTGTACTGTATTGTTTAGATTAAGTAATAAGAGGAACAAGCTTTAACATGTTTAATATGGAAGCATTTTTTTTAAAAAAAAGATTATTTTTAGCACACTGGCTCAATAGGCTAATCCTTCACCTCCAAGCACAGGCATCCCATATGGGTGCCAGCTCGTGTCTCAGCTGCTCCTGGCTCCTGGTTTTGTATTGGCTCAGCTTTGGCCATTGCAGCTTGTTGGGGAATGAACCAGCAGACAGATTTTTTTTCTTTTTTTTTTTTTTAAGATGTATTTATTTTTATTGCAAGTCAGACATACATAGAGGAGGAAAGACAGAGAGGAAGATCATCCGTCAGATGATTCACTCCCTAAGTGACTGCAACGGCCGGTGCTGCGCTGATCTGAAGCCAGGAGCCAGGAACTTTCTCCAGTTCTCCCACATGCGGGTGTAGGGTCGCAAGGCTTTGGGCCATCCTTGACTGCTTTCCCAGGCCACAGGCAGGGAGCTGAATAGGTAGTAGAGCAGCCAGGACATGAATCGGCACCAATCTGAGATCCCTGTTGTTGCAAGGCGAGGATTTAGCCACTTGGCTACCGTGTTGGGTCCAGTAATTTATGTTTTTCAAGTAATTTGCTACTTTTGTCTTTATTATTGAATTTATTGATACAGAACAGTGTGTTGTGACAGCCTTTCTTTCATTTCTGACATGGGTAATTTGTTTCTTTTTTCAATGTAAGTCTGACTAGCAATTTAAATGTTTAAAAAGTTTTCAAATAATCGACTTTTGGGGTCATGCATTTTTCCTGTTGTTTCTCTGTTTCAGTTTTCATTGATTTGTACTGTTAATAAATCCTTTCCTTCTCTGCTTTAAGTAACTTTCTCTTTCTGTACTTTAAAGGTGAAAGGTTAGGTAAGTTATGGACCTAACATTTAGGTACACAAACTTTCTTATAAATTCTACTTTGACTATTTCATTCAATGTAAAAAATTATATTGGGATAGTTTTGGATTTTTTTTAGCGGTTGTAAAGATAGTATTTCACCTAGTTTACCCTAATGTTAATAACATACATAACCATGTTATACTTTCAAAAGTAAGAAATTAACATTTATTATTACTACTACCCTATGATCTTTACTTTATTTGTATTTCATCAGCTTTTCTACCCTTTTTCTATTCTAGGATACCATAGTGTATTTCTCTGTCTTCAGTGGCCCTAACGATTATAAAGAGTACTGACCAGATATCTTATATTAGGACCATAAACTAAGATTTGTCTGGTATTTTCTTATTGTTAAACTAACAATATGGATTTAGGTAAAGGATGTGTCCTTAGTGTTGCATCATGGAGGGGCACATGATGTCAAAAATGACATTGCTGGTGAAGTAAGCGGGCTAGGTCATCACATAAATTTTGATTTGTTGTGTTTTTATTTAAATTCAACTGAAGATATTATCTAATTTCCTTTATGACTTCCGCATTGACTCATGAATTATTTCAAAACATGTTACTTAATTATCATCAAATATTTGGGAATTTCCCGTATTTCTTTATGTAATCTTGATTTATTCTCTTTTGGTTAGAGAACATACTGTAGATTTCAGTTCATTTAAATTGAGGTTTAGCTTATGGCTAAAAATATGGTATGTTTTGACGAATGTTTCATAGATATTGGAAAAGAATTGCACTGCTGCTGCATTGACTATTGTGTAATGTCAGCCAGATCAAGTTGGTTGACAATGTTGTTTATATCTTCCATATACCTATTTACTATGTTTTCTTGATTATTCATGAGCATTGCAGTTTTTAGTTATAGACTGGTCTATTTTTATTCAGTTGTGTTAGTACTTCATACATTTTTGTTAAGTGTATACACTTCTATTTTCTTGGTTAATTTACTACATTATCGTTGTGTAATATTAGTCTTAATCATAGCCATTTTTTTTGTCTAGAAGTCTAATTTGTCTGATATTAACATAACCATTCCTCTTATGTTAGATTTGTGTTCATGTGATATAAAATGCTTAATTGTACTTTTATTAAGTTGATAGACTTTGTTCCTAGAAAAGTTGTAATTTTTCAGAAATTTGAGCAGACAGTACAAACTTGATGTTTACCTCGCCAGCCTCCCCTAGTTTCTCTTATTTGACATTAATACCATGTACATTATAAACGAGCAAATATTGATTAATTATTACTAACCAAAGTTTATGACTTTGTCAGGGTTCACTCTTTGTGTTATATGTTACTGTTGGTTTTTAAAAAATTTTTATTGCAAAGTCAGATATACAGAGAGGAGGAGGAGAGACAGAGAGGAAGATCTTCCATCCAATCATTCACTCCCCAAGTGGCTGCAATGGCCAGAGCTGCGCTGATCTGAAGCCAGGAGCCAGGAACTTCCTTCCGGGTCTCCCACGTGGGTGCAGGGTCCCAAGGCTTTGGGCCGTCTTCAACTGCTTTCCCAGGCCACAAGCAGGGAGCTGGATGGGAAGTGGGGCTGTTGGGGTTAGAACCAGCGCCCATATGGGATCATGGCGCCTTCAAGATGAGGACGTTAGCCGCTAGCCCACCGCGTTGGACCCTGTTACTGTTGATTTTAACAGTTATATAAATACATGTATCTATCAGTACTCTGAAAATTCTCTCTGGGCTCTCTGTTGATCACTACCACATTCATACCCCCAATTCCTGGTAGTGTCATCTTTTTTTTACTGTCTCAGCACTTTGCCTTTTCCAGAATATTTTGTAGCTAGAGCTAAACACTATGCAGCCTTTTCAGTTTGGCATCTTTTTGTTTTGTTTTGTTTTCTGTACTTTCTTTTATTACCATCATACTCTTTGCATCAAGATACATAGCAATGATAGACTTTTTTAAAGCTTAGTATTAAATTTTAAATATCTTTCCCCATTTTAATCTTACATTATTCTACCAAGAAACAAAAAATTAAAACTCAAGTTATCTGAAGCCTGGATGCACCTCCATGATTAGCCAGGTTGGGTGAAAGTCGCTGGTTTTGTGCTTCCTGTGGTGTGAACAGATCTGGGCCTGAGAAAGATGGATCCAGATTCTACTTGTTTTTGAAAAGTCAGCTACAAAACGATGGCCTGTTCTACTCCAGGTTACAAAGTGAGGACAGGAGTATGGGCGGGACATTTTCTTCCAGAAAAAAAAAAAAAAGCAGAATTTCTGAAAAGACCCAGTTTGTAATTTTTTTTCCCCAAAATGGTCGGGGGGGGGTGGTGGTGGTAAAATCTCAACATGAGCTTCAAAGTGCAGTCTTTGTGAGGGGCCAGTAGCTGCCGGGCCAGGAAAGGTGGTGGGAAGCTTGGCCCATCCCTATCCTACCCAGCGAGCTGGAAGGAAGTGGAAGTTTATCTCCAGTAGGTGTGAAAGTAGGCTGAAGCTTGGTTGATACTGATTTCTCTAACAGGTTTCTTCTAGAAACAGACAGCTCAGACTTTTCCTCCCACTTCAGCAAAGAAGTTATATTTAAAAGCACTTGGAAAGTTCCTCCTCCACCCTCAGGTGGGAAGGCTCAGAGAAGGGAGTCAGCACAGCCACCTTTGAGGCCATAATGGAATTCTTGAAGGTTGCAGACCCTGTAGAAGTGAACCAAGGCTGCTGCCACCACCAGGACATGGAAAATTTGGTGAGACTGGAACCAGATGTCAAAATTTCCAGGAAGGAAGTGCTCAGGAATGTGAGCAGCATAAAGGCCAGCTCCAGTGATGTACATCCCAGCCATGAGGAAGAACCAGCCCATCTGGCCCACCACGGTGGCCGTGACAAAGCCCTTAGCAACAGTAAAGTGCATGGTGGGCATGATGCAACTTAAGCCAAGTCCCAGGAATGCACCTGCTCTTGCCTGCCAGTGCTTAGGGGTGCAAAACCATCCCATTGTGCCACAATGATGGCAGAAATCCCCAGGACACAGACGATAGAGAGGTAGAAGAGCCGTGTCTGTGGCAGTAGGAGTAATAGAGCCAGGGGGCAACGCTCCCCATCATCTGTAGAGCAATCCCTGAATAGTCCAGTTTGGAAAAAGTCCGAGAGACTTTCTCTGAAAGACAGTAGACGGTGTGGAAGAGCTAGAAGAAACTGAGGTACAGCACTGAACCCAAAAAGAACATCCCAATTGCCATCTTCTCCTGGAGAGGGGCCATGAAGTACATATTTGGTCTGAGCATAGTAAAGATTCCCCCCACCACCAAAAAAAAAAGAAACAGCACAGAACCAAGCAGATGGGTCCAGATATTGCCAGTTTCTGTGTGGATGCAGAAGATGCTCTTGAAGCAGGCCTGAAAGGAGGGTATGGGTGGTCTGTGGCCGTGAAGCAAGTAGTCATTGTGCTTGAGCCAGTCAGGCGACACATCATAGGGGATGACCCTCCAACGCCCCTCCCAGACCTTATACACATACTCTTCCATCTTCTCCATGGTGTGCTGGGCCTGTCGGGGGAGTGTGAACACCCGCAGCTCCTCCTCCTCTTCCTGGGGCACAGGGCATGTTTGCTCCTCTTCAGCTTTGGTTGGGCTGGTGATGCTCACTTGCCCTCCTCCAGCAGGGCTCCCAGTTCACCCAGTTCCACTGAGTCGGCTTCCCTGTTAGCGACAGGTGCCCTGTTGCCAGGCACCGTGACGGATCCTTTGTGGGACGACATCTGGCTGGTGTGGCAGGACCCTGAAGCTTCAGCTTGCAGAAAGGCCAGGGGATCCCTCAGCCCCCATGGGCAGAGATCTCTCTGTGATGGTCCACGCAGGAAGAGAAACATGATGCCAACTTTGGGCTGCCAACTGTACCACCATCCAGACAAAAGCCAGCATACTCAGCAGTGCTCTTGCTATGAGTGCTCTGATGAACGTGTTGGCTGGGCAGGCAGGCTCAGCTTGGGGGGCCTGGGTTCCCCTGTGCTACATCCCGCGGTGCTGTAGGCTCTGTTTGGCGTCTTTTACTTAGCAATATGCACTTAAATTTTTACCATGTATTTTTGTGGTTCACTTGTTCGTTATATTGCGAAATAATATTTCATTGTGTAGAATAGAAGTATTCAACTATTGGAAGGCATATTTTTTGAAAGCATATTTTGGCAGTTATGATTAAAGCTATCAAAAATATATATATGCAGGTTTTGTTTTAAGATAGATTTTTAATTCATTTTGATAAATACCAAATAACATGATTCCTGAACTATATTGTAAGATCATGCTTAGCTTTATAAGAAACTGCCAAACAACATTCCAAGAAGGCTATGGTCTTTTTCATTCCTACCAACAATGAAAGAAGAGTTCCTGTTGGCTCCATGGGTTCACCAGCATTTGACATTGACATATTTTGTTTTGTTTTGTTTACCATACTAATAAATGTGTAGAGAATCAAGATGGCATGTTAGGATAAGAACACATTTAAATAGATGGAGAATCATTAGCCAGGGTGAAGCAGAGAGGGCACATTCCAGGAAAAAGGAGAGGACAGGCCGACGGCAGAGGGGCATGTGGAGACTGACAGACATGGAAAAGTAGCAGAGACAACAGTAGGGTGTTGCAGTGACCAGATACTTCCGAGGCAGGCAGCGAGCTGCAAACTGAGCTCCACTGGCAGCTGGAGTTCCACCAGCAGCCAGATGGGAAGGAGTTCACCAGGATCTTAGCAGGTGAACCCAGGCAAAGAATTGCCTGTCCTGCTGATTTGTTTGACTAGAAGCAGAGATGGAGCAGCAGATCTTAAACAGGCTGTGCAGGAACAGGTAGATTTCATAGCCCAGACCCCCACCAGGGCCATATCAGGTGCCATTTTGTGTAGGGAGCAAAGGCTTTGGGACAGGACTGTGCATGCACTAAGCAGGAGAACGAACTCATTTCTGGCTCAGTGAATGGCACTGATGTGGCATCCTACAGGTTCCACCCAAAATAGGTCTGTGTAGCCCCCAGACCTAATGGCTAGCAGCTCCAGATCTCACATCATATGTCACTTTGCTATCAGACTGCAGGAACAACAGTGAGCTGCTCATACACTGGGCTGAGAGCAAACTCACTTCCAGCTCAGTGCATTGCATTGGTCCTAAGGTGAAAATAATACTGACTTTGGCATCCTACAGGTCAAAAATAGGTCCGGGTAGCCCTCAGACCTAATGGTCAGCAGGTTCCGGCAAGATGAGCACCACCAACAACCTAGTTATTTAGGACACCTGGTGTTTCTCTAATCTTGGAAACTGCTCGAACCAGAAGTGGGAGAAAGGTTGTAGAGACAACTGTGTAGCCTTAGCACAGGATCACAAGAGGTAGAGAGTGGTGAGCCAGGAGCTGGGATTACAGAGACTGCGGTGGAAGTCTAATACAAGAACTTAGACCTGAAACTCACTGCAGGGAGTGGTACAAGAGGCTGCAAACAAAGAACCGTGTACCAAACGCAATAAGTAGAATTGAACTAGACATGTGGATGACACAGCTTAGAAACCTGCCTTAAGGAGAAGAATCTGCTAACCAGTATAATGACCAAGAGCAAAAGAAAAGACAGAAGCACAATGAATATTACTGAAGACTCCGGCAAAGAAGCAAAAGCCTTTGCCAACCTCAGAGTTAACTGAGGAAGACATCAAGGAAATAAGGGATACAGAATTCAGAAAACTCATTATAAAGCTTCTTATCGATGAGAAGCACCGTGATACAGGAGTTCAAGGAATTTAAGGAATATGTCACACAGGAAATAGCAAAAATGAAACAAAATCAAGTAGAATTATTGGAAATGAAGGTCACAATAGAGTAAATTAAAAATTCCATGCAAAGTCTCCATAATAGAATGAATGAGGCAGAAGAAAGAATCTCAGAACTGGAAGGTATTTCTTGTCACCTGGGGAAACAATCAAAAAGCTGGAAACAGAGCTTGGTTAAGCTAAAAAAAGTATCCAAGAATTAAGACACTATTAAAAGGTCAAATATAAGAGTCATGGGAGTTCCCAAAGGTGCAGAAAAAGAAGCTGGGTTTAAAAATGTATTTAAGGAAATAATAAATGAAAACTTCCCTAATTTGGAGGAAGAATTGGGAAACAACATCCAGGAGAGGCACAGCAACAGGGTTGACCAAAAGCAGTCTTCACCATGACACATGATAATCAAGTTCTTCAATCGAACATAAAGAAAAGATCCTTAAATGTGCATGTAAAAAAAAAAATCAATTGGCATATAGAGGAATGATAATCAGACTCACAGCTGATCTGTCACAGGAAACTCTACAGGCCAGAAGAGAATGGAACGACATATTCCAAATTCTAAAAGGAAAAAAATTGTCTGCCCAGAATAATGTACCCAGCAAAGCTTTTCTTTGTCCTTGAAAATGAAATAAAATTATTACGCAGCAAAGAAAAGCTCAAAAAATACGCCTTTTCCAGACCTGCCCTACAAATGATATTTAATGATGTTCTCTTGACAGAGAAAAAGAATGGCATCCCAGTAAAATAACACCAGAAGACTAAATCAATGAATAATCCATCGCTAAAATGACAGGCCCAAGTTACCACTTAACTCTGAATGTAGAAGGTTTAAATCCATCAATCAAATGTCATAGATTAACAGACTGGATTAAAAGAGCAAAACCCATCTGTCTGTTGCCTACAGGAGACACATCTCGTCAACAAAGATCAACGGAAACTCTGTTTCGTGGATTTTGATGTCAATGTTTTTATTTTCATTTCTTCAAAGCAGTTTTTCTCATATTATTCACTGACTCATAGATCATACAGTAGCATCATTTTCTTCAGGAAGATTCTTGGTTTTCTTTTTCATAATTTTCAGCGACACATTAGTCATTCAGTAGCATGTTATTTAACTTTATGATGTTGTGAATTTCTATTTTTCATCCTGTTACTGAGTTGATTTTGTGTGTGTGTGTGGCTTTTCATTTAAGGGGATATATAGTAACTGTGTAATGGAGACCATCATAGTCAGATGTGAGGATACAAAGCAGTATGCATCTCTGCTTCTGGATCAAAGATGTATTCCTTGGGCCTGGCATGGTAGCTCAGCGGCTGAAGTCCTCACCTTGCATGTGCCGACATCCCATATGGGCGCCGGTTCTAATTCCCATGGCCCATGCATTCTATTCTTAACAAGGCCTTGCATAAGGAGAACCTATGTATGAGAGCCTAACCTATGCGGGAGAGGGAAATACCCAACTTCAACTACCTGTAACCTTCCTGTCATACCTAACAGGGCAATGAAATTGAAAAACGGTCAGATTCACAAAGGATCTCAGGTTCAGTCAGATATGGGACAAAACCCTAAGATGAGAGAATATGTCCTGTCTCCTCTCTTCCTTTATTTTACCACTATTTAATATTTTACTTTTTTAGAAGACTTAAGTTATTTTTATTTGAAAAGCAGATTTTACAGAGCAAGGAGAGGCAGAAGGATCTTTCATCCACTGGTTCACTTCCCAAATGGCTTCAGTGGCCAGTGTTGAGCTGGTCTGAAGTCAGGAGACATAGAAAAAGCTCCTGTCTCCTAATTCGGATCAGCTCAACTCTGGTTGTTATGGCCATTTCAAATTCAAAGTCTTTCTAATCGCAATGCAATAATATTAGAAGTCAGCAGATCAATACAGTGTTGGAAACTACATTAACACTGTATATTAGACAATTTATTCCTGAACCATCAATGGATCAATAAAAATATTAAGAATAAAGTTTCAGGGCCAGGCACCATAGCCTAATGGCTAAATCCTCACCTTGCATGCACCAGGATCCCATATGGATACTGGTTCTTGTCCCAGAAGCTCCATTTCCCATCCAGCTCCCTGCTTGTGGCTTGGGAAAGCAGTTGAGGATGGCCCAAAGCTTTGGAACTCTGCACCCACCTGGGAGAGCCAGAAGAAGCTCCTGGCTCTTGGCTCTGGATTGGCTCAGCTCCAGCTTTTGTGGCCACTTGGAGAGTGAACCAGCGGATGGAAGATCTTTCTCTTTGTCTCTCTTCATCTCTGTAAATTTGCGTTTCCAACAAAAATAAATTAGACTTCCAAAAATTTTAAATTTGAATTAAAAAAAAGTTTCAGAATTTCCTGAATGAAAATGGGAAAGCCAACATTCTGAAACTTGGGTAATAAAGCAAAAAGGAAGTTTATAGCAATCTCGTACCTACATCCAAAAAACAAGATGATCTTAAACAACTTATCACTACCTTGAGAGTTAGGAAAATAAGAACAAGTCAACTCCAAAATGCGTAGAAGACCCTAGACCTACAAAACTGTATCTTGAAAAATAATAACAAAAAAATTAGGAGAAGGAAAGAGATAATAAAGGAGTGAAATAAATGGCATGCAGATCAAGTAATGTGAAACAATCAGTGAAGTACAGAACTGGGTCTTTGAAAAGCCAAACATAATTGACAAACTTTTAGCTACACTAAGGAAAGATAGGATTTAAATAAGTAAGAGATGAAATTGGGGACATTAAGACTGACACCACAGAAATACAAAGATTATTACAGATTACTATGAATAACTCTGTGGCAACAAATTTGGTAATCTGGAGAAATGGAAAAATTCTGAGCACATACACCTTACTAAAAATGAATTATGAAGAAACTAATCAAATAATAAACACCAATATTGAATCATTAACTGAAAATCCTCCATCGAAGAAAATCTCAAAGCCAGGTTGCTTCATAGCTGAACTTAACCAAATGTTTATGCAATAATTAACATTAATTCTTCTTGAGTTATCCCAGAAGTAGGAGATAATTTTTCCAAAATCATTCTATGATCCAGCTGCAGGCAGCAGCCCAGGTTGCTTTGTACCTTGACAAGTATTAATACTGCTGGGAGAAAAAGCAGCCAATACCTGGTGGGCAAGCCGACTTTGTTAATGTCAAATTTGTGTTAATTATACCAGTATGCCAGTGTAGGGAGGGAAGTCTGGGAAGGCAGGGAAGTCTGGGCCAAGACGTGCCACTCCAACCTTACAGGAAGAGGAGTTGCAGATTGCCTGGAGAAGGGGTCTGGGGACCTATTGGAGTGGGAGTAGCTGAGGGCGTGCTTGACAGGGAAGGAATGATTTCTGGGGTCTTCCAAAGCCAGGGGCACTGAACTTGCAGATAGGCAAGGGAGCTGAGATGGAATGGTTTAGAGGTGGGAACTGAAGAACATGTCAGGGAAAGATAAGATCAAGGCACCCCCATGTGAGAAGCCTAGACTGGGCTAAATAGCATCACCCACCACCTGCTGACACTTGTAAAAGCTAGGGCTTAGGGGCATGCCCGGCTGGGCTAGGCCTCAGTGCCTACTCATGAGGGTCAGAGCAGGGCATGTGTCACATCAGGCTGGGCCACAGCATCAACCACAATGTGAGAGAACCAGGCCAGGGGGCAGATAACGTATGGGAATTATGGGTTTGCTTCTGTGGGACTGCAATACCTGTCAGTTTGTGTGGAGAGATGGGGACAGTGATACGCTGAGTTAGAATTCATCTGACAGGGCCTGGCGGCTTGGCCTAGCGGCTAAAATCCTCACTTTGAACGCCCCGGGACCCCATATGGGCTCCGGTTTTAATCCCGGCAGCTCCACTTCCCATCCAGCTCCCTGCTTGTGGCCTGGGAAAGCAGTCAAGGACGGCCCAAAGCTTTGGGACCCTGCACCCGCGTGGGAGACCTGGAGGAAGTTCCTGGTTCCTGGCATCGGATCGGCGCAGCACCGGCCCGTTGCGGCTCACCTGGGGAGTGAAACATCGGAGGGAGGATCTTCCTCTCTGTCTCTCCTCCTCTCTGTTATGTCCGGCTTTCCAATAATAATAATAATAAATATTAAAAAAAAAAAAAGAATTCATCTGACAGGAACCCACCTGGCACTTGTTGGGGCTGGAGCTGGGAGAAGACGATGGGGCCAAGCTACAGCACCTAATGGCACATGTAAAGGCTGGGACTGAGGGCAGATCATGCCAAGCAATGCAGCTGTCCCTGCTGACAAAATGAAATCCAGGGCTTGGATCAGGCCTGGTAGTGGAACTTGTAGAACTCCCCTACTAGTCCACAGGAGCTGGGCCTGGGGGTGGGACAAGGCCAGGGAAGTCTGAAGCACTCCTCGGCGTTTGTATGGGCTGGGTCTGGGACAGGTTGTGCTGGGCCGGGCCTCAGCATCCACTGGCATGGATGAGAGCCAGGACAGGGTGTGAGCCATACCTGGCTGGGCTGGGCTGCAGCAGCTACCAGCAGGAGCTGAGACATTGGGTTGAAGCACTTGTCAGCACGTGTAAGACATGGAACAGGGAACAGGCATGATAGGGGAACTCTGGGGACTCTTCTGCTGGACTGCAACTCCCAGTGGTTAGTGTGAGAGCTGGGGCTCTGGGTGGCCCAGGCTGGGCAAGACTGCAGCACCCATTGGCACCCTCTGAATCCAGACCCTGGCCACTGAGGAAATCCGTTGCTTATGCCTGTGCAGTGGACAGCCTGTCCAGATACACATGGGTGACATGACAGCCAGATCATCTAGGCCAGCAGGGGACATCAGCTGAGCTGCCTCATCAAAGGATGGAAAGCAGAGCAAGTTGGATGATTCTCCTGGCCAAGCATTTCCAGCATTTACAGCATGTCCCTGGATCTGTGAATACACTAAGATGGACTTTGTCAACCAATAGGCCTTGAAAAGATCTTCTCAACCCTGGAGCAATGAAACAACCATGTCTCAGGGCTATCTAAAATACTCAGGTAACACTCCTGGAACCTCTTCTCCACATCTAAGTCTCTAGGGAGTCATCACAGGACTGTCACACATCCGCAGGTACTGATGTGGTTTGTCAGCAAGCAGCAGCCTTCTCCTCTCCTCTCCTCCCCTGTGAACACAGGAGGAAAAAAATAAGACAGTATCCCCCCACTTTCTTCCATACCTGACCCTCCCCATCCTAATCAGAGGCCCATGTGAGCATGCATCTCTCTCAGCTATGTAAATATTATTAAAAATAAAATTTAAAAACCCTACCAAAACCATTCTATTAGGCCAGCATTAGCTTTTTAAAAAATGATTTATTTGTTTTTATTGAAAAATCAGGTATACAGAGAGGAGGAGATACAAAGAGGAAGATCTTCCATCCAATCATTCACTCCCCACGTGGCCGCAACGGCCAGAGCTGCGCTGATCCAAAGCCAGGAGCCAGGAGCTGCTTCCAGGTCTGCCATGCAGGTGCAGGGTCCCAAAGCTTTGGGCTGTCTTCAACTGCTTTCCCAGGCCACAAGCAGAGAGCTCTATGGGAAGTGAGGCTGCTGGGATTAGAACTGGCACCCATATGGGATCGTGGCGCATGCAAGGCAAGGACTTTAGCTGTTAGGCTACCATGCTGGGCCCTAGGCCAGTGTTACTTTTATACCAAAACCAGATAGGGACATAGTGGGAAAGCAAAGCTACAGACCAATCATCTTCATGAATATAGGTACAGAAATCCAGAATTTTCTGCCAATAGGTCTTTTTTTTCCCATCTGTGTAGAGATTTCTCTCCATTGTGTTTTGGATTATATACGCATCACTCCTTCATGGATACCAAAGTTCTTGGATGCTCAGATCCTTTATATAAAATATGTGGCATTTACATGTAACCTACACAATTTTTCCATATGCTTTAAACAACCAAAGATTTGGGAAGCTTTTACTATATGTGCTGGCAAAGTGAGCACAAGATATGGGAAGCTTTTATGTTTTCAGAGAGAAGGGTCCCCAAGAAGTCCCTGGGACAGTGGGCCAGTCTTTGAGTACTCAGTAAAAGTCTATGGGAAAGAATATGTAAGAGGGGGTGAATTTTCCTTGTGACTGTGATCCTTGGTTTCTCTACTGTTACATAACAGCACACTTTGGCTTCAGTAGTTTAAATTTTGTGCGTGACTTTTTTTCTACCACTTCTAAGATGCTCACAAGCATCTTTTTTGTTTCTGTGTTCTGAAACAGATGAATTCGTGCTCGTGCCCCATCTTTATTGGTAGTACTTGTCTTTCCTTAGGCTTTAGAATTTTTGATTGTTTTTGACCTCAGCTCTCTAGTGGACTCAGGAAAAAGTTAATATTTTTTAGTTCATTTGGCTGTTGTTGTTGCTATTGTTTTTAGAATGTGAGTAATACTTCCCCAGATTACTACATCCTGGAATTCTTCTTTAAGAAAATTTTCCCATAATCCACTCGAAATGGTTTTAGGAAGTGTGATGCTACTGATGCTTATTCTCATTTGTTTGTAGTTTTAACTTTCTGTTTGACCAAAGCTGTTTATGTAATGTATTCTTTAAAATTTGCCAAAACCCCTTTTTTAGATTTCCATTGTTAAGACAGTTTGGTCAAACAATGTTAGAATAAAACTTAAGCTTCGGGTAATTTTGTTGAGGTTGCTTTTACTACTTTTTACTAAAATTTATAGTGAATATAGTATTTAATGCTTCTAATAAGCTAATCTTATTAATAGCAATAAAATTTAGCATATTCTTATTTGCTTACTCTGTTAGAGACTGAAAGAAGTATATTGAAAGTATCCATTTTAATTGTTTTAGTAATTTTTTTCTAAAATTTCCTTTCTTCCATCCCTCCTTTTTGTTCTATTTTGCAACCTGTTATTCAGCCCAGATATGTTAATGAGTCTTTGACTTTATTTTGGATTATCATAAAAAGTAGCCCTTAGTCCTTTTTGTCTATTACTATGTACTTCTGTTTATTTTTAATTTATGTGTGTTTGTCCATCTCTATTTACTGTGTTTCTGCTAAAACTCAGTTGCAAGTTAACTGTCATCTCTTATCTAGCCTTTTGGTACAGGTCTTTAATTGGTTTTCTTGCTTATTTTTATTTTTTTAAAGATTTATTTTATTTTTATGGAAAAGTCAGATATACAGAGAGGAGGAGAGACAGAGAGGAAGATCTTCTGTCTGTTGAATCACTTCCCCAGTGACCACGATGGCCTCAGCTATGCTGATCTGAAGCCAGGAGTCAGGAGCTCTTCCAGGTCTCCTAGGCGGGTGCAGGGTACCAAGGTTTTGGGCCATCCTCGACTGCTTTCCCAGGCCACAAGCAGGGAGCTGGATGGGAAGTGGGGCTGGTGGGATTAGAACTGGCACCCATAAGGGATCGTGGTGCATGCTGGGCAAGGACTTTAGCCACTAGGCTACCATGCTGGGCCCACAGCTTTTTATTTTTTAACATGATTTGTTTTCTAATCAGTGAACAAAGTAAACATTGCCCAGTCAAAAGCTCTCCCATGACTTCTCTCATATTTATACTTCTTTTTTGCCTACACCTAA
Organism: Ochotona princeps; assembly: GCF_030435755.1. Taxonomy (NCBI): domain Eukaryota; kingdom Metazoa; phylum Chordata; class Mammalia; order Lagomorpha; family Ochotonidae; genus Ochotona; species Ochotona princeps. The sequence goes on from NC_080850.1 coordinate 37,069,607, forward strand.
AATTTCATTTTTTACTCTTTATCCCTTGTTCTCTATGTTCTTCCTTTTTTATTTTTCTTAATAATTCCTGCTTTGACCTTAGGACCTCTGTACTAGACAATTTCTTGCCTAAAAGGCTTCTTACGTCCTCTTTTCATTCAGTACTAAGGAGAGTTATTACTCAGAGAATTCTTCCCTGACTAATCAAAACTAATCTAAACTAGCCATTCAATCACCAAATGATTCCATTGTATTATTGTTTTTTTCTTCAAAGTATTTACTAATATGTGCAATGCTCTTTGTTATTTGTTTACTCCGCAGAAGTGATTACCTTATATAATAGATCTTCAAAATATTTGTGGAAAACACAACTTGTGATAAAATTATGTATGAATTTCAAAATTTTTTTTACACTATGTAGACTCATGTTTTAATTAATTCAATTTTTAGACTTTTTTTTTCTCATTTTTTTAAATTATTATTTAACTTCAGTAATTACATTGTATTATGTGACACAATTACATAGATACTTGGGTTCTCCCCACCCCTCCCCAAACCCTCCCACCATGGTGGATTCCTCCACCTAGTTGCATAACCACAGCTCAAGTTCAGTTGAGATTCCCGCATTGCAAGCGTATACCAAACATAGAGTCCAGCATCTTATTGTCCAGTCAAGTTCAACGGCTTCTTAGGTGTACCCTCTCTGGTCTGAAGACAGAGCCAGCAGAGTATCATCCCAGTCAATTGAAAGCTCCAACATACCATCAGCAAAAATTTACATCATTATGGAATTAATTGACATAGTAATGAGTAACCAATATGTTAAAAGTAAATGCGAGTTCCCAGCCACCTTCTGTGACCACCTCACCTATACTTCAATTTTAGTTTATACACAACATATAACATTCAAAACATAACATGTTATACTTAACATCATATCATCTTAAATTAAGGCAAACATGTGGTATTTAACCTTTTGGGATTGGCTCATTTCCCTTAGCATTATGGTTTCCAGTTTGGCCCATTTGGCCACAAAGAACTGCATTTTGTTTTTTTTAATAGCTGAGTAGTATTCCATGGAGTAGATGAACCATAGCTTTCTTATCCAATCCTCTGTTGATGGGCATTTTGGTTGCTTCCATGTTTTTGCAATTACTGATTGTGCTGCTATGAGCATAGGAGTGCATGTTGGTTTCTCATAGAACAAGTGTTCTGGATATATTCCTAGGAGTGCTATTGCTGGATCATACGGTATAATTTTTAGACTTTTTAAAATATCCTCATATGAGTTGTTGACTGCTGTGTCCCTGGAATCTATAACCTTGTACATGTCAGCTATTTCTTTGATTAAATCCAGAATTTCTTTTATTTCCACATTACCTTGTCTGGAGATTGTTTTTTAGATTGCATTATTTTCTGCTTTTGACAGTTTTCCTTTGATTTATCAAAGAATTTTTCTCAAATTTGCTTGCTAATTACTGATTCTGTTTTCTATAGCTTGCTACCTACTGTATCCATTGGGACTTTATTTTAAAGATTTATTTTTATCTGAAAGCCATATTTACAAAGAGAGAGAAAGATGAGAGAGAGAGATCTTCTGTCCCTTTCCAAAATGGCCACAGCCACTGATGCTTAGCTGACCCGAAGTCAAGAGCCAAGAGCCTGGAGCCGGGAGCCTTGAGCCTCCTTTAGGTCAGCCTCGCATGTGGGTGAGGGAGCCTAAGGATTTGAGCTGGTCTCCATTGCTTCCTTTGACCTTAAGCAAGTAACTGGATCAGAAGTGGCGCAGCTGGGACTAGAACTGGCCCACAATGGGATGCCATTGCTGCAGGCAGAGGATTAACATGTTGACCTATGGCGCTGACTCCTCCATTTGAATTTTAAAACTGGAATCCCATAATCAAGTTTTTTTTTTTCTCCACAGTTTGCTCTTTTCTAAATAGTTTTATTTACTTGAAAATCAAGGAAACAGTGAGATAGAAACACTGTGCTCCTGTCTGCTGTCTTTTGATTGGGGCTAGGTCAGGCAAAAGCCAGAAAGTGGGAACTCAGTAATGTGGGCCTGCTGTCTCCCAAGGGTGGGTATAAGCAGGTAGCTTGAATCAGACATAGTGTCAGGATTCTTGAATCCAGGTATTCTGATATGAGCATATTACTACTGTTTTCATTGCTAGGTTAAATGCTTGCCTCTAATGATGGAGTCACGTACTAATAAGTTAGAGCTGCTGCTCTGTTATCAGTACCAATCTTGGCAGGACTACTGAATGTAGTTTCTGATAACGAGTTGATATTCAGCATGCACATTTGTTGAAATGAACCAAAGCACACTGAATAACTGTTATGTGCCTGACTCTATGCTAAGTGCTATGGGATATTCAAAGATCAAAACAGAGTCCATTTCTACAAAAGACAACATATAGTAGGCATCTTAGCCATTTCAAGTGTTAAATAGCAAATACAAACATTTCTTAAGAAATTTAGATATGCTAAAAGTGAAAAGGCTTCCTTTAAGCTGGATTGTAGGGAAGGTTTTTTGAAGGGTTAGTCTTACCTAGGTCTTAAGGCGGTGGTTGGAAAAAGGAAGGATGTGGTTAGAGTGGATTAAGTGGTAGGAGTAACTGATATATATGATGTAGAGGCCCTAATCAGGATGGGTGTGGAAGAAATGAAAGGATCAGTTTGGGGGACATACATGACACTAGGATATAAAGTAGGTAGATCCCAGCTCAGTAAGTATCACCTTGGTTGTTAAGCTTAGGATTTTGGACTTGCAGCTCCAGGAAGGTGTTGGAACCCTTTGAGATAGGAAGAACAGAACTGTGGCTAATAAATAACTACTTTGGAAAGTTTTGTTGATACATTTCTGTTGGTATGAAAGGCATATGATACAAAATAGTTCCCTTTGTCTTTTTATTCTTTTGCCTCATCTGTCTTCTCTTTTTGGCTCTTTCCCTCCCTCAGCCCTGCATATTCCCTAGGGTGACTTCTGGTTCTTACTCTCTCTAAAGCAATAACAAGATCAGCTTCAGACAGTTCACTTGCTAGTTGCTGTTACAATCTGAGCCTGCTAGATCATAGGTGCGTCAGAGATAGATTTTTCCAAGAGAAAATTCTGCTTCTTGAGTGAATGTGAATGACAAAATTCTCGTCAGAGATGACTTGTGAACATTGGCCTTAATAAGCAATGAAATGGATAGTGTTTTGTCACCTAATCCTGGAGATGGATGGGAGAGGAGCACATACTGTACTCACTAGTGGTCTAAACAAGATTTTTTCAAGATTTATTTTGTTTTAAGGTCAAATGATAAAGAGAAGGAGGGGCAGAGATATCTTCCATCTGCTGATTCACTCCCCAAACGTCTGCAATGGCCAAGGCTAGGCCAGGAGAAAGCCAGGAGCCAGGAACTCCATCCAAGTCTCCCACGTGAATGTCAGAGTACTTGGGTCCATTAGGAATGGGATCAGAACAGCTGACACTCAAACTGGTATTCCAGTATGGGACACCAGTGTTGCTCAACCAACTGTGCTATAACAACCATCTCTAAAGAAAAAAGTTTTTGTCATCCAAAGGTCCACCTGCCTAAAAGGCACAAGAGAATTTTACATATGAATAATGATCAGAAAGTTGAGGGCCTCCCTCAACCTGTCATTGCCTCGCTGAGTCACCGTGGGAGACAAGGAAGGCAAATCCCTGTACTGTGTGCTATGGTCCTAACTTAGGTCTGCCTTTGGGTAGATCTAGTGGGAGTGAAGATGTTTTCACTCAAGTATTAGAGGAGTACAATCTTCTAGTATTCTAAGTTTCCTGTGATCGTTTCATATCTCACTCCCTTTTGCTAATAGCCTTCCTCAGGGTTCCCTGAAAACATCACTTGTAGAAAAGTTTTGTGTCAGCACTGGAGAATGTTTAAGATACCAAAAGCATTTTCTGTTTCTAAGATCCTTACTTGTAGCATCATCTGTGCGAGAGCTTTGTTTCTTAGAGTGGTATTTTCTGTCACTAACTTGAACCATGTAGCCTTTCCTCCCTTTGGCAAGCCCTAGTCCGAAAAAGAACAGCTTCAGTCCGGAACTGTACTGTCAGTAAGGTAGCCACGTTTGGCAGTTTAATCAAATGCGACTAACAAATTATAATTAAATTAGAGATGAACAACCCTCAGTTGCCTTACCCATCTTTCAGGTGCATGATAATTATAGGTGGTTTCTATATTAGACGGTACAGATAGACACTATTCCTATCATTGCAGAAAATTCTACAGAGGAATGTTGATCTAGGATAATACTTCCAAATGGCAGCAGATTGTTCACATGGATGCAGGTACTCCAAAGCACATTCCACTTCAGGTCTCATATTGTTGTTGTGTGAAGCAGGATACTTCTTCATTATTGCAGCTGTCTACCTCGTAACTGTTAGATCACTCTCCCATACAAAGTCACTTATTGTTACAGATTTTGTAGTCTAAACCCCTGAAGAGAAGGAAATATTTTTCTAATTGTTTCTTCATTTCTCCTAACTGTAACAAAGTTAGTACCTCACATTATTATACAGAAAGTCTGTTTCAAATAACAACCGCTTTAGTCTTTCAAAAATAATAAACCCATTCCTGAATATATCATTTTATGGCAGATCGCTCCACTATAAAAGGATGCAATGAAAAGTTTTTAAGTCTATTCTTTTTAAAAGCCTAATTTAGTTCTCACCTGTTCCCCAGTTTCTGCTGAATCTCTGGAGGTAGATGTGGTTCTCAGCTTTGGAAAGGCCTTCACAGGTGCTGTAGTTTGTCATTTCACACCTTCACCTCAAAGGAAGTCCTTCTTTTTCCTGGGATGGAGCACTTTAGTTCCACAAATGCTCTCTGAAGTCATTCAGAGTGGGTGGAGGGAGGTAAAGGCTATGCTTTGGTCTGAAATTTCTTGGTAAACTTTTAAGTGGATCTTTCAAAACCAAAGGGTTTTTTTCTTAACCACACCACCCCCAAGGATTCCATTTCCTGCTGATGTGGCAGCAGCCTCTCTAGCCATTTCAAGCAGGCCTTTGGACCATGCTTTGGGAGGATACTACACTCGACTGCCTTGATGCCTTATTGCCTTTTCAGTGGAAAGAATGATTGTTTGCTCTTGATTGGGGAGCAGGTGTGGGAGTGGGGCTGGGTTCTTTACTCTCTCTCTTGACCAACTGAAGTGGGAATTGGAGTTCCTAACCCTGTAACTAAAAAAACATTTTGCATCGCAAGGGAAAATGAGGTCGTAATGGTTTCGGTAGTCCCTATGGATGTGAACAAAGCTCTGTTTCTGTTGCAGGTTTCTCACCCTTTCCAAGCTCCCATGCATGCTGTTTGACTTCCGTTCACATTTTTTGACCTTGCTGTTAGCCCACATAAGGTTTTTTTTTTTTTTTTTGCACTGAACATCTATTGCACACATTGTCTCAGACCCAGGTTGACCTGGGGAGCAAGCTCTCTGAGCCTGAGCAAAGAGCTGCTGCAGGAGGCTGCTGCTGACAGGATAGGAGAGGACATGGCTGGAGGTATCCTGACTTTGAATGCTGATTGCAGCTTGCCAGTAGGGGACCTTCCTTTCATTTATTTATTTATTTGAAGATTTACTAATTTTTATTGGAAAGATAGTTTTGTTTGTTTTACAGACAGCAGGAGATATGGAGAGAAAGATTTTCCATCCACTGATTCACTCTCCAAGTGGCTGCAATGGCCAGAGCTGAGCTGATCTGAAGCCAAGAGCCGGGAGCTTGTTCCAGGTCTCCCACGTGGGTACAGGATCTCAAGTCTTTGGGCTATGCTCTACTGCTTTCCCATGCTACAGGTAGGGAGCTGATTGGAAAGTGGAGTAGTTGTGACACAAAGTGGTGCCCATATTGTATTTCAGCATGTGCAAGGCAAGGATTTAGCCACTGAGGCATCATGCCAGACCGTTTTGGGCTTTGCTGCAATACCTTATACCTATCTTATAACCTACTATGCTGTGGGAAATGGTCCCTCTAGAGGCAGGGAGGCCCATGAGGATGGCAGCAAGGCCAAGACAGAGATGAACATAGCAGGATGGCAGAGGCATCCAGATAAGTAAAGCTCTCAGTTGAGGCCTGTTCCTTGGGAAATTGCTTGACTAATTTTATAAAAAGCAATTTTGTTTCTAATTACTCAAATGGTTCATGAGTATATTTGTTATTTGTCAAAAATAAAGAAAGTTACTGTGCTTTAAGGCTGTGAAATAAGTGCCTTTTGGGTGCCATATGAATATTGTTAGCAAAGAAAGAGAAAGGACTGGTATTAGAGAAAGACAAGGCTTTCCTTAAGAAAATTATGTCAGAAACCAATGTTGTGACACAGCAAGCAAAGCCATCACTTGCCAGAATCCCTTAAGGGCACCAGTTTCCTTGCCAGCTGCCTTACTACCCATCTAGCTCCCTACAAAGGGCTGGGGGAAAGTAGCAGAAGACTGCCCACGTATTCCTGAAAACGTGTGGGAGATCCAAATGAAGCTTCTGGCTCCTGATTCCAGCCTGACTCAGCGCTGGCCATTGTGGTCATCTGGGGAGGAAACCAGTGGATGGAAGATCTAGTTCCCTCTCCTTGTCTCTCCCTCTCTTTCTCTAACTGTGACTTTCAAAAAAAAAAAAAACCTTTTAAAGAGAGAAAAAAAAAGTTATCACTTAGAGTCAGTGTTGTGGCACAGTGCATCAAACTGCTGCCTGTGACATTGGCATTCTCTATCAGAACATTGGTCCCAGTTCTGGATGCTCTGTTTCCTGTACACCCATGTGTGTGGGAGACTCCATTGGAATTCCAGGCTGCTGGCTTAGGACCGGTCTGATTCTGGCTTTTGTTGCCGTTTGGAGAGTAAGCCAGTAGATGGATGATCTCTTTCAGTAACTGTTTCCCTCTGTTATTCTGCCTTTCAAATAAATAAAAACATTAAAAGATATAAGATTATCCCATTAAAAGTAAAGGTAGGTTCCAACTTTTAGCTAACTATATATTCTTTAGGTATTTCAGTAGATTTATTTGCTGATCCTATATTTCTGTAGGAAATGGATAAAGAATAGGATTTTTTGGGCGACTTTCAACATTTTAAAAAAAGATAATACTGTTTGTTTCACCTGCAACTGTTAGTCAGTGATGTCTCTTAGAGATTTCTTTGTGTTGGTTCAGAAAATAATGTGCATATTTAAAATTGGTATGTTTTAATTTCCAGCATGAACATGCTTATATCTGCTTATTCATTCCTTAGTTGATAGTCATTTATGATTTTTTCCAGTTTTTGCTATTACACATAGGTTGCAATGAAATGAAGATTCTTACTATGTACACGCAACTGTCTTTCTTCAGCAGACACACGCAAGAAATTACAGACTCATAAGATATGTATCTGTGTATGTATTTCTCTCTATAAATATATATTTAACGGTTGGATCCACTAACAGGTTGTTGAGAGTGTTATCTTGATATTATCAGCCATTTCTTACAGAATTTTTACTGTTGTCTTTCTTTAGTTTCTTAATGTTACCAAGAATCTCTTTGCATATTTATTGGGTGTGTTTGTTTCTTCTTCTCTCTCTGTTTTAAAAAAGTTACTGTAAGCAAATATATGCTAGAATCTTTGTCTGTTACAAGGTTGGATTACTTACAGTCTCTATTTGTCTTTTATTGTGTAATATGTTTTGTTGCATGGAAGTATTTTATTTTTATTAAATCAAATTACCAGCTATAAAATGACTATGTCTTCTTTAAAAGGGTGTCCATGTTTTCAAATATCATGACAAATACTTTCTTCCATTTTTCTGCCATGTTTATTTATTTATTTTTTAAAATTTATTGCAAAGTCAGATATATACAGAGATGAGGAGAGACAGAGAGAAATGTCTTCCGTCTGATGATTCACTCCCCAAGTGATTGCAACAGCAAGAGCTGTTCCGATCTGAAGCCAGGAGCCCAGATCCTCTTCTGGGTCTCCCAGGTGGGTGTAGGGTCCCGTCCTCGACTGCCTTCCCAGGCCACAAGCAGGGAGCTGGATGGGAAGCAGGGCTGCTGGGATTAGAACTGGCGCCCATATGGGATCCTGGCGCATTCAATGTGAGGACGTTAGCCACTAGGCCACGGCACCGGACCCCCATGTTTATTTCTTATGTCTAGTGTTTTAATGTATCTGGATTTATTTTTGTGAATGATATGAGGAACTGTCTAGCTTTATTTTTGTTTTAAGGGAAAACTTTCTTGAGCGAAACTTTCCTCTCCCCAGTGCGTCTTCTTTCCTCTTTCTTTGCTCGGGATTGATCTCACCCACCTATTAGAGGGAGTCCTAATTGGTTTAAGCCAATCAGTGTATCCTGTCCTTTTTTTTTTTTTGTAAGTTTTATCTATTTGAAAGGCAGTGAAAACATGAAAAATTTTGTATTCTCTGATTCTTTTCCCAAGTAGCTGCAAAATACAAGATTGGGCCAGGCTGAAGCCAAGACCCTGTAACTTCATCTGGGTCTCCCGCGGAGGTGGTGGGGCTCTGAGTGCTTGTGCCAATCTTCTGCCTTCCCAGGTGCATTAGCAGGGAGATGGATTGTAAGCAGAGAAGTCCATACTTTTAAAATGATCCTTTTGAAGTCAGTGATGTATGGAACAAGGTTTGCTGGTAGTCTGAGAAAAAGGCTTTCTTTTAACCACTGGCTCAGTTGCTACTGATAGTCATCTTCCCACAAGATAAGCTAGTTTTAGGGTGAATCAATTAGAATGGAAAACAATGAGGACAGAGGGAAAGGAACCCAGATTCTTGCTGACATCATTGGTTGGCTGGATCAATCTTGTTCTGAAACATAACCTACTTCTAGGCACTTCTTTCACATAAGATGGTCTATTTATTTTATTTTAAGTCAGTTTGAGCTTAGTTTTGTCTCATTTAAGACTAACATTAGGGATAGATGTTGTGGCACAGTGTTTTAAACTACTGCTTAGAATATCCTTATCTCATAGTGCCTGGGATTGAGTCCCACTACTCTGCTTCTGATTCAGATTCCTGCTGATGTGTCTGGAAAGCAGATAATGGCCAAGGTATTTGGGTTTGTGCCGCCCACACTTGGAGTTTCAGTATCCTGGCTTTCGCTTGGCTGTTGTGGTTATCTGGGGAGAGAATAAGCAGATAGAAGATCTCTTTCTTTGTCTCTGTCATTCTGCTTTTCCATTCCTTTGTTTTAAAGATTTATTTTTATTGCAAAGTCAGATACATACAGAGGGGAGGAGAGACAGAGAGAAATATCTTCCATTTGATGATTCACTCCCCAAGTGACTGCAATGGCCAGAGCTGTGCCAATCCAAAGCCAGGAGCCAGGAGCTCTTCTGGGTCTCCCATGCGGGTGCAGGATCCCGAGGGTTTTGGCCATCCTCGACTACTTTTGGAACTGGATAGGAAACAGTTAGGGTCCTCGCCTTGAACGTGCCGGGATCCCATATGGGCACTGGTTCTAATCCCAGCAGCTCCACTTCCCATCCAGCTCCCTGCTTGTGGCCTGGGAAAGCATTCGAGGACGGCCCAGAGCATTGGAACCCTGCACCCACCTGGGACACCCAGAAGGAAGTTCCTGGTTCCTGGCTTCGGATTGGCGCAGCACCGGCTGTTGCGGTCACTTGGGGAGTGAATCATTGGATGGAAGATCTTCCTCTCTGTCTCTCTTCCTCTCTGTACATCTGCCTTTCCAATAAAAATAAATAAATCTTAAATTTTAAAACAAATCTAACAGTACCATTGTGTTTTATTTCTTGTTGCCTTATATTTTGATGTAATATTGGGCAAATCTTCCACCTCATTCTTTTTCAAACCAATATAGAATATGCTGCCATAAATTTTAGAAATAATCTGTCATACTCCTTGAGGATTTCTATAAAAGTTTTGGTTTTCGTTGGAATTGGGATAGCACATACAGGCTGACAGGAGAACTGACTTGTGGTATTTGGGAAAGCTGGTAATTTTTTGTTTGTTAATCATATGTCTGCCTACATCATTCAACCGCTGTGGTTTCTGTGTAGATTCTCATATCAATGATATATATAAATATATATGCACATATATATTTATACACATACAAGTGCAGATATGCATATGTATGTACATACATATGTATGCACTTATATTCTGGATTTGCCATTTACTATGTGCCTCAACAACTTCTATTATTTCATCTCATCTTTAAAAATAGTTTTGATACTAATATCGACTTCATAAGCTGACTATAAGGATTAAATGAGTCAAGTATAACATTAGCAGTAACAGAAACAGTAATCATTATCATTATTTTAAAATAAGTTTACTTGTGTCTTTTCAGTTATATCCATTTTTCTTCAATTGTCAAACTTGGAAGAGTAACATTTATGATGGATATTTCTATCTTATTCCTCACTGTAGTGAAATTCTTCTAATGCTTCACTGTTTTTAATACTATTTATTTGAAAGAATTAGAGAGACATAGGGAGAGATAGAGAGATTCATCCACTGATTTTTGCTCCCTGAATAGCTGCAGTGATCAGGACTGGGCCTGCCTTTGCTACCAATTGATGATACAATAGCTGATTTGGTAAGGATATGCTTTCAAGATCCTAGTATACCAAGGGACTTTTTTCCCTAACCAGGAAGAGAGACAGAGAGAAAGATCTTCTGTCTGTCAATTCACTCTCCATGTGTCTGCAGTGGCTGGGCTACGCCAATCCAAAGCCAAGAACCTGGAGCCTCTTGCAGGTCTCCCACACGGGTGCAGGGTCCCAAGGCTTTGGGCCGTCCTCAGCTACTTTCCAGGCCACAAGCAGGGAGCTGGATGGAAAGCGGGGCTGTCAGGATTAGAACTGGTGCCCATATGGGATCCTGGTGTATGCATGGCGAGGACTGTAGCCACTAGGCTCCCACGCCGGGCCCAAGATTCTTCCACATTGTAAGTGTTGTTGAAAGTACTGGGACTACAGCAGAGTTTTAATTTAAAAAATAGACAAGTCTTGTGAAGCTTCTGGGAAATGATGCACTTTTTTTTTACCCCCAGATAAGATGGTTTGAATGGGACCCTTTGGGACTCACCAGGTTTGTAACTGATGATCAGTGTCTTCTGGTGCAGTTTCTGAGTGCACAGCTGCTGGCTTCCTTCAGCCTGGTCTCAGCTATCAGGAATTTGCCTGAGGCAGGAGAAACAGAGTTGTCTGAATGGCTTAGAGATTCAGATGGTTTCTTCAGCTTCAGGTCCTGGTGTGCAAGAATGGCCTGTGACTCTATATCACTAACCTAGTCCCCACCTGGTTTCCCACACACCGGAAGCACTTGAAAGTCTTGGCTGAAAGCATGAGATTGGGCCAACTACTGAGCTCTGAAATAAACTAATTCATTAACCCAATAGCGCCAAGAGAAACAGTCAAAGCTGCAAGTGTTCCAGGTCGGCCAGCTCTGTGCCTTCCTTTCTGTGTGAGTCCTCACCTTGGAACACAGCAGAGTTGTACTGGAGCTGTGTGTGTGGTAGTTTCTCTGCAGCAGCGGACAAGACTCGAGCTGGTATGTACCAGAGGACATACAGGGATATGTGTGTGTGTGTGTGTGTGTGTGCTCACAAGCATGCTCACACTACTTCTCGTCACTACTTAGCCTTCCCTTCTGCAGTGGGAGAGGGGGCTCCTGACTACAGTGTCTCTTTGTATTGACAGAATTTTCTGTTTGCAGCACCCCATCCCCACTTACCCCTACCCCCAAAGACAGACAGAATGATGACAAAAGCATTTGGCCTGTGGTTTCTGTAGCAGGAAGTGATATAGATGCTGAAAGTTAATTTTAGATGAGTTGATGTGGGGTTTTCAAACAATATTTCAGGGCTAGTTTCAGGCTCAAGACTCGGCCCCTGAAGCTCTTGCCTGCTAGAGACGGTCAGCTTTCCACTGTCTCTGTCACTGTCTGTGACCTCATGTCCAGCTGGCCAGGTTCTTGGGTTGAAAGCCAGGGCTGATTTTCCCTGAATTCCAGGCTGGCTGAATCATTGTTTTTGCTCTCAGGCTCCGGGCAGAATCCTGTGAATCAGCACAAGCCTGACTCCGGGTTAGACAGACACAGGACCTCATTTCCCTAGCTGCTGGACTGTCTTCAGATTCCCTGGGACCATGTTAGGACTGGGTGGGGCCTGGACCAGAGATCAGGCAAATCTTCTGGGTCAAGGGAGATGTCATTTTGGATGGCAGACACTGGTGGTGGAGCATCTTCTACTAATCCTCCTTGTCCTTAGCCTCAGGAGTGCCCTCTGACCTAGAATTGCCACGCTGGAGATCCCATGCCAGCTGCAGCTCTGGTGATGACCCTCCTGCTGATGGCAGCAGACATAAAACAATCAGAGAAAAGGCACAGGCCTCTCAGATCCCTGGCTGCTTTGGTGCTGAAGCTCCTTGTGGAATGTCTCAATGCCAGGGGGTTTCTGTCTCTTCCAAGGCCTGAGTACAAGAGATAGGAGGTTTGGCTCCCTGCCTGCCTCCACAAGGATCTTCAAAGCCTGCTTTAATCTGCTGTACCATCCCCTAGGGTTTCCATAGCAAACCCTGCTATGCCAGAATGCTATGAGGGAGGACCCAAGGTTCAACACTTTATATAAGCAGCATCAGAAGCAGGCAAGGCACTGACTTTTGTATGTTACTACTGATTGGATGCCCAGAACTTAGGAAAAGCATTTTTCATGTCTGACCCAGGCAGTAGCATCACACTGGTGCCTCTCTAAAGACAGTTAAGCATCATTCAAGTCTTCTCTAGTTCCTCATCTACTCTTGCCCTATTGGGTGTGAGGTGTGGCCTGTGAGGTAAGGCCAGGACTCTAGGTCTTAGATACTGCATAAGAGGAGACACTTCTGCCCCCAGTGATATGCTGGACATTTCCAGAGACCAGTCAATTCGCTGAGAACTGAGCAGGGCAATGTTGATGACTGCTGCAGAGCCAAGTCTGAGCACAGACTAAAGAGGAGAGCATTCTCACAAAAGCTCCAGTGATTGCAGAATAGTGACCTAGAGGTAGATTGTGTGAGCTAAGCTCTGCTTTGAGAGTTCCATAGACCGTGTCTTTGACCTATTTTCAAGGGCTGTGGTGGCAGGAGGAGCTTTTAGCTACATCATAAAGAGTTTTGTGGCTATCTCTGATAGACTTAGCTCAGGAAGTTAATTTTCCATGATTATATTGTTAGTCATAAACATGATCCCTGCCCCCAGTTCCCAACCCTTGTTCTTCAGGAGGCTGACAAAGGTGCCACTCCAATGCTGAGCCTTGCCTCTTCAGCAGCAGGCAAGAGGCCGTGATGACCCTGACCACTGGTATTGAGTCTGCTGTGTGTCTGCCTTGTTTATGGAGCCTCACAGATCTCCTACATCTTGAGCATTTTGTCCAGAGGCAAGAAATCCTTAAATATCTCAATGAAGGCATGTGGATAGAGGAGCTTCTAAAAAGTCTCCTCAAGAGAAGAGCTGTGTTCCCTGAGATATCAATAACCATGAGCTCCCAGTATGTGACCTTTTGGGGGCACTTTAAGAAGAAAAGTCCTGCAGTGAAGGAGTACCCTATGTTAATGATGGTCGTACATGAAGCATTTTCAAGATATCCCAGAGGACTCAGAACTCCCATGCTTATGAGAAAGATGGGACTATTGCAAATTGTAGATTGGCTTCCCAGGGTCAGTTTCCCACAGGCAGAGAGAACTCCGTCAGTCCATCCTTAGCCCCTTCATCAGAGCTCCTGGTTGTCACCTCAGCTCCTGGGCTCAACTAACAGAGAAATAAAATCTGAGAGTCCCAGGATGGGTGACTCCTGAGCCCCATGTGCCTTACATGCTAAGTGGTAGCATGTTCCTAAGTGTTTGTTGATAAACTCTGGAATATTTGTTTCCAATTGTTTGAAAGTAACTCCTGCTGCTTTGAAAGTCTGGACACAATCTCAAGTGTTTGGCAGCATCCAAGGGCCCTTTTCATGCCTGTGAAATGACAAAGCCCACCCACCTACTCTCCCTAAGGGCTTGGTACAGCTGTGGTGCCAATTTATGTCCTGGCCGCTCCACTGCTGGTATAGCTCCATGCTTGTAGTTTTGGAAAGCAGTAGATGGTGGCCCAAAACCTTTGGAGCCTGCACCTGCATAGGAGACCGGAAGAAGCTTCTGACTTTGGATTGGTTCAGCTCTTGCTGCTATGGCTATCTTGAGGAGTGAACCAATGGATGGAAGATCTTTCTCTCTGTCTCTTCTTCTCTCCATAAATCTGATTTGCTTTCCAATAAAAATAAATAAATCTCTTTAAAAATGTCATTTTTTCTGGTGAATGATGGTCCGGATACAAGTCACAGCCAAGAAATTGAGTGAATGTTTGGGTCTGGGTAAGGTAGCCACTCGGTCCCCGGTAAAGAAGGGGTTTGAGTTCCTAGGGAAGTGATTCTTCAGTTACACAGGTGGGTAAGCCCAGACAATACTGAAACCTTTTGTAAACAGACTCTTGGTGTTTCTCACACTTCCCCACCTTGATCAACAGTGCTGCCCACAACCACCGATACCTTTCTGGAGTGACTCAGGGTCACAGTTTTGGCTTTCATTGTGTATTGAATCCATCTGAGGATACAGGTGCAGCTGGGCATGGACCAGCAGAGTCCTCTGACTGCCACTTAGGCGAAAGTCCCACAAGCTGTCTTGCTTTTAGATGCTTTGCTTGCTTTTATGTGGTAGAAGCAGCCTTATGTATAGAGTCCAAGTGATCTGACTGCAGTTCCTGATTCTCTTCCTACTAGTTGCCAGACCATGAACAGATTACTAAGTCCTAGTTTGCACCTTTATTCCTTCAACATATATTGCTTGGGCATCTTCTGTGTGCCAGGTGCCAATTTATGTGCTTGGGGATGGTCATTAAAAAGACCTGGTTGGGGCCCAACATGGTAGCCTAGTGGCTAAAGTCCTTACCTTGCATGCACCAGGATCCCATATGGGTGTCGGTTCGTATCCCGACTGCTCTACTTCCCTTCCACTTCCCCGCTTGTGGTCTGGAAAAGCAGTTGAGGATGGTCTAAAGCCTTGGGACTCTGTATCCACATGGAAGACCTGGAAGAAGCTCCTGACTCTGGCTTCAGATTAGCTCAGCTTCAACCATTGTGACCACTTGGGGAGTAAATCAGCAGATGGAAGATCTTTTTCTCTGTCTCTCATTTTCTCTATAAATCTGCCTTTCCAACAAAAATAAATAAATCTTAAAACAAACCAACCAAACAAAAAACAACCAGAATGAGGGACTTACATGATGGCTGGATTGGCTGATCCTGTGCCAGCAAATGCCAGCATCCCATGTAGGTTACAGTTCGTATCCTGGTTACTCCACTTTCCATCCAGCTTCCTGCTTTTGGCCTGAGAGATCAGAGGAAGATGGCCCAAAGCCTTGGAACCCTGTACCCATGTAGGAAACCAGGAAAAGGATACTGGCTTTGGATTGGCTCAGCTCTGGCCACTGGGATCATTTTGGAGTGAACCAGTGGATGGAGGATCTTTCTGTCTCTCCTTCTCTCTGTACATCTACTTTTCCAATGAAAATAAATATTTTTTAAACGTGGGTCCAGCATTGTGGTGCAGCAGGTTAAACTACAACCTGTAACGCCAACGTCTCATATGAGCACCAGTTCAAGTCCTGGCTACTCCATTTCTGATCCAGCTACCTGCTAATGTGCCTGGGAAAAGCAAAGAAGATGGCCCAATAGTTAGGCTTCTGCTACTCACATATGATAACTGGATAGAGTTCCAGGCTCCTGGCTTCAGCCTGTTTCAGCTTGGCTATTGGGGCCATTTGCAGAGTGAATCAGTGGATAAAAGTTCTCTCTTGGGCTGGCACAGTGGCATAACAAACTAATCCTCCATCTGCAGTGCTGGCATTCTATATGGGCCCCAGTATATGTCCTGACTGTTTCATTTTCAATCCAGTTCCCTGCTTATGGCCTGGGAAAGTAGTGGGATATGACTCAGGTTCTTGTGCCCTGCACTCAAATGGGAGACCTAGGAGAAGCTCCTGGCTCCTGGCTCTACATTGGCTGGCTCTAGCCATTGCCGCCATTTCTGAGTGAACCAATGAATGGAATAACTCTGTCTCCCTTTTCACTCCCTGCTTCATAACTTTGCTTTCAAGCAAATAAAATAAATATTTAAAAAAGAACCAGGAAATATTTCTGCCTGTGAAAATGTATATTATAGCATAGAAGATACAGTATAAACAACAAACCTGATAATATAAAGGTGGTAAGTGCTATAGGAAAGTAGCAAAAGAAGGTAGATTTGGGATGCTAAGAGTAGTGGTAGAAGAGGCTGAAATCTTAATTAGAATAAGCAGGGCATATCTCTGAGAAAATAACATCTAAGCAAGACTTGAAGGTGGTAACAGGATTAGACTATTCCAGGCAGAGGAGAATGCCAGTGCAAAGGCCCTGAGACTGGTGTGTGCAAGGAGCAGCAAGGGGACCATTGATGCTGGAGCAGAATGAGTGGAGGGGAGGGCTGCAGAGAAGGCGATCAGACAGGTCATGAAAACATGGAGAGGATTTTGGACCCTGTAGCTATTTTCAGAATGATGGCTTTTGCTCTGATTAAAAACAACAACAACAAAAAACAGAACTTTGAACATATTGGCATGATCTGACCTATATTATAACAAGATACTCTCCATGTTGTAACAAAATCATAACATCAAAATGTGAATAAACTACAAAGCAAGGCATGGATAGAAACAGGGCAAGTAACTTAGGATCTACTAAGCTGTATGTGAAGTAGAAGATAATAATAGATTAAGTCAGTATAGGTGCCATGATGGAAATGGTGAAAAACACTGGATTCTGGTTATATTTTGAGAAAATCGCCACTATAAGTTGCCAGTGAGGAATGTGAGAGTGAGCTAAGTAAAGGGTGACTCCAAGACTTGCTCTCAGCAACTGGAAGAAAAGACAGAGAGAAGGAAGCTGCAGAAGGTACATGTTTAAACGGGAAGGTCAAGAGTTCATATGAACATGTAAAACAAGGTACCAATACTTCAGAGGCTTTAGTGAGGCTTGTGTACTATAATGTGTGAAAAATGGTTACTGTTTTGCACATAACTAGCTGTTGGTATCACTTTTCCTTTCCCTCTCCCAGATAGGCCAATAAAGTGTAAGCAGCTGGGGGTCCATGAGCCAATTTGACTAATAGCCTTGTTGTAGTAATAATGAGCCAGTGAAGAGATGCCAATGAATAGTGGTTTTCTCACAATTCAGGAAACGTTCACTGTTGCTAACAGAAACTTGGATTTATCAAATGTTTCTCAAGATGTTTGATACACTGATGTGATGACAAGTTTCTGTGTCAGTGCCTCCACCAGGTAGGCAGCCCCCAGTTCTGTGTTCAGCCTTTCCATTATTCACTGTGCAGGTGTCAGATGAGCAGAAGCTATGACCTCCTTATAGCTATGGAACAGATTGCCACAGACAAACACTCACTCAAACGCACACTCTCTCCTTGGCCCCTCAGGTTACTGTGGAGCTATTGGCAAATTACTCTTCTGTGAGGTGAATACTATTGTTTTGTCTGTTTATGTGTTAAGAACAAGATCCCAATGACGCTTTTTACATGACGCCCAGGAGAAATTCTGAACAACGCTGTGTGGTACTTGGTAGGTGAGCGACAAGCATTAGCCATTGTTGCTCTTCCTCGGTGGTTTCATAGGATGTGTCCAATGAGCCACACTTTTTTGATCATAGGTAGCACATAGAACACCAGATCACAACTTTCTCTTAGCTCTTTGAATCATATGACTCAGTAATGTTACTGGCATGTGGCACATTACTATTGCTAAAGGAATAATAATAATAATAATAAAGATGATGGCCTATACTGTAGAAACTTTTCTGTTAAGGGAGTGAATGTATCTTTGATTTTGTAGATGGGGAAACTAAGTTACCTAGAAGGACTACCTCTGCATATGCAATGCTGTTTGAATTTTTAACAATAAACTTAATGCATTCTTAAGACAAAAGGCTAACTTTTAAAATGTTTCTGTTGAAGTGACATGTATCTGATCCCTCTGTGAGAAGCTTTTTCAGTGGTTGTATTCATGCAAGGGATGGCCTAATGCTGCTATAACTGTGATGAGGCAGATATAGCAAGCTATATGAGATGGCCATGCTAGGGAAAGTAGATAGCCTTCCAGACATGTGCCAAAACTTCTCTCTTGTGTTGGGTTTGGTAACTTCCAGAACCCAGTGTTGTGCCCACCAGCTCACCTGCAGAAAGATTTCAGTTAGAGATATATAAACAATGCTAAATTTTTTATTATACCTCTCTTTATACACTGATGAGTGGGTAGTCATGGGACCCCTTGGACAGCTGCAGAACAAGATCATGTGTCCAAGAACAGTATTTTAGGGTCATCAGTATAATTGTCATGTATGAGAACAGCGATTTCACCCTCTATTATTTAAAATCTGGAGATTGGTTGAGCTTGTGGACTCCTGCCAGTGTTACCATTAGCAAATGGATGCAAAACACACAGTCTTCATTGACATTTAAACAGGTTAAGTTGAGGCTGGCACTATGGTACTGCTGTTTAGACTACTGCCTGCAGTGCCAGCATTTCTTTTGGATGCCAGTTTGAGTCCTGGCTGCTCCACTTCTGATGCATAAGGCACCTGGGAAAGCAACAGTAGATGGCTCAGGCATTTGAGTTCCTGCTCCCCCGTGGGAGACCCAGAAGAAGCTCCTGGCTCCTGATGTTGATCTGGCTCAACCCTGACCATTGTGGCCATTTGGAGAGTGAGCCACTAGATGGAAGATCCCTCTCTTTCCTAAATAAAGTAAAACAATTTAGGCCAAAGATTCTCCAAAAAAATGTTATGAAACTATGCAGAAACACAGTGTTTTGGTAACTTTCTTTGAGCTGCAGTGGCTTTTACGTTGGAAGTGCTCATATTGCCCTACCGTAGTCTTGTTTCCTGGGCTTCATTTATACAGTCCAGACTAGCCCAGGTTGTTTGCTTGTTTTACAGATTTATTTGCAGATTGCTGAGGAATCTTCATGCTGTCAACTATAATGGTTATACTAGTTTACATTTCCACTAACCAGTGACCCAGGCATGAATTTACCCAAAGGAAGTAAGATCAGCATATAAAAGAGTTATTTGTACTGCCGTGTTCATAGCAGCTCAATTTGTGATAGCTAAGATAGAAAAGATAGGAGGAAGGTGCTCTTAAAACTATATGAGTTTTATGAAATTAATTCTCTTTATAAATTTTAAATTTTTATAATAAATGTATCTATCTGTTTGAAAGTCAGAGTTGGGGTCAGGCAAGACAGAGAGAAGGAGATCTTCAATCTTCTGATTCACTCTCCTAAAGGCTCTGATAAGTAGGGCTGGGCTGAAGACTGCAGGCAGGAGCCAGGAACTCCATCCAGGTCTCCCATATGGATGTGGGAGTACTAAGGCCATCTTCTGATGCCTTCCCAAGACACATTTTTGATGAGTTGGATCCAAAATGAAGCAGCCAGGACTTAAAACTGGAGTCGCAGTATAGGATGCTGGTGTCATATGCAATGATTGAAACTGCTGTGCCAAAATGCTGGTCCCTACCCAGTTCTTCTTCTTCTTTTTTTTTTTTAAGATTAATGAAAAAAAACCAGTGAGAATGAGAGGCAAGCCTTCCTCTGCTGTTTCACTCCCCACGTTGCTGCAACTGCCAGATTTAAGCCAAGCTGAAGACAGGAACCAGGCTTTTCATCCAAGTCTCCCACATGGGTAGCAGGGTCCCAGGCACTTGGGCCATCCCCCACTACTTTTCTCAGGACGTTAACAAGAAGCTGGGATAAGTAGTGGAGCAGCCAAGACACGAAGCAACTCTCATAAGGGATGTTGGTGTCACAACTGACAGCTCTACTTACTATGCCGCAACAGTGGCCCTCCAGCCCAGTTCTTAAAAGTGGCACATTTTCATGCTCTCTAGACAATTAGGGTCTCTCCAGAGTGTGACACACCAACTGGAAATGTTACGACTAGATGGGTCACAGATATTCATGGTGCCCCAGACCACTGAAGCTTGCAGGTAGAATATCTCTAGTGGATCACTTTTGCCCCACCACTGAATGCTCACACTCTTATTGCCATTTATGCCTCAGTGGTTCCAATTCTGTTCTGCCTCATCTTGGCAACCCCAACCCCCCTGCCTTGGTATCTTTGGGGCTTGGATGCAGAGTAGAGAGAGGAACTACCATCAGTAGTATGCCAGGCAGGAGTCATGATGAATCACGAGTTTCTGCTTATTGCTACTCATGTTCCTGGCAGCTTTCTCCCTCTTGGCCTGTCACCACCCCTGTCTACTTTTTGGTCAGCAGCTCAGAAGCTGCTCCAAATCAGGAGGATGCCAGCTTAGTTACCTGACTGTCACTATGCTGCAGGCTAAGTGAGCATCACCTGCTGGGTGATAGTTAACAGGCAACAGCTAAAGCATCCATCCTTCAAAGTTACATCCAAAGTATGGGAACATGCTTACTGCACATCAAGTCCAGTTCCTCTATGACCAGAATTTAAGTGCCTTGAATGTGAGGACAGCCCAGCTGGACCAGGTCACAAGATCCCTTGTCATCTGTCTCCATGTCCCTCTAGATTCTGTTGAAACTTTCCAAGAGCATTTGACAGAGGCCTCCAAGAGTCCAGATCAGCCAAGGAACAGTATAGAAGGTGAAGCAAGAGTTCTCCACCTGCCAAGTTCCACAGCACCAAGCCCACTTTCCTGCAGTGCTGCAGTCTCTGTGTTGTTCCCTTGGGACCCCTTTCCTAACTGCTTTCCCTCTTCACCTCCACCCTCCAGGTGAGGCCATCACTCAGCAAAGAAATTGGAATAACCTCCTCACTGTCACCTTCATCCTTGTGATTTCTAGCCAGTGCACCAGCCTACATAATCCTTAAACATATATCAGCTTCTTGTCAGCCAGATTTTAGACACTTGTCTACTCAGAATGGCTCCCACTGATTCCCCCTGGATCTCCATGCCACCATGTGTCACACTATTTCCACTTCTTTTATCTAACACTGCTTTGGGAATTCTTTTGCTCGCTGCTTTAGTATCTTTCCTTCACCAGAATATGATCACCAAGAGAGAGAATTTGGATGGTTTCTCGTTTGACCCTAATGTCTAGGACAGTGCCTCATACACAGTAAGTAGGTGCTTAGTAACTATTTATTGAATGAGTGAGTAGCTGGATGGATGGACACATCCCTCAGAAGAGCCCCTGTTGCCAGCCATTGTTCCTTGTCGCAGTCTTCGGGCTTTTCTGGTTACTGAGATGAGTACCCTTCCATGTGGTGAACAAGGTGTGAGCTCTCTATAAACACCAGGTTTCAGCTTACACCCTCTTAGCCTGGTTGCAATCAGCCATCTGGCCACTGGGCTCTTTAAAAACAGCCGGAAGCCAGACTCTGGAGATAAGAAGTGGTTGTCAGTGTGACATTGGTGGGAAGAGGGCCAAAGAAGGGCAGGTTGGGGGTGCTACCAGATGTCCCTTTGCTGCTCTCTGGGAATGCCCAGACCTCTGTGGCTGGCCAGCAGCTACACTTGCTTCCTGTGGAGAGAAAGGGAGGAGATCCCCTGTAAAGGCCCTGGAAGTGGGGCTTCCCCAGGAGCCTCACTGGGGTGACACAGACCCATGTCCTTGCTCCTGTGTCTGCCTTTCTTGGACCCTCGGGAAGCTGCCCTAAGGCAGGGGTTAGGTCCGTGTGCACTCTGCTTGCATTCTCTAGCACTGTGCTCCTGTGTGCTTTTGTCTCTAATGTCAATGTGAAGTCAGGAACAACCTGGGGCTTGGGGCTGAATTCCCACAGAGCAGTGAAGAAGAGTCTGGAAAGCTGAGATCATAGGTATGAGAGACTGCCCAGATGGTCCTGGAAAGGCTCAAGTCAAAGGTGTCAGGGTAGTGGGGACAGACATTGGAGACCTCAGAACTACCTAACATTCTGAAACAGCAAAGCAACAGTTGGCACTTCTGTCAGTGTCTTATCCTGACTGGTGTAGTGGCAGGAAAGGTAATGGAAGAGCACCTGTCAGGGAATCTGAGACTAAGGTCTGGGTCTCGTCCCTAACATGTTCTGTTTATGGCCTTGGACTGTGAGCTCTGTGATCACAGCCTTAGTCACATCATCTGTGAAAGGGGTTTCTGATCTCTCTCCCCTCAGCGCCCCCCCACCAACAACTGTTAAAGAAATAATGTGATTCCAATGCCTCTATCAAGTTCAGCTCCTGACTCCTGCAAGGTTGCCGGTTAGGGTAGTGAGGATCTATGTGACCACAGACTAAGGAAGCTAAAAAAACCACTGTCCTGACTCAGTGGCTTGCCCCACCCTGGCTTCTGGCCCAGATTCTGGAAGCCTTAGTCAAGGGGAGAGGGGGTCTGTTTTCACAGGGCTGGGGTTTCCCTGTAGGAAACACTGTAGCTTGTTCAAAAAGCCCTTGGAACAGTTGAATGTCACTCTGTCTACAAGGAGCTTAGTGCTGCCAGAATGAATGGACAGACCAGTTAGATTTACTCCCTTAGGGAAGCATGAATATGGGCTGTAACCTCGGCCTGAGTGTGATTCCTGTCTATCTTGCTCTAGTGAGGTCCTGGGGAAAGTTCAGAAAGGGAAGCTGAGGTGACTAGCAAGCCTATGACTGCTTTCCCATGAATCCTGCTCAGTATGCAGCTGATCTAAAGGTTCCAGTCTCCAGGCACCTGAACAATCTAGGCTTTTCCCTTCCCATCATGCCCTCTATCCCCTCTTACTTGTACTAAGGCTCCTGCCACTTTGCCCCGTACTGCTACCTCCATGTACAGGGATATTTTCTGCCCTCTTGGCCTCCCATGTTACCACTTCCACTGCTCTTCCTCCTGCATGGCTGATGCTTACCACACTTATCAGTTTCA
This sequence comes from Ochotona princeps, assembly GCF_030435755.1. Classification (NCBI taxonomy): domain Eukaryota; kingdom Metazoa; phylum Chordata; class Mammalia; order Lagomorpha; family Ochotonidae; genus Ochotona; species Ochotona princeps. The sequence goes on from NC_080850.1 coordinate 37,092,512, forward strand.
TCTTCAGCTGTCCTCTTTTGCCCTTCTTTTAGGTTGGCAAATTTCTTGGGGTCTAGCCAAGGAGAGATCCTTGGCTACTCTGGAAGCCTCAAGCTTGTGATTTGAATGCCAGATCAGGACTACATTCTCTAAGCAGAATACCTGACTTTGCTTAGCCACCCAAGAAGCACCTCAAGTGGGTGATATTTCCAGATGTGTTTCTGCAGGCCGCTCTTTGGGTGGAAGCTCCACCAGTCTGCAGTCACCACACTGGATGCAGCATTCCCTGATCTGACCTCATCTTATTTCTGCCATGGCTTTTCCCAGGTGCTCTACCCCAGGCATCCATTACAGGCGTGCTCTCCACTTCTGTTTTGCCTGACTGGCAAGTGACTCTTTCTCTTTCACTCACACACTGCTTTGGAATTACCTGCCCAAGAATTACACCTGACTCCCCCACCCTAACCTGGGATGGGGATGAGTCTGCTCGCTGCCAAGAGATGATGACTACCTGGCTGGTGCCCAAGGTACTTCCTGGCTTAGGCACTGTAAATGCTCAATATTAGGGAGGCAGTGGGACCTTGAAGCCATGTCTCTTGATAAATCGAGTTTCTGATTACAGTTGGATATCTGTCTCAATAGAAAACAAGGTTAAACTAAAGCAATGAAATGTTAGCGTGGAGAGAATTTCTTAGTATCAGACTTTGACCCATTTGCACAGGGTGCCTGTTTGTGTGGGGCATTTTAATGTAGTCTATGAATACCATGATGCAGTCAGAGCCCCCTTTTAAGGGAAGGAATTACTCCACCAGTTGCTGAGAAGGCTGCTTCAGCAATCAGCCCTCCTTGCATCTGGCCTTGCATGAAGTCACACCTGCATTGGAGGCGAGGTGTAAGGTAACCCATAACTACTGACTGAGAAATTTGAGCTTTAAGGTCTGGCTCCTGCCATTTTTGGAAAACTAAAAAACTTCCCCGGGAGAGCTCCCATGGGCTTAACTGGAACCTGCCTGGGAGCTCGTTATCTCCTTCTGCCTCATCCTGCTGCAGTCCTCTGTCTTCATAGGGGTTGATCCCAAGGGATTTTCCTCAAAAAAGGTTCTGCATGCTAATCTCCAATTCAGTTTGCTTCTTACAGCATCCCTCTATGACATATAGTTTTAGGAGTGATCAGTAATTTTGAGATGAGGTTTTGAAGCTTGGTCATCCCCATCCCCCATTATGATTGCCAATGAGGACCACATTACAAATGAGGCAGACAGCCCCTGGCACACAGTAACAATAGAATTGTTGAAACTTTCACTTGTGTTGGAGAAGAGTGTGTTAGGTTGTGCAGTGCATCAGGTTTTGGAAAATTTAATAGTTATTGTAGTGATAGTGGAATTCCTAAGCTTAACTAATTCTCAGTAAAAGCTAATGGAGATCTTGGAGTGATTAACTAGCCATTAAAAGCTAAGTGTGAAAACAATAGGTCTCTTGGTGTATATAGAGAACTCTTATCTCTTGCAATGGAAGATAAGAACCTGAAAATCGGGCTTGGCAGCTTGGCCTAGTGGCTAAGGTCCTCGCCTTGATCCCATATGGCCGCTGGTTCTAATCCCAGCAGCTCCACTTCCTCTCTATCTCTCCTCCTCTCAGTATATCTGACTTTGTAATAAAAATAAAATAAATCTTTAAAAAAAAAAAAAAAAGAACCTGAAAATCAAATCTAGAACTTAGTTGTCATAGTAGTTGCTATGGTTTGAGCATATGGTTTGTGTTGGGTGCTTGATCCTCAGTGTGGTGATGTTGAGAAGTGGTGGAACTTAAGACATGGGGCTCAGTGCAAGATAATTAGGTCACTGTGGGCACTGCCTTGTGCTTGATGCTGATCTAGGGAGTGAGTTACTTGTTCTTGTGAGGGTGAGCCGATAAAAAGCAGAAAGTGTGATCCCTGAATCTCTGTCTGATTTCTTTTGTTATGTGACCTGTCTCTTGAATGTCCTGTTACCGTGGTGCCATCCACCATGATGTGGCACAAGAGGCCCTCATCTAAGCTTGAAGTCATGCTTCTTGGACTTTCAGCTCCAAAGTTGTGAACTAAATATATTTGTTATCTTTAAAAAATACTTAGCTTCTGGCATTTTTACGATAGCAATGAGAAAAAGACTAAAACAATAGTTAAGCTCCACAGGCCAACCACACAGCCAACAGTTGGAATGAATGGTTGGAAAGAATGAGGCCCTGACATGTATGACTGGTATTTCTGTTGTGTCTGAAAATCTCAAATCATGAGTTTCCCTTAAACACTTCAGGCCTGCAGAAGTGGTGCATTCATCCTCATTAAAAGCTAGAGCTTAGCTTGCCTCTTAACTTTAAAAAAATAATGTAAAAAGCCTCTTTCCCACAGGATCTGTTCTCTCATTCTGTCAGAATCTGCTCCCACATTGCCTCTTGACAACTAGGCCAATAACTAAGATTAAGTTACAACAGCACCCTGCCAGAGATGTACTAGAGCTACTAATGGAGAAAAGAACTACATGTAAGAGGAAATGTGAGACTTAGCCAATGAACACTATCTGTAGCCAGCAGAATATGCATAGGGCTGGATTCTAGAACAATGGAGTAGAATAGAAATTTGGATTAAAGAGTTTTATGGTTGTGGGAATACTTTCACTTTCCTAAGACACAGCATTTAGAACTGTGGCAGGGTCCTAGTTGAAATTCATTGTTAGAACGGATTCTAGAAGCTGTCGCAGGGAAGGATAGCTCACACTAAAGGGTAGATGTGCCAAAGTTCTTGTGGAAAACTATGTAGAAAGTGGGTATGCAGGAGAGAATGTGGTAAGTGAAGCTGGAAAACTCACTTAAGGCCCAAAAGATAGAAAATCAATATGGAATATTCCGGGGGGAAAGAATACCAGTATCACTAAGAAGTAAAGTTGCGGCTGCTCTCGATAAGGCCAAAACTGATAGTAAAAAATGTCATAGAACAGGGCTGTTCGTTTAAGAGTGGTAAGACTCTGAGATGATAGAAACCAAGTGGTAGGGCCTAAGTGACACGTCAGGGCTCAATCACCATGAGTAGCAAGGTCAGATAGTAGCTAAGAAGATCTGACTCACAAAGAGTTATGGAGATGGTAATAGAACACAGCCATCTCTAGGATCAAAAAAAAAAAAGATTGGCAACCAACAGAAGTACTGGTGATTCTACACAATCAAAAAAAAATATATATATATATATATGTATATATATATGTATATATATATATATGTATATATATATGTATATGTATATATATTTACTGCGGATAAAGAGTTCAGTTACCCCAACAAAAAGCTTGTTGGTGAGTTTCCATATCTGAACCAGTTGATTGGAGTTTTCAGACTCAAAATGTATTGACTGAAGAAGCCAGACCTCCCAAAAAGAAGTGTCTCATATGACAAGTGGGTGTGATGATGACTTTCCCAATTCTCAAAGGGCCTGTGACTTTTTGTTTGGGTAGTCAGACAAACTAAGAAAAAGAAAATACTTGAACACTTTAAAGACTGTTGAACATAGGATTTGATACTGTTACCTAGGGATCTTAAGTATCACCAGAAATGTGTTAGAATAGGAGATCGTGTAGGCCAGGAAATAGGTTTCTGGCCAAGTTCTGTTCGTGGCAGTCCCTCTGAATCCACAGGACCATACATTGTTATTATCATATAAATGTAATTGATAATTCACAATTCCTACATTAGGCCCCATGTCTCTGCGGTGAAAGCTGTCATGGTGAAGAAAGCCCAATGGAATCCTCCAATACATCTTCCTATCATAGCCAAGATAGTGAATAAAAAAAAATTACCTTCTAGGGGTATTGGCAGAAACTATTGCCACCAATGCAGACGTAAAAGAAGTCCACAGTTTCACTGCCAGAAAACGCAGATGAACCCTGGAGCTAGCTTAACGATCTTTGTCCCAGTTTCCGCCATTATGCATTTTGGATATTGAATCTTAACTATGCCAGATTACAGGGTCCCAGACACACAGAATGAGGGCACTGATCTAATGAATACATTCTTTTGTATCTCTGTAAGAGTTTGCATTCATTTGGGACAAATAGTTTGTAAGCCTAGGTTAACTTTCTTGTCCTCTGTCATGATTTAAACCCAAAGGGAGGATCTGCACCATCTGGACATCATACAGACACAGTGTGATCTGCCAGGACAACAAGACTGGTGATCTGGGCATGATAAATGTACTCCATTCAGATCTGCCAAGCCATTAAAGCTTTCAGAGGTTGAAGTAGTCCAGGAGCATGTCAGGAGATTTCTTTTGAACTGTAGGACAAATTATATCTGTTCCCCACCATGAAGAAGGAAGCAGGAATATTTGGTATGTATGCAACCAGCTATACAACTGAGAATGTCACTCCAACCCATATATCTGTCAATAGCATAAAACTCTACTGTCTTTGAGTAGAGCTCCAGGAAGGAAATAACTGTGGCAATTTCAGGTTGTAATACAAGTATCTTTGGCATGAGGGGTATCTGGACCATCAGAGCCTGTGGTTTTAAAGTTATAGTAGTGAGAAAATACATCTGCCCAAAGTTCTGGGACAAGGCCATACTGTCTAACTTGGAGAATAGTTGCCTACATTTTCAAAAACAGCTTATGCCATATTTTTAAGCCCTGGTGAGCTGCACGTCCTGAACAAGTGCTTATGCTGCAAGGACTGTCTGTGATGATTTGGCTTTTCAGGCCCACTAAGCTCTCAGATCAAGTGGCCCAAGCAGCAGTCTGTCCCAAGGAGGCAGTGGCACATCTGAATTTAAACATAAGCAGGATTGGAGGGCACAGCCAATGGTCTAAGCAGATAACTCAAAATCTCATGTTGTCTACTAAAACCTTTCTCCAGCTAACATGTTGTTTTGTAGGTGATCCCTTAGGAGTTGTTGAAGGGCATAAATAATCAAGCTTGGTTCATATAAAGGTCGAGATACAAATCTGTGCCTTGGGCCTGGCACCATGGTACAAAGGCTGAATCCTTACCTTGCAGGCCCTGGGATCCCATATGGGTGCTGTTTCATGTACTGGCTGCTCCACTTTCCATCCAGCTCCCTGGGAAAACAGTAGAGGGTGGCCCAAAGCATTGGGATCCTGCACTTGTTGAGTGATCTGGGAAAACTTCTGGCTCTTGGCTTCAGGTTGGCTCAGCTCTAGCTGTTGTGAACATTTGGGGAGTGAACCAGTGGATGAAAGATCTTTCTATCTTTCCTTATCTCCATAAATCCGATCTGCCTTTCCAATAAAAATGAATTAATCTTGAAAAAAAAATGTGCCTTGATAAGATCAATGGACTACTTTGATAGTGATTTTCTTACCTTATTAGGGCCAGTTTCATCATTTTGACATAAGTAAACACGCATTCAGGATTCACTTGGTGTTTTCATTCTGCAGTGTCTCAGTCAAGGCTTTTAGGGCTTTTGTGCCACCAAGTATAGAATCCCATAAGCATGAGATTAGACCAAAGAACCTGAGTTACAGCAAAGAATGATCTGCCTTGCAATAAGGAAGGTGAAAGGGTAGGTCCATGACCGTGAGCTTTGCTGATAACATCATACTGTGCCATCCTGATGCTGTTAATACAGCAGAGTATGAACCACAGCCTGTTGAAGGCATAGTCAAAGAAGCAAGTTGGGAGTGGTACTTGACAGAATGAACTTTTTCTACAGCAGTTCTTACAATAAATCAAAGACTGTTCCAGGGGCAAGTGTTATATAGTATATCAGGTTAAACTACTGCCTGCAGCGCTGACATCCCATATGAGTTCTGGTTCAAATTCCAGCTGCTCCATTTGCAGTCCATCTCTGTGCTAATCAGAGATCCTAGGAAAGCAGCAGAAAATGGCCAAAATTTTTAGAGCCCTGAAGCAACACGGGAGACATAGAAGAAGCTCCTGGCTTCAACCTGACTCAGACCCAGACATTGCATTCATTTAGGGAATGGACCAGCAGATGGAAGACCTCTCTTTCTGTTTCTCCCTCTCTCTTTGTAACTCTGCCTTTCAAATAAATGAATTTTTGTTTTTTTTTTTTTAAAAAAAACCTGTTATGTGGAACTATGTCCCCAGTATGTGTAACACAAGGTTTTGAAACAAATAATAGAAACAGCAATAGCTCACATAAAAATTTTGAGCTTCCCTTCTGTGCACAATTTTGTGCTCGGTAAGTTTAGAGGTTCTGGCTTACTGGGCTAATATTTCCATCAGAGGCCCAGAAAAAGTGTCTAAGGATGCTGCATGGTAATTCAACCTTCTTATATTCAGGAACCAGGAGGAAAGAGGGGATGTCGCCACTGTGACAGGAGTACTGAACCTGATCATCAGGAGATAGGGTTATGCAGGAAGAATGGGGAAGACTATGCAATCCACTTGTTTTTGTTTTTGGTACTCCATTCTCCCAATTTGATAGTAAATGGAAAAGTGCAGCAACCCTCACCTCAATCTCCACACCTCTTAAGAAGTCTAATGACCCCCGTCCTCACCTGACTTGCATTCTCTCCTGGGTCCTCAAGTTTCTGGGCCTTGGAAGCCTTGGTGGAGTGGAGAGGAAAGAAGCTGGCCGACTGGAGCTGAGTGTCCTCGGTAGTCATGTATTGCCAACCAGCAGCCTCTACTGGGTACTGTCCACTGTTCCTGTGGAGTCTAGACTTGGAAATATGGCCACCAGAGAGACAGGAATCTACACTTCTAAACATGCTCCCTAGAGAGATAGGAGGAGCTTCTCCCTGCCCCACAAAGCTGGTAAGGGAAGGGTGAAATAGGAGAAGGAATTGACTTTGGAGTGTGGCTCCAGGTGAAGTAAGATTCGGAACCTCCCTGGGACTCCTGATACTGGGGACATTGTCACCTTAGAAAGAGAAGTCCCTTAAAGCCTTGAAGCACAGTGCCAAGAAGAGACACCTTCAAGTTTCTGGACATGCATTGTCTGAGGCTGAACCAAAAATGGAATTAGCAATTTTTATCCCAAACACTTCTCTCTGCCAGGGGCTCAGACTGGAAGAGGTTAAGTCTATCCCCACCTGCCTCTGTGTCTGTCATTCTGTCATTGTCATTGTCTCTGGGAGTCCTGGCTGTCACTGTTTTGGACCTGTTTTGTCTGTCTGCCCATGGAAAGATGCTGCTTTCTACCATGGATGTTCATTATACCAGGAAAACTGATGGGTGATTTTGCCTGGTTTCTGAGCCCAAAACTGTATCTCTGGCTGTGAGGCCCATAGGCATAGAAGCCTGCAGAGGGACCACAGCCTGGGGCTATAGCTTGTGTGTGTCTGTAAGGTTAAGGTCTGTCTGATCCATAGACGTCGCTAATCCTTATGAGGGACATTGCTGCTACTTCAGTTGAGAACCTGGGAAAGGCTCCCCAGAAACCATCCCAGGGGTGCCCCAGCAAGAGCAAGGCTCTGCTGGCTGTGGAGGTCAGTCAAGGCCAGAACTGTGAATCTGAAGGGAGGGGTAGACTATGAGTTACTATGTTATGTCATTTTTGGCTTGGAGCTGGAGATACAGCAACACTTGCTGCCTCCCTGGTTTCCCTCCCAGCACATGACCTAACCCTTGTCTGGGCTGACTGGAGGAAGAGGCTTGGAAGGGAGCCAGGTCCTGCACCAGGAGAGCTTGGGACTGCCCCAGGCACAGAGCTAGAGGAAGTGTGACACACTGTCAAAGAGCCAGGTTTCCCTCCTTCTTGCTTCTTCCTTTACGCTAGTCCCCAAATCCATCCAGTGGAAAAAGCAGCAGGCACCTGTGCTGCTGTTGGGTTCCCATCTCCCCCGTCCAAATTCAGGGGCTGTCTGTGGCTCACCTCTCAGAGGCTGTCGTCGATAAGGGTAATGACAACAAGGTCCTGGCTATGTATTGTGTACCTTTTATAGTCTACTACCGACTTTTGCCCCAAATAGCATTTTCTTAATTTGGAGGAATTCATGTTGCCCTTCTGTCCTTGTGTAAAATCTGTGAGCATGTCATTTAATAAGATACGACAGAGGCTCACTTTCCTCAAACCCCAGAACATAACCACTGCCAGCACCTGTGTAGTGAGGAGCCCTCCCCAGACCTGAGAGAGCAGTTCAGAGCAGAAACCCCATAATCCAGAGAACATGATACTACACTCCTGCAGCCACGGGGGTGGGCAGGCAAGCCCTAGCAGATACTGAGAAAGAGGGTGTCCTGGACGTTGATCAACGCATTCCACTGGACATTAATTAACCATACTGGGGTGACAGATGTCAGTTAGTTGGCAGGGATGTATTCCAGGGAGAACTGTGGCTCATTTGTGTTTCTGGGACTCAGGACTGCTGTGAGGGAGACAGGTAAGTAGTGGTAAGTAGTGAGGCAGGGGTGTCTGCAAGAGTTAGCATCTAAGACCAAAGGACTTGGATCCAGCAGGCAACCCATGTACGACATAGAAAATTAATCCCCTAAAATGTGAACACCTCAGTAAATATTTGTGGAATAAATTAATAGTGGTCACCATGGGGGAAGAGAGGATTGGTCTGCTTAGGGATGATGGTCTGTGGGACATTTGATGTTGCTTATTTGTATAAGTGAGGTGGGCTGGGTCAGAATAAGGCCATCAGGGCAAAGAGAGGTGGGCAGCTTTGAAAGGGGTCAGGGAAACGATTATATCAGAAGGTAGTGGGAAGCTGGCGAGGGCTCTCAAGCCCTGGGGAGACCCAAGATGGCACCTAGGGCTGTGTTGCCAAGCTTGGCCCCTCCACATAGTATAGTAACCCATAAGTTTCCCTGGGGTCTCTCAGAGGCTTGTGGACAAAGGATGTACTCCACTGTGCACTGGCACCACAGCCATGTCAGCAAGTCCTGTATGAGTTACTTCTGGAGGGGGGGGCAGAGCCTCCAGAGCTATGACAGCGTGGGAGACTGGCAAATGGTCAACTTGGGCAGTTTCCGCTCTCACTGATAAGCACAGTGCACCGTAGTCTGCCTGAGCCCGCAGCCCGCAGCCCCATGAGCTTGAGGACTCAGTCAGATTTGGGTTTTATTTCCCAGTAATTGGCTTATCAGAATGTTGACAGTTGGTGAGAGCAAACAGTGTAGAGAAGAATAACGGTAAGGGTGTTGGAGAAGCAAGCTTAGACAATGTAACGGGAATGAGAGAGAGAGCCAACATTATAAAGCAGTGTCTAACACAAGACAGGAAAACCAACAGTAATGTTTATTAAAGGCTTCCTTGGGAGAAAACAATTGGCAGCCCCTGCTACAGCTATAATACATATCCTGTGACTCGACAACTGCATCATACCCTGCATCTTTGGCAGAAAGACAAACCTGTGTTGACCAAAGCACGACTAAGAGAATGCTAATAGCAGTTTTATCATTTGAGTCAAGAATTAGAACCACCCAGAGGTCTCTGAGTGGTGGAATGAGGAAATAAGTTCTGCGATATTTGGCCAATGGAATACTACACAGCAGCAACAGAAAAGAGACCACGGTTCTGCACCAGGAAGAACTGCACAGGCACAGCACTGAATGGAACTAGTCCGGCATAAGTGACAACATGCCATGTATGTTTCCCCTTGAGTTCAAGATGGGCCAAAATCAGCCTATGCTGAAAGCTTAGAGAAGGATACTGAATAAAAGGGAGGAAACAGGAAGCTTCAGAGATGGCTGGTGGATATTCTGTGTTTCTGTTGGTCTTCATTATTTCGATGTTAGCATTGATAAGAATTCTCTGAGCTATCCATTTAGGATTTGTACACTTCATTGTACAGTAACCCACCTCCAGAACTGCAGACTCTTGAGGGAGGTCCTGGACTTCCCCTTGAGTGAGAGCCCAGCTGGGCTGAGGGTATGGCTTGGGAAGTTTGTGCAGATCTTCCCCTGAAGTGGAGAAAAAGAACAAGGAGAAAGGTTTTTGATTAATCATCTTTCAGGTTGAAAGAGCAGATCTGGCCTTGAGATAGCATCAGCGGAGCGACATGAAACTGTTTTACTGCTTTTATCTCCAACCACAGTGAAAAATAACTGTGAATATGTATCTTTCCTGGCACCCATAGCCCAGGATCTCCTCACAGGAGGGAAATCGGTCAGCCGTTTCCGAGGGCGAGATCTGTGCCTAGCAGCCCTTCTGAGAGCCCAGAAAGGGGCTTCTCTGGGGCCGGGCCCAAGGAACTCTGTCTAGTTCACCTCCTGTGTAGACCCATGGAAGTCCCCACCCTCCCTAGGTCTTGAAGGTGGGGAGCTTCCAGTACTGACAGTAGGTGAGGTGGCTCCCCCTCACTCCCAGACCCCATCTTGGGGGCTGCCCCTGCTCTGACCTACTCTGTAGATCTGCATGCCATGAGCATCTTGTTTCCCTGCTCCCCCAAGGAGCTGGGCATCCTCGCCAGTGATGGGTTTTCCCGTCTGCTGCCTTGTGTCAGGTCAGGCTGGTGTTACAGTGCCATGGCCTTTCCATTCTTGCCACATCCCACTTCACAGATAGGAAAACTGAGGCTGAGAGAGACCTAAGTGTCCGATTGCTTAACTGGGAAGCCCATGTAACACTGTGGAAGGGTCCACAACAGGAACGGCAGGTCTACAATAACCAACTCCTTCAGCACCACCAGCTAGCTGCTGCTTGCTCAGGAATCCAGAATGGCAACTTCTGTGTCTGGTCCCTGTACCCCCTGCCTTATTCTCCAGTTATTCAATTATTCAACCCCGAATTGCCGAGCACAAACATATACCAGCATCCAGGAGGAGGATTAAGGACTTGAAGACACAGCACTCTGCTTTTCAGGGCCAGTCCTGTCCTGTGCATCAGGGGCACAGGCCAGACAGGTACCCTGCATCTGTGACTTCCTGCAAATGAAATTAGTATGTTCAGTTAACTGGGGGATGTCTCCAGGCCCATTCTGAGAGCCACCTGGCCTACCTGCCGGAGAAGAGCAGATAGGCCCATGCTGAAAAAGGTAACTTGGGTCTGCCAGGCAAGAGAGCTCTGAATGTTTAGGGTAATGACCCCAAAGTCCAGGAGGTTTAATCACCAGCATCTTGGCTGAACAGCTGCCATAAGGTATAGGTCGATGCAGCGCGAGGCATGATCTGGAACCTCATTTAGCCAGGGACACTGATAAGCTAAGGGAATCCCATTATGTTCCCATCCTCTTAGAACAGGGTGTGGAGCAAGTTTACATCCCATACGATCTCTAGCCATCATTACAGTTCTCTTTCGGCCCTTGGTTCACGTGAGAGCATCACAGCATTGGTGCTATTATGGGCCTTTAGTTTTCATGAGTAGTCTTTAACATTGTCATGTTAGCTTCACCTCCATCATTTCATTTCATGAGCTGACAGATCAGCTATTTTAGTTAGTTAGCTAGTTAGCTAGTTAGTTGTGGGTACAAAACCTTCCCTCCTGGGTGATCTCTCTGAGTATGATGCTGAGTCAGAGGGTGTGGCCATATAGTGATGGTCTTGCTCTTCTGGTTCTGAAGGTCCAGCAGATAAGACAGGGCTGCACTGCTGCTTTTGTGTTTTCCAGATTCCTGGTTCCAACCTCAGTACTACTGATTTCTGTGGGGGGACAGAGTAGTTAGTAGATAAAAGGTGACAGAATTGTGATGGTTCCTGTTGAGACCCCTGTCGAGGGAGGAACTATTCATTGTTTGGGAAGATTTGATGTGTGATGAGTCGGTTTCCTTAGGCCACCAGACCTGCTCTCCCTCTTGTAGAGATGAGCCCAGCAAAAACAAGGACATTTTCTCAAGACCAGCCTTCCATGGTTACTTCCCATGGAGGGACATAGTTTCAACCTATTTGCTGGTCTATTAGGGGAAAAAAATTGCCCAGGGCCAGACTTGGCCAACTAGAGGTCAAGGCCTTGATTCTTGGTCCCAGGTATGCAATTCAGAGCTCTAACCTTCCAGTGTACCAGCATCTTCTTAAATCCAGAGAAAGTAATATCTACAGGCTTCCAGGAAACTGTGGGCTCCAGCCTTCTTGGGTCTCAGTAGCACTATCCGCATAGTTCTCCCTTCTGTTTTTCAATTCTTAGTAGCGCCCACAGCATCACTATCTAGAGCTGACCCTGTGTGGAGAGAGCATTGGCACACAGGGAAACCCAGATGACCCTCTCTATAGGATCTGTTCATGGGTAGCTGTTAAATGACCTTGACCAAGGTTTGAGGCTGTCATGGGGAAGACAGAAGCATTTTGTGTAGTACAGCCCCCTCCCCATCTCAACTACATCCCAACTATGTACCAGGAGAAGCACTAAAAGTTTTCAGCCTGTCTCTGACCTCAGTTTTCCCAGAGTTCAACCAGATTCTGTAAGATCCTTCCACTTAGCAAAAATCCTGTACCTACACTGTGGACTAACCTCTAGGATCCACCTTCCTTTGTGGATACTGTGGCTGATAGATAGAGGTAGCTTTCTAAGGTCACATAAAAAGCTAATGGCAGACCAGTCTTGTGCAAACTCTGCTGCCCTGAACTTGACGATGAGATGAAAGGAGTATATATGCAGGCCAACACCCCTCTACTGTTGGGTCCTCCTGCTTCTTCAGAAGCTCAGGTTAGGGTCCCACATACTTGATAAGAGGACACTGGGGCAATGAAATGTTGGGTTTTCCTTCAGGGAATTCTAGCAGCCGCAGCCATTGGTGTACTGTGCATATTCTGCCCATGTGGCCCACTCACTGGATAGGAGCTCACAGCTTCTGGTGTCTAGACTGTGGCTTTCTCCAGCCTGGAACCTGAGCCCTGCACCTGTCCCAACCTCTGGTCTGTGATCAGTGTCACACTGCTGACCTCTAACCTAGTATGACCTCTCAAAGTGGAGATCAACAGAGGTGACCCGGAGGTTCCTGAGACAAGGGCTGAGTTGGGCTTGTCAGGTCTGAGGTTGTCCTGTGTGCTGTAAAGATTGACAGTAGCGTAGGGACCATCAGTAAACCAAGGTTTCAGATTCCTTGTAGGTCTGATCTGGACCAAGGTGTGTTTGTGACCTAAGAGCTGACCATATTCCACAACAAATGGGTCTTCATCTGCTCTGAGGGGTCTAAATTATAGGGAAATTCTGGATTGTGGGATCGTGCGAGTCACCCTCAGCAAAACGCTCCCTTGGTTAGAGTCAGGGTTAAGAGTTGAGGGTGGGGTTGGTAACCCAGAGCTTGGTAACCCTGACTGGCAGCAACTAGTGGGTTCTGCACAGACATGGCCTTTTGCTCAGTTTTCTTGAGAGTGTCTGGTCAAGAGGGAGGACCTCTGAAGCCTTGGATGCCCCAGAGGACGATGATGGAATGGGGCTTTAAGGTCACATGACTTATGTTGGCCCAGATGGAGCTGTGGTTTGGAGGCATATCCCTGGTCTCTGTAGCCCTGTTTCCATCCCCAGGTCCCACACTGTTCTATTCTGTGAGCAGCCTAAAAGCTCTTATCATCTGAACCACTTATCAGGACCTACATTGCTGAGGCACCAGACTGGGCAAAAGGGAATAAGCAGGAGTAGGTCAGACCCAGAGCTCCTAGGAGATGCAGTGGAAAACAAACCAGGGACATTTGTGGGCCTCCAGTTTTGGAGCTTGGATCTGGAGGTAGATAGTTGTCTAAGCCTGGGAAGGAGGTCTGGGAAAGGATATGATGGGAGTTCTGGAAATCCATGGAGAAGGAGAGCAGTAACCAGCCACCTAGACGCTGGCAGAGCCTTTCCTAGGCATCTACTAGCACTGGAAATTCAGGCAGGATCAAATGAGATAGGGTTACCACTCATCTTGTCCTTGGCCAGAGACTTCTCCTAGCAAACTCATGGGCTTCCAGTGCAGAGCCCTGGTTATGGAGCCATCACCTCCACCCCTTAAGGTCCACAGAGTTCCCAGAGACTGGACTCTGTCACATCACTCAAACACCAGCATTTCTACACTCACTTGGGCTGATGATCTGCTCCACACAAGCACCCCCACCTCATTGCCTGCCCAAAACCTCACTGGCCAGCCCAGGAGCCAGAAGCCTTCCATTCCCCTGGCAGGACACTGTTCTGAAGCTCCTCTCTTGGCATTTCCCACAGCTCTAACCCTGTGGAGGACATGGCTCCAGGCACTTCCACTGGCTACCTTACAAGATTTCCACCCTTCTTTGGGTATGGTAACACTCTCTAAGGCTTCAGTGAACTTGGAGAAGTCACTTTTTTCAGTAATATTGTTCTTGGGTGAATCTGTTGGCTAAATCAGAAACATGTTTGTGCCATCTTCTTAGTAGACAGAAAAAAAGTAAAAGCCAATTTTTGTCTTGCCAGCCACGAAGGTCCTGTAAGCCTTCAACCTATTAGGATACGCTAACTTGGCAACCCTCCCTATATGACTTGAGAACACTGGGGCTACCTGGTAAGACTGAGGCCCAGAGTCTGGGTTACCCATAGTTGTGGGAAAAAGTCAGAAGGGTCAGGCAGGATCCATGGCTTCTAGGACAGCTTCTAGGACGTGAGGACAAGAAGATTGGAAGCTCTCAGGGGGCCATGCAAGCAGTGGGCAGAGGGAAGCCGCTCAATCTTTTCCCAGATTTGTCCCCTTAATTACCCTCATCCTCTTGTCATGGACTCTGGGTGGGGTTCCTTAGTCCTGAAGAGCAAATTGGAGCAGCCTTGAGCTGGCTAGCAAGGGGTCAGTGTGAGAGACACTTCTGTGTTGTCAGCTGAGTTCATGATCAGCCGTCTGATGACCTGGCCCACACTGTCTCACATTGATGCCTGTGTGTTGGGACGGGGGTGGTTTGGCAAAGGACACCATCAGAAAGTCTCAGAACCACCCTTGAATCTCCACTCCCTCATGCCTCACTCTCCACCTCCGTCAGTGAGTGGATGTCTTTCCAGTTGGAGACTGTCCCAGAGAACAGTCACTGGTGTGGACCTGGAGTAATTCCTGAGGCCTCATGTGTGGGTAAGGGAGTGGTATCGGAAACCTTTTACTTCACTGGTCACTGGGCTCCCGACTTGGACAGAGAAATGAAGTCTAGGTTTCTAAGAGCAAACAGCAGTTTACTTGCAGCTTTGGGCAGATTTTAGTAAGTTTTTCCATGTCCTTATAAACCTTTGATAAGTGATGGCCCCGCTTGTTGTAGTCAGTAACAAGATCTTTCAGGATAGAGGTGAAGTCCCTTATAAATTCGCTGTAAGCAGGACTCCTGAAATAAGGTTGAGTGGACCCTGAGGTTGTGGAGGTGTTCAAGAGGCCAGCAACTGACCCCCTGCCTGATCCATCTCTGATCACCCTAGCTGGACAAAACCCTACCTCATTTTCCCACAGGCTACTCTGATTTCTGAGGGTCATACAGTGTGGACAATGAGTGCCTAGTATCTCCCTGGACCCAGGAGTGGGTGGGAATGGTGGCTAGAGAACCTGGCAGAGCTCAGGACGTGGCAGACCTGGAGTGTCTAGCCTCAAACTCTCCATCCCTTATTTTTACCCTGCCTGGAGGGTGACTGAGTTGATCTCTACACCCAGCTGAGAGTGTTCAGACAAATCTCAGGTACAGGGATTCTTACCTCAGTGATGTTCTGGGGCTGCTGAAGGAGCCCTGGACGCAAGGGATGTTGATCAAAAGCACGTAAGGCTACTGAAAGCAAAATGGTGTTTGATGATGGCCCAGCCTTGCCTTATATGCGTTGTTGGCAGCACAAAGGCCTCTATGAATCATGAAATTCATATGGGGAGACCCCTTCACTAGAGCTGAATGGCTTTTTGACCCCCAGATTACGTAAGTCAGGAGCACATAAGGTATGCAGCACCACTTGAAGATGGCCTCAAGCCAGTCCGAGCGCTGGGCTTCAAAACTTGTCATGGAAGGGTTACTATATATGGGAATCTAATATGTATCTATGTGAGTTATCTCAACCTCGTTTCCATTATCATTGGTTAATGAGGAAGGTAAAGAGGAACTTATTGTTGGACAAGATGTGATTTTCATGCGTTTTCAGTATTCCATCTCCTGTCCCTGTCTCTCAACCCAATGAATTGCCTCAGGACTTCAACCAGATAGATGGTCTAAGGAGAGTGGAACCCAGCAAAGGAGAAAACTGGCCCTGCTGCAGACACATCCACTTCCAGTTCCAGAAGAGACACAGGAGGACAAACTTGGGACTAAGGCCTTTAGTCTGGCTATGAGAGAAAGAATAGGATGAGGCTACCTTTTCAGCCTGAAGGCAATGGGTTTAGAAGCAAGTCCTTGGTGGGATTCTAACTTCATGTGAAAATAAAAGCAGTTCAGAAAAATGCTTCCCTAGAGGCACATCACACTATAAACTAGCATTCTGACTTTCAAAGATTAAAATCGTTTTGGGGAAAGTTTGCTAAATAGGCTGAGCCCTGACCTCTGTGGTTTGGTTTCTTTTTCTCTGAATAGTGAGTCTGTTGTTTTTTTGTTTTTTTTTTGTTTTGTTTTTTTAAATCTACCTTAAGAATGACTGAAGTTCTTGGTGTGAGGCAGGGTGCGGAACATGGGGTGTAGAGCCAGAGCAGGGCTGTTCAGCCAGTGGTGGCCAGACCCCAACTATCCCCCAGGAAGCATGAGGTCCTTTCACTCCACCTTCCAGGTAAGCCTGGGCTGGGACCATCTAAGGATACACACCCAGGCAAGTACCTTGGTCACCCAGGCCCAGGTCCTCCTCCTATCTGACACCACCATTACCCCTAGGAAAATGTCTGACAGTCCTAGCCCCTCACTCTTGAACACCTCCCTATCTGCCCAGCCTTCTTGCCTCTTTATCTCCTGTGGACAAGGGGCACCTCTACTATGTGCTTGTGGTTAAAAGTAAAGCAGCACACAGCACACAGAAAAGTATGCTTTAAATAATTTATTATTATAGTAAAACATTTCGAATAAATATGGAATGTGAGCTTAAATAAATAAATAAATATTTTTACAAACATAAATATATAAATAATTATTACAGATCCCAGACAATATAAAAAATACCCGCTTCTTCTACAAGGTCCATAACTTGGTCAGTGTGGTCCTTGGCAGGTCCATGCCACCCTCACAGTGGCTGTGACTGACCCCTTGGTCCCGCCAAGACGAAGTTCTTAGCTCTTTCCGGTGGGAGAGCCGCAGTCTGTGAGGTCAGCCTCCGGGGCTGGCCTGATTGGTCTGATCTGCTCACTTCTGGAGCGGCTCCCAGCAGCCGTAGGGGATGATAAACAGAAAGTCCTTCAGGTCCTCTTTGAAACTTTTGAAGTTGATAAACTGGGTCACACAGGAAGTTTCCTTAAGAAAAAATGAAAAATAAAAAACACTTGAGCGCAGCCGAGTGGGTGCTATGGGAATGTGCTAGCGTGTTTCTGTACTCTGCAAGAACTGCAAGGCTGGGAAGACTGTTCCGGGGATCAGGTGACAGTGTTGCCATCCGTGTTTAACCCAGGGGGTCACTGCTCTGCCAAAGGCACAGGAGCCTGGCAGTGCCAGTCAAGGCTGTCTTTCCAGGCTGACCACCTCTTTGATCCCAGGCCAGGGAGGAGCATGTGGGCTAAGGCTGCCTCCTAGCACTCAGAGGGAGTAAGAGTCAAGGCGACAGACATCATAGAAAGAAAGGGGGTGTTTGGGACCTATGTCCTTTCCTGTCAGCCTGCTTCCTTGGGGTACCCGTGCAATCCAGGTACCCCATGTGAGGCCAGGACAAAGTTCTGTTGGCAGATGGCACTTCAGCGCTGGTGCATTAACACTTTGGGTAGGAAACAGTTTCCTTGAGTTTGCCTCACCTCTGACTTCATTAATGGTAATGACAATGATTAAGAAGATGGTCATTTGCCAGGCTTTAACTCCTGGGGCTGTGAGCTGACTGCCCTCTCACTGGAGGTACTCATAAAATACTTCAGGGTCCTGACAGCCATAGCCAGGGATCTCTCTCCACCTGGGGATCTTCCTGCTTGGAGCTCCCTGGTGGCACTCACCAGAGTCGGGGTGCAGTTCTGCTTGTAGTAACTGGCTATCATGGTCAGAGGGCCCGAGAGCCGCTTCAGGCAGCCCCTCAGGCCCCGTTTGTGCAATTCCATGCGGGTCTGCAGGCAAGTTGGTTC
Organism: Ochotona princeps; assembly: GCF_030435755.1. Classification (NCBI taxonomy): domain Eukaryota; kingdom Metazoa; phylum Chordata; class Mammalia; order Lagomorpha; family Ochotonidae; genus Ochotona; species Ochotona princeps. Next base: position 37,110,522 of record NC_080850.1, read on the forward strand.
CTATGGGAGAGCACATTCTGTAAGCAGAGAAATAACCGGGGCCCACAGTAGATCCTCAGCAGCCTCCCCAACACTCCATTCTGTTCTATCCCAGCCCCAAGGAGCAGAGCCTGAGAAGGGCTCAGGCTGATTCCATGCCAGTCTCAGGGTGCTCCACTCCTACATGCTACCTTGTCCACTGTGCCTATGCTTTGCCACCTTTCTGCCTAGCTCAGGTCACCCTCAGCTGGCACAGTCACCTTCCCTTAGCTTCATACCTCCAGAGGGTCCCGGTGCCTGGGGGAGGAGGTCACTTGCACCCCTACATCTCCAGTCAGGGAGAAAGTGAGGCAAAGTATTACCTGGACTCATAAACAAGACTTGTTTCTGAAAACACCTCTGATCCCCCATCCAGTCTGCACCCTGTCTCCGCAGTGAGCCCTCAAGTACTACATCTGCTTGTGGCTGCTCAGCTGATAAAGTGATTCACGTGACTGCCGCAGCGGCATAGCCTCTCAGGTGGCCTCTCAGGTGCCCCCAAGCTGGTCCCCCTCCTGACAGCCAGCTGAGTAGAGAGAAAGTAGACAGCCCTGTGGGCAACCATCTACAGTGGTGCCTCCCAGGGTAGAGGACCCTGGGGGTGTGTCAGAGAGAAGTGTCTTACCTGGGGGTTGAACTTTGCAGCGACGACTTCTACCATTGCATTCTGCAGAGAAGGAAAATGTCACTTATGCAGCAGATAGTCAGGGCCAGTGTGGGGCCGACAGGTGGCCCAGGCACAGCCACAGTCTCCCCTCACTCACCGGTATGGCAGCAGAGTCGTTGCAGTGGCTCAGGATACTCCGAGCCTCTTTGATGGCATCCACATGCTTCCAGGGTGAGGTGATGGTCTTGGACTGGGGGGTGGGGGCCGAGATGCTGCAGACCACAATGCCCAGGAAAAGCAGGCTCTGCAACCACATCCTCCTGAGGACTTTAGCCTTTCTCTCTGAGTACTGGGTTCACTGGCAGAAGAGCTCTTATATACACAGTTAGAGGAAATGATTAATGGTGACCACAAAACACCAGGGAGGCGGGGGAACTACCTGAACTGTGGAATCTTCTGGCCCTTATCAGCTCTACATGGAAGGAACAGTGAGCCTTCCCCCAGGTGGTCAGCTCGGGAGTTTTCATTAATGAACCCTTCCAAGAACCCACAGCCACCCGTCTGCCTCTTTGAGCCCTCTTTCGCCACCCCCTCCCCCTCCCGGGCCATGGGAAGTCCCTAGGGACTGATTAGGCTCTAGGTTGACCCTCCCGTTGAGGGACCTCCAGGCACAGTTTAGACTTCTTGACCCAGAGTGGCTGGGGCACAACATGGCGGGGTGGGGGGCAACATTAGGTGGGGCTCCTTGAGTGTGGCTGTCACATGCCTGTCCCACTGTTCACTTACGCAGAGTCCAACGATTGGCACAGTCCTGTGGTGGTGGGTTGTGTGGGCTCCCATCTAGGACCCAGAGCAGTTGGAAGCTCAGTCCAGCCAGGGATCCCTGTCCCTTTGAGCAGAGGCAATAACATCCAGCACACATCAGCTAGCAAGGTTGCAGCGTCTTCTTCCAGGAAGCTGACAGCTGTTGTCCGGGTTTACCGAGCACGGGTGAGTTGAGTGTCTCAACTGGGGCAAATCAGGGCTCCAAGTTTGATTCCTGGTGTAGTACCACCCAGCAGAGTGACACTTAGCTCTGAGCTATGTGAGCCTCGCCACCCTTTGCAGGGCAGGCTTCCCTGTAAGGTGGGTACTGTACGCCCACCCACAGCCCCCAGCAACAGGAGCTTCAGGAGCAGATGCAGAGTTGGTCTGCACTATTCCACATCCAGGGAACAAAGGCTTCTTGCAAGGTCTTTCAGACTTCATTTCCTGCATGGCCCCAACTCCAGCAGCCTCCCCGTAGGAGAAAGAACGCTTTTGGAAAAGCTACAGGCTCTTGAGGGGCTAACAAGTGTTTGATTTTCACAATGGGTTCAGAGGGGACAGCATGAACTTGTGTTTGCACAAGTGATCTGGCTCAAGCCGCCCTAGGCCTCTGATTTCATGGCTGCAGAGGTGTGAGTCCACACATGCCCTCTTTCACCAAGTGCACGCCTGTGCAGTGGATACATCTGTCCAGTGTGTCTTGGAGGTAAGGACATTTTTAGAGGAAGGCGCATCCTGTGCGCCTTGACTCCTGTCACCTCCAGAGGTGCCCCTAACTCTTAAAAAGGACAGTTAGGTACCATGCTTCTAATTCAGTCTGAACTGATGAAATCAGATTTTAGGGAGGATCGTCTGCTAGGATCAGGTAGGCAAGATTTCCAGAATCAGGAAGCACTGTGGCCCAGAGCTGGGCATTGTGGTCTGAGACTGCTTGAGGGGTTGACTTCCCTTGGATATCAAGCCAGTCTTCTGTCCTCCAGATTGCTTTGCGACTCCCTGCCAGCCCCTGGAACCCATTATAGGGCAGCCCTGACCTCTAAGCGGCATCGTGGCTGGGCCAGGGTTAGAACATGACCTGGCCAGGCCCTGGCTCTTCTTTTAGGTAAGATGAGGTCTTTTCTCAGTTCCTTTAGGTAAGATGAGGTCTTTTCTCAGTTCCCTCAGGGAGGCTGTTGAGGGCAGAGGGAGGACAAGGCTACAACACATAGATACTGCCTGGAGGAGAGGTATGTGTCAGAGCCCTGGAATCTGGGTTGGAGAGAGGAGCCACCATCATGGGGGGCAAGGTGCTAATGTGGTTCCTGGGTAAGAAACTACTTTCCTCCTGGGAGTGAATCATCCCAGTTCAATCAGCAAGCCTGTCTTCCAATCGTGCCAGCTGTTGCCTTGCTGGTGACGGGGTAGAGAGGACCCTTTGCTGATCCTCACACCTGGCTCTTGAGATCTGGTAGGGAAACAGGCTGCAGTACAGTCCAATCTGGGATGGGGAATTTCAGAGTTGAAGGATCCCAGGGAAAGCTCTTCCCTGTGAGCCCAGAAGGCTTCCTGGGAGGCACTGTCTGCCAGCAAGTACTGAAAGGACACATAGGGGCTATAGGATGGAGGGGAAGGAGAGAATCGGGGCGACAGTATTGGAGCACAGAGACCCCGAGTGCCAGGAGACAGTATGATAATGAGGAAGCAGGTTCCAGACAGATTAGAAAGAATTTGCTAATGTAGTGGACTTACACTCATTTGGTGTGTATCGAGTACCTATCAGGTTCTCAGCAGGCAGGAGAGATACAGGGATGATAGACAATAGTCAGGGTCCTGCCTTCAAGGCCTTTGTTACCCCATTGATGGAACAAGGGTCTAGGCTGGCAGCACGGCCTCAGGGGCTCAGACAGATCTCCATGGACTTGGCAGTGAGGTTTATGAGCAGCCACACACCCTTCCTCTGGAAAGATGACATCAGGCGTTGGCCGTGACATAGGCAGGTATTCCTAGATTGCATCGTGTGGAAAGAAGCGGCAACAGATAGCATCAAGTGGCTGTGCTGACTCAGGCCCCCGGGAGACTGGCAGGGCCGGGGCAGGGGTCATGATGGGTGATGTCACCCACTCTGGCCCCATTCCCACGGGGTCAGGAGAAAGCGCTCTGGAGGGAGTTCCCTGCATGTCCCTGCCCATAGGCTCCGGAGGAAATGAGCGCTGCAGCTGCTCAAGAATTTTTACCACAGATGGAGGAAGTAAGTTATCACAGGCACAAGGAAATAACTCCCAAAGTCCCCTGAGATGTCTACACAGTTACCTCAGGTGACAGAATTCCTCTTGTCCCTGCCATCCCTAATAGGAGGCTCAGAAGATCAGTGGCAGCAGGGTCAAAACAATCAATGACAAGAGGCAGCACTTGAATCGACCACTCAGAAGTATTCTACTGTTCTAGGAGCCAGAAAGAACATGATTCATCATCTGGCTGCACCTGCAGAGGGATGGAATGGGTGTACGTGTCCCCCTCAAGGCAGCTATAAAGGGGTGCTTCTGCCAGGAGCTGGAAAGGGGCTGCAGTGGCCTGTGACTGTTTTGGGGAGAGCCTGGGGCCTGAAGGCAGTTTCCCCAGCAGCTGCTGTTGTCCACTTGTCTCTATACCCCAGGTTTTGGCCTTTGTCAGTGCCCAGCCATGACCAGTTCTTGAGTAGCCCAGGAAAGCTCCTTTATCTGTACAATGGGTTCATTATCACTGCCTCCTTGAGAAAACTACGGTCCAGGAAACATTGTGGGAAAACTTGGCCAGGGAGGTGGTGGTGCTGTAGCCTCTCCACCCAGGCAGGGCAGCAGATCCAGTCATCCTGAACTTTTCAAGGATGCCCTGTCCTTCTACATGCCTAAGCCCAGAGAGTATCTTTCTGGACAGATGTGGTGAGGTAGAGACTGCAGCTCCTGTCGCTCCAGGCGCCACCAGACTCACAAAGCCACATCTGTCCTTGTGGTTCCAACTCCAGGCTGGTTCCTCCCACATCCCCTGTGGCACCACTAAAAGGCCAGGCTGCCCCTTGCCACCTTCAGTTTTGCTCCTGCCCTGTGTGTGTGTGTGTGGGCCTGGTTCTGTGAGTCCTGACTGCCCTGGGAAAGCTGAGGGTGGTTAACCCCAACCATTGGTGGATGCTGTGCCATTCAGTCTAGCTGCCAGGAGAGTCCACTGTATGTGTAGAATTCACAGGTCCCTTATTCCCACATAGCCTGCATCTGAGGTCCAGAGAGAGCAGCCAGGGGTAATGAGACTCCAACTCTTGGGCACAGTATCCAGGCTGCCAGCCAAGGTGAGCACAGGGAATGAGCTGCCACAAGGAAGCAGTCATGAAATGAGAGTAATGCACATTAACGGAGTTGAGGGGATTTGTTGGAGTGTGGGTCAGGAAGTGAGGAGACCCTGTTGCCCAGGGCTCGAGCACAGGGAGCTGGGCAGACTCGGTGCATTCTCCCTGCATCTCTTCCTGTTGTGGCTTCTTTCTATGAGGTTAGCCACACAGGGTCTGCTGCAACCCTCTCACGCGGTGCCCACCTCTACTGCTGCCATCAGTAGAGGGTCGACACATGCTTCCACTTGTCCTGTCACCTGAAAGCTGTTGCTGTTGTATTTTTAAAAGTTGAATGAAAATCTCTGGTTGAATGGTTGACTTTGTTGAAGAAGCTCCTCAAATGTAAGCTAATGGGGACTGTGGCCTTCTATTGGCCACAATGGGGTTTACAGTGGGGCGTTGCTGCCCCCTGGCGCCAGTGGGACTGTAGGCCTGCACAAAGGCCAGTCTTGGTGGGTGGACCTGCCTGACAGCTACAGGAGACCCGTAGACAGCTCTCTGCACTGTAAAGAGACCTCCCATTAAGTCACGGAAGTATCAGCCTCTCCTTGTCACGGCATTCTAGCTGCTGTAATAAAACAGCAGAAATTGGTGGCTCATGAGCAGCAGAAACGTATTTCTTGTAGCATTGCAGGCTGGGAGGTCCAAGATTCAAAACAGATTCCTGTTTTTGTGGATATCTGACTTCTCATGTGTCCTCAGATGGTAGAAAGGTTTAAAGGAGTCTCTCTGGGGCCTGCTTTTCAAGGGCACTAATCCCATTCATGAGGGCTGCACACACTCTCTCTCTCTTTTGGTTATATTTTTATTTTGAATTTTTGAATTTTGTGGTATAATTTCATATAGACTCTCCCACCCCCTGACAGATTTTCCCCATGTTGCTATAATACTATAGTCCTTCATAAGGAGTCATAATTCCAAGAGTCTCTTATTTGAGTGTGCCCTGACATTGCTGGTACAATGTCAGACAGTTCAGCATACCATTGTCTTCACATTTCTTGCAGTTTAATTGGGAGTCCATCTTTTGTTTGGAAGCAGGGATGCATGTTGCGTTGGTAGTGGTAGTGGATGTGGTAGTCCCCAGTACTCCATCACTATACATTCCCATAAATGAGAAGCCAGAAATAAGGTCAAGTGGTATGAATTAGAACAGCCACAACAACAACAAATTAAAGCACCATGAAAAAACACGCCACTGAGTTACCAACACATGAGTGACAAAAAGAAAACACAAAAGTCTCTTGGGAAAGATGCCACCATGTAATCCATGAGCCAGCAACGGATTCAACAAGAGAAAAGAAAGTATTTGGAATAAATAAAATTGAAATAAAAAAACCATCAAAACATATGGAAGGCTGCACTCTCTTGACTTAGCTATCTGCCCTGGTCCCCACCTCCTGAGACAGCCACACTGGGTAGTACTGTCAGCACTGAACCTGGTCAGGGGGAGGTACACACATAAACGTCCAGTCTGTGGCCTGCAGTTACCCCTTTGTTCTGGACTAGGGTGAGCTTGAGTAGGCTGGGCAGATGGTCATCCCTGGCCTTGACCTAGCTCCAGGCTGTAGCCTCCAGGCTAGAAGAAGAATAGTGATGAATCCCTGGAACATCTGAAAAGGCTCAGGCCCCCCATCACCGTGCCATTCCTGTGCTAATCCTGTCTGACCTCCCTCAGATGTGCTGATCCTCCTGTGCCACCGCTGGGTCTGACCCAGCCACTGGTCCATGTGTCAGGCCCTGGCAGTACCCCCTTCCCACTGCTGCCAGCTGAGGCCTGGGGAGGGAGCAGAGAGAGGTTGAAAGCGCATTGCAGCTCCATTCCCATTACAAGCCTGCATTCTGTCCCGTGGAAGGCTCTGCCCATTTCAGTTTCCCCACCACTGCCTGGCTGCTTCTCCTTCTGCCCAGAACTCCTTCTCTGCTGGTTGTCACATTATCAGCAGTTCCTATAAGAACCCTTCCCAGACCACTCAGTCCAAAGCAATGGCTCATGTGTCTAATTCATTGCCATATTGCATTGAACGGTGTGGTTCCAGTGGAGAACAACCAGCAAGCACAAACTGTCATCTTCTGGCTCCCTGCCTGCTTCTGAAGTTCAGCAGCAGGTGAGAGGCCAACAGGAGACCTCTAGGTGTCTGCTTGGCAGCATTTGTGATTGCAGTGCTATTAATATTCCCACCTGGGCAATTTCAAGCTATGGATGATTTGATAACTGGATGGCAAATTTCTTTAAGATTTTATAATTGACTCACAGCCAGTGTGAACTACCCACCAGTGGCTCTGGGATACCAGGATCCTGGGGACAGGGCATGAGAGAAGCCACAGACCAGAGCAAAAGGCCGTTGACCGTGGAGAACATGTAGGTGGGACACAAATGTTGCCCAACCAGGCATAAGAAGAGTGTGCTGAGCCAGGCCAGATGCTCTGGGGAAGTTGGATGGGATCCAGACTTCACCTGCCTCCTGGATCGCGTGACACACCTTCACCCTAGTGATCCTGTCAGAAACTGCAGCAACATCTTGAATCCTTGGCGGAGCGAAGGCTTGTTGCTGCAGTTTCTAACAAGACCACAAGAGGGAAGCATTCCACAAGGTAAGGGTGCTCCGTGCAGGCAGAGGGGCACGGGCATTTCGGGAGAGCTGCCACCTTCCCTGACGGCGCGAACTGTGGCACAGCTCCAAGGAACCCAGGCAGCGTTCTCTTGATTGGAGAGAGGAATATGTTAGCACAGGTGATGTACTCACAGCTGAGCCTACTAGCTGGTGAAGAGTTCTGAGGAAACTGGTCAGGGCAAGGCCTGTCCTCACCTTTCTCGGGGTGAGAACAGCAGGAAGCAGTGTGAGAATGAGCCCCACTGGGCTGCAGTCGGCCTCAGAGCCCCAGAATGTCAAATTGAGACACTGGCCGCAAAACTGGTGTTGGAAAGATCCGGTTTATTCTCAAAGCAGTTCAAAACCTGAGATATGAATGAACAATACTCCTTGTTCCCCCCCTAAGTTTCCTCAGAAAGAGCAGACATGGCTCCTCGATTTAAATAAATGTACTTCACATTGAAGATGATGATAAATAAATAAATACATAATTAAATAAATAGCTTCAAGGATGAAAATAAGAACATAATTGTACAAAGTTAACTGGGGCTGCATGTTTCAAAAAGTTGGTCATTAGTGATTCATCTGAGGCCCCAAGACAGCAGGAAACCTTCAGGGCCTGGGCTGTGTGGGAGATGTTCCGGGATCTTTGGTCGCTGCAAGACTGGGACACCTCTTGGCTTTGGAGGTTTGTAGTGGGAGCTGGTGCTCAGGCTGCGGATTTTATGTTCTTCGTTAACCATGGCTTTGGTCGAAGTTCTTGCAGGTAGTATGTCAGCTTGTTCCTGAACTCACCCCAGGAAGAGTTCGTGAAAACGACCGGGTATCCCTGTGAAGGAATGGGGGGCTGGCGGTGAGTCCAGGTTGGAAGGAAGTGAGAGGCTGGGGGCCAGGTGGTGGTTGAGGCCAGCACCTGCAGGGGTGTGGTGGCAATAGCTTACCTCTTCTGTGCCTGGAGGTAGGCATCGTTCAAGGCCCTGAGGGAGGGAGTCAGAGCAGACAGTCAGAGGCTCCCCTGAAGAAGGAATAGGACTTGCTACCCTCCTCCCCAAAGACCAGGGATTCCCCAGACCCTCAGCAGCTTCACACACCTGAAGATTTTTCCAAATCTTTGAGCTGTTACCCTTGAGGCTCTCAAGAGTGTCCCGGAACACGTACAAGTTTGCCTTCAGAAGACTCTGGTCCTATGGGAGTAGAGAAGGGAGTTAGTTTTGGTAGGGGTGGGGGCACAGCCAGGCGAGAGTCACTGCAGAGCCTCCCAGGCATCCTGTTCCTGTCCTTGCTGCAAAAGATGCAGGCCTGAAGAAAGCTGCACACCCCTGCAGGGCCAACTGTGAGGCCCCCATCCTGTGGTGTGGAGTGCTAGGTTCAAGTTGTGATCTGCCTCTGAGTCCAGCTTCCTGCTAATGTATACCCTGGGACCCTGCCATCCCATGTGGGAGAACCAGAGTAGGTTCTGGGTCTAGCCCTGTTGCAGCTGTTTGGGGAATGAATCAGTAGACAGAAGATCTCGGCCTCTAACATTGAAATTAATAAAATAAAAATAAGAAAATGAAGGATATTAGAAGTCAGAAAAAGAGTCCCAGAGATTCCAGCATGGAAATGGCTGCCGTCTGTGAACAGCAAGTGTCCAAAAGCCAGGGAAGATAAACGGCAGACACCCAAGATATGCCACACAGACATGGAACAGATAATTGCTGCTAACTGGAACTGTGCAAAATTCCTGGGAAGGCTAATACTCAGGCCTAGTGAGGGTAGCAAGGTAAACTCAGTGTTTTAATGAAAAGGAAGGAAGCAGGCAGTTTTAATCTGCCTGTCCAAGGGCTGCCCCAGCAAGAATCTCATTTGGTTCACCTTCAGCTGCCTTTTCACCTTATAATGGAAGTCATTTTTGTTATTTTTTGTCATTTTTGTTATTATAGTCATGGCCAGGATCATTTGCTTTTGGCTTGGCTTCCCTGCTAAGATGAAGTCTGCCAACCCTGCTTTACAGAGGAAGACACTGAGGCTTGTAGGGCTGAGATGGGCTAGTGCCGACGCGTGTCCCGTGGGCAGGCCGAGCTCTTACCTTCAGGATCAGTCGATCTTCATGATCTACAGAGCTGATACCCAGGACTCTCATATGCGAGGATGGAAATGGGGGCTTTCTGAGATCATCCAGAATTTCATCGATGATCCCAGTACAATGTCGCTGGGTCATGGGAGCTTGGAGTCCAAGGCTGAACAGAAGCAGGAGCAGGTGCAGGACAAGAAAGCGCCTCACGTTGGGGCTGGCAAGATGCATTCTGTCTCTTCCTCGGCCTCTGTGGGCTTCTGAGGAGTCTGCTGCAGCCTCTCCTGCTTATATACAGCAGCAATGCACATACCCCACAACCACCTCCCCCCCCCCCCACCGCCACCCCAGGCCGAGGGATGCGAATACTAACATTACGTGGATCTTTATCTGCCATGGAACCTTCATAGAAAACCACAGACTTATTCATCACTCCTCAAGATCTGCAAAATGGGAAGAAACATGACTGAAAGGGTTTCTCCTCTTGCTGACAAGGCCGTGAGGTGGGCAGGGGGGAGATAAGTCAGGGAGCCCTCAAACAGATAGCAGACAGACTGACTTTGAGCTCACGTGGGCCTTGTGCTCTGCAGGGCTTCATCCTTCCATTGCCTAGCACCCTGATTCGGTGCTGCTGGCCCTGCCTGGGTCTCTAAGTAAAGGTACCCTGGAATGGGCCAGGGTTTGCTTGGCAGCCTGGTGCACGCCACTCACCCACATGCAGGTTCACCCCAGAAGGACAATTCTAGATACTCCTTGTGGTGCTAAGCTCCTGATGTTCAAGCCTCCAGTGGTTTGACCTCAGCACTTGCTGCTCCGAGTGGGTAACAGATAGAACTCTCACACCACATATGCATTTCATTCTTTCTTTTTCAAAAAAAAAAAAATTCTTTAGATTTATTTGAAAACAGAGTTACAGGAAAAAAGAGAGATCTTTCATCTGCTAGTTCATTCCTCAGATGGCAGCACTGGCCAGGCTGAAGCCAGGAGCCAGAAACTTCATCTGAGTCTCCAACACTTTTCATCTGAGCGGCTGCTGTTTCCCCAAATACACAATGAGGAAGCAAAATTGGAAGTGGAGCAGCCTGGATATGAACTGTTTCCCATACAGGATGCCAGTGTCACGGGCAGCGGTTTTTCCTGCCCTACCACAATGATGTTTCTTGTTTGCTTAGACGGCAGCACAGCCAGGCTAAGTCCTGGATGGTGAGGTCTGATCCCTGCTCAAAGCTCTGCCTGCAGCAGGCGGACATTCTTTCCAACAGTCCAAGGACGGGGGCCCTTGGGGACGCTGTGACCGATTGCTGGGGGGAGGAGACTGGCTAGGAAAGTTTGAGAGTCAGAACTGGCAAGGTCTGAAGATGACATTAGAGGGGAAATTTCGCCTTGGTTTCTGACTGAGTCTCTGGGCCAGGGACTGGAGGGAAAGCTGTGTTGTCGGCCTCTGAACCTGGAAGTGCCACTGCCTGGATTAGGCAGTGCAGGTTTGGGGTAGGGGGGGATAGAGTTTTCAGAGGTGGGACAAGAATGGGGACAGTCCAGGGAGAGGCCACAAACGTAAGGCAGCAGTTCCAAAGGAGGCAGGCAAGCAGGTGAGGGGTCCTGTGCAGCCTCTGAAGGAAGCAGTGGCTCTTCCATGCCTTGGAATATGTCAGGTAGGCTCTGGCACAGGCTGGGGCAAGGGGGCAAGAGTGCCGGGGGCGTGGGGAAAGTTTCTTGAGATGACTGATCCTGGTATGAGGGAAGCAGAGTCAGGATGGAAAAGCAGAGTCATGTGGAGTAAAATGTGATGCCATTACCGTGGGGCAACCCAAGGGGGAGAGTGATGCTGCGGAAGGGGGATCTGGAAGCGTCAGGCTCTGAACCTGAGCAGATCTGGTGAAGACAAGTACCAGGATGTGGCTTCAGGGGAGGCAGGCAAGGAGGCTGTGACCTCAAGTAAGACTGTGTCAACACGTCCTCCGGGCTGCACCAGAACCTAGGCCCAGGGAAGCCTCCCCAGGTGTCCCCTCAGGGCAGCCTGGGTACAGGAGAGGCCCGAATCATGCAGTGAACACTTGTTATGTGCAGGCACTGGGAGTCGGAGTCAGCGTATCAGAGACGTATATCAGTCACATTTACACTCTTCTTTCTTGTGAAGTCTAAAAAAAATGTGTATTTTCCATGCATGCACAACACAATAGGGCTAGCCATGCTTTAAGTGTCACGTGTCTGCCTAGTGGCTCCCATTCTGGGCAGTAGGGCTTTAATTAATGTCACCCTTTCAAATTTAAGACTGATTTTATTGTCCAGTATGGGATCAGCATGTATCAATATTTTCTGTACAATTGAAAGGAATCCTATTCTTCAGTTGTTGCCGTGATGGTCACTGGCTGGGTTCTCTCACTGTACTGTTCAAATCTCTGTAACTTTATAAATTCTTGCCATGTTTATTTTCTCAGTCATGAGTAGTTCATGAAACTCTTGCATCATGACTTTGAATTTGTCTGTTTATCCATCCAAGTTCTATCAGTTTTGCCTTATATATTTTGATGTTGTGCACAAAAACCTTAAATTGTTAATAATCATCTTCTTAGATTGAGCAATTCCATACTTAAAAGTGAATTTGTTTCTGGACTTTAACGTCTACTTTGTTTTATATTTATATGGCACCACCCACTGCTTGTTGACTGTTGCTTTCATGACATATCTTACTGTCACCATCTTTCTCTCCCCTGTAAGATTTATGTATTTTTCTTGGAAAGGCAGATTTACAGAGAAAGAGATGCAAAAAGAAAGGTCTTCTACCCACTGCTTCACTCCCCCAAGTAGCTGCAATGGCTGGAGCTGAGCTGATCTGAAGCCAGGAGTCTGGAGCTGCTTCTGGATCTCCCACACAGGTGCAGGGTCCTAAGACTTTGAGCCATCCTCCACTGCTTTCCCAGGCCACAAACAGGAAGCTGAATGGAAGTGGAGCAGCCAGGACACTAACCAGTGTCCATATGGGATCTCAACGTGTGCAAGGGGAGGATTTAGCTACTAGGCTATTGCACTGGGCCCTGTCACCATATTTCTTTTAGGCATGTTTCTTTTTTTTTTTTTGTATGTTTATTTTAATTTTTTTAAAGATTTATTTATTTTTATTACAAAGTCAGATATACAGAGAGGAGGAGAGACAGAGAGGAAGATATTCCGTCCGATGATTCACTCCCCAAGTGAGCCACAATGACCGGTGCTGCGCCGATCTGAAGCCGGGAACCAGGAACCTCTTCCGAGTCTCCCATGAGGGTGCAGGGTCCCAAAGCTTTGGGCCATCCTCAACTGCTTTCCCAGGCCACAAGCAGGGAGCTGGATGGGAAGTGGAGCTGCCGGGATTAGAACCGGCGCCCATATAGGATCCCGGAGCGTTCAAGACGAAGACTTTAGCCGCTAGGCCACGCCGCCGGGCCCTAGGTATGTTTCTTGTAAGTAATACATGACTGGGTCTTGTTTATTAATACAAAATTTGTCTTCTAAGAAGAATAGCTAGTTGTGTATATTATATTTTGGATAAATGTATCACCTCTGTAGTAATTTCCAGTGTCTTGTTTGTTCTATTTCTTCTCTCATTCTTTTGGATTGAATATTATTTTCCTGGATATAAATTTCCATATTAATAAATTTCCATCTAGCATATTCAATAAATGGTTGTCTCTCTCTTGGTTCTCTTGTTAACTACAGAAAAATCAGCTTTCAGTCTCATTCTTACTTCTTTGAACAAAGTCTCCATTCTCTGACTTCTTTTTAAGATTTCCTACTAGTCTTTGTATACCTATAATGTGTTTTGATATACATTTGCTTCTATTTATTCTTTTTGGGATTCATTGAGTTTTTATAAATGTGCCAATTGATGTCTTATGATTTCAGCATCTTTTAAATTCCTGGACAAAAGCAGTCCTATCATAATTGCCTGTTAATTGAAAGAATGGTTGAAAACCTTCCTCCCTCCTTTCCTCCTCCCCCTTTTCTTTTCTTCCTTCCTTGTTCTTTCATTTCCTGTTGCCCGTTTCCACACAGAAGCCTCAAATGTATTTGCTTACAATATTTTCTGTGTGTCAAGATGAGAAATGCGGGCCCGGCAGCGTGGCCTAGCGGCCAAAGTCCTTGCCTTGAACGCGCTGGAATCCCATTTGGGCACCGGTTCTAGTCCCGGCAGCTCCACTTCCCATCCAGCTCCCTGCTTGTGGCCTGGGAAAGCAGTCGAGGATGGCCCAAGGCTTTGGGACCCTGCACCTGTGTGGGAGATCCGGAAGAAGCTCCTGGCCCCTGGATTCAGATCAGCTAGCTGTGGCCATTGTGGCCACTTGGGGAGCAAACCAGCAGGTGAAAGATCTTTCTCTCTGTGTCTCCTCCTCTCCATAAATCTGACTTTCCAATAAATGAATCTTTAATAAATAAACAAAATTTGTTGGTAAAAAATTTGAAATACATTTTTTAGATTTTATTTATTTTATTTGAAAGGCAGAGAGAGAGAGAGAGAGAGAGCGAGCGAGCGAGCAGTCCCCTGGAGCTGAGCACACTGCCCGTGCATCCTCAGGAGACTGCAGAGCTGGGGAGGTGCTTCATGTCTGTGCTGACTGCAGCTCAGGGCCTAGCCACCTCCCACTAACAGGCCATCCACGAGGCCTGCCTTGAGAAAGGTGGTGTGAGGAGGAGCAGGGTATCTGATATCCCAGGCCTGCTGAGTCCTTGAAGTGTCCTGGTGACTTTGAGCCATTCAGCTTCATGGGGCAGTTGCGGGGACTGTGGCTGGGTTTCTCCTCTCAGAAAGAAGCAGGAAGCTGTGGCTAAGGCCCCAGTGTCAACATTTGCTCATCGAACAGGAGAAAGGAAGTGTCTTCCAGGAAACAGATGCAGCAGCCCCCTCCTCAGCTGGACCTGAGCCATCTCCTTGCCATAGAGTACCCAGCCTGACCGGAGGCCTATCATGGCTGCTACGCTTGCTCGCTCCTGGATAGCATCACCCACCCCTTGAGTTGTGAGGGTGGTTACTATGACAGTAGAGACTCTGGGCCCTGGCAGATGTGGAATCTGTGACCAACGTCTCAAGATGACTTGAGATCTCCCCACACACACCTGGTGCCAGGCCTCTGTGAGCTGGAGCTTCCTGTGGCTGCAGCCGCAGAGGTTTCTCAGGCCCATTTTCTCTGAAGCCTTTTTCCATGCAACAGCAGGGAACTGATGTAAACCACCCTCTGGAGCCCCAGGCATCTGCCCCCAACTCTCACTTAGCCCAGAGGCCTAATGGAAACTCTGGCTTCCACTCCCACCAGCCGATGATGATACATGAGCAAGAGTGCAGCTACTGTCGGCTCCTAGAATAGGCCTCAACAGTGCTGGACTTCATCCTCTGGGATGAAGTCCAATAAAAATAAATAAATCTTTTTTTTAATTTATTTTTTAATTTTTTAAAATTTATTTTGTATTACAAAGCCAGTTATACAGAGAGCAGGAGAGATAGAGAAAGATCTTCCGTTTGATGATTCACTCCCCAAGTGAGCCGCAACGGCTGGTGCTGCACATGATCCGAAGCCGGGAACCAGGAACCTCTTCCGGGTCTCCCACGCGGGTGCAGGGTCCCAAAGCCCTGGGCCGTCCTCAACTGCTTTCCCAGGCCACAAGCAGGGAGCTGGATGGGAAGTGGAGCTGCTGGGATTAGAACTGGCGCCCATATGGGATCCCAGTGCATTCAAGGCAAGGACTTTAGCCGCTAGGCCACGCTGCCGGGCCCAAAATAAATAACTCTTAAAAAAAAAAAAAAAAGACTGCGCCTGGCAAGAATCAGATACTAGAGATGTGGACACACATGAAAGCAAGATGTGTGCAGAAAGCAACAAATGCTGTTTGTGAAATGAGGAACTGTGTCTGAGTTTAGGTCGGCACTGTGAGAATGGGGGACAGACAAGGCCTCCAAATAACAGACATTTGGGCTCAAACCTGATGACACAGGACGTATGAGTTCACAAGAAGGCCTCGGGAGGCAAACAAGTCTCCCAAGCAGGAGGGCAGATTCTTGGGATGGGGATATTGAAGATGCTGTGTCGGAAAGGTCAAAGGGTTTTGTGGGCCTGTTTAGAACTCTGGGTTATATTCAAAGCTGGAAGGTGGCAGGCAAGCTAGTAACATGATCTCATTGAGATTTTTCAAAAGTGAGTCTGACTTGTCACAGTCTGACTTGACAGCAGTGGGACAAGGACAGGAGAGGGTGACAGTGAGCAATCTGCTCTGCAGCACTAGGGCTGAGCTAAAGTGGACATGCTCTGTGTCTGTTACTAGCACAGAGCTGTGAGAGACTGCTCACAGAAGGGTTGTGGGGTGTGAGAAAAGGAAAACAGAAAATGAAAAAGTGAAAGACTTTGTCTAAGACACTGAATAGACAGAGATGCTGGGGAATGGAATGGAAAAGAACAGGTAGGTGTGGTGGCAGGAACATGAGAGCTCTGTGTTTTCTGTTGTGTGGATGGTGACGTGCTAGTTGGGAGTGACAGAAAGTTCATGTAAAACTGGACCAAGCATCCAGAGAAATGCAGACTGAAACTGAAAGGTCTAGAGGGGGTCCGGAATCCAGACATGGTTTGATTAGAACTTTCCCATCCAGTGTTTTGTCTTCAACTGGCTTCCTTCAGCAGGGAGAAATGGTTGTGGTGGTTCAAGCACTGATACAGTAGCTCATTGAGCAGTAGAAGTCTGTGCCGCCTAACTATAAAACAAAAGTTGTGGGCTTCTGCTCAGTTTGACTGAACCAATGTCATCACCAATCGCTGTAGCAATGGAGTCAGGGTCACACAAGTTGCCTCATGATAGGGGTACCTGCTTAGCCAAGAAAAAAGTGGAGAGTAGATGCTAATGAAGTCTGTCTACACTAGTGTCCTGAGGGCCATGGGTCATTGAAGAAGTCACATAAATGTCCAGCGGGAGCTATGAAAAGGAAAGCAGGATGTCAGAGTCTGAAGCCCAGATGGGGGTTAGGGCAGGAAATAAACCCTTAGCTGTCACCGGTGTACCAGTGACGCCTACAAGGGCAGCTGAGAAGTACGTGCAAACAGCAGTCTGTGGACCTGGCCCAGGACCCTCCAACAGGTGGAGACGGGACTGGTGGAGAAGAGAAGTAGCCAGTGAGGTGGAAGGAAAGTCTTAAGGGGTGGATCATGGCAAACACAACAGAGGAACACGGTTCCTTTCAGCTGAGACAAGAACTGATGAGTAAAACCCAAGATGAGAACATAGACATAGCAGAGTAGTGGCCACTGCTGACCTTGACAGATTATGTCAAAAACAGAAAGACTACTAAAAGAGAAATTGGGGGAAGTGGGTATAGATGACTTTTTAAGGGACTTCTGAGAACAGGAAGAGCGAAGGTGTGGTGTTCACAGGGCGCATGGCAGCAAAGCAGAGGTCATCCATCTTGTCCTGAAGCAGTGCCCATGTGACCCGTAGCATGACCCGAGAGAAGAAAACAGGCCTCAGGGCAATCATTTTCTTCTGTGTATGTTCTGGGATAAGCTTGGACTCTGAGCAGCCTGTCCCTCAGTGTAAGCATGTGGGTGACAGGAGCAGGAGCCAGGGCCCAGAAGTGATGGGCTGGAAGGAGAGGCTGAGAATAGGAGCTGAAGATGACACTTGGGCTAGGAGAAGTCCTAGAAGCTCATGTACCCCCACAGTACATGCCACAAAGAGAAAACGTCACATGCCAGCCTACTGATCCATCTGCATCAGTGACCAAAGCCATGTGAGGTATGAGTAGTGCTACAGACCAGGACAAGATCCATGGCTGACTCCAGGAGCCACACAAGAACCCTTGTGATGTGTTCTGGGGACAGACACCATGGCCAGGCCTGAGAAGTCCCAAAGGGCTTGAACCATAGGATATTGCTGTCCTGCCCGCCTCTCATACCTGCCTCAGCATTGTCAGTGAGGAGCTGCAACCCTTGTGGTGAGTTTCAAGGAGTCAGTGTCCTGGGTTGATTAAGACAGGGGGAGGTTTGTCAGGGCAGTGACCAGAGGGGCGGGAGTGGCACGAATCAGCCTCTGGCCTGGGGCTTACATGATGTACCTTCAGGAGAACACTGCTGGGTAGTGGGACCTCAGGCTCTGCTTAAGGGCTTGGTGGGGGTGGGAGAGGGAGTGGCAGATAGAGGAGAGACTACTATCTCACAATGTGGGAAGGAATGTGAGCCACCCATTGCCTGGAGAGTGCATGGTTTGATGAGAAACAGGAATAGCAAGTGGTCAAATAGTGACCAGTTCTAAAACGCAATTTCCAAAAAGGCAGCAGGAGGCTTCACATTAAAATTAAAAAAGGGAAAAAAAGAAAAAGCCAGAAGGACTGAGTCAAGCCAGTGTGAGTATTGTGTGTCTTGGCTGCTGAAGGAAGCCTAAGCCACAGGTAGGGAGAAAGGGACCCACTCACCTTGTGAGCACCTAGAAGATGCTCCTCTGGCTGTACTTTCTTTCCTGCCACAGCTCACCCTGCACCGCCTGGGTCCCACACCTACCCCTATGGGACATTTCCCTTCCCCCTGTCCCTGCTGCTGACCCTTAGCCAGGTCCACTTTAGAGTGCTGGGCAGTGGACTTATAAAGAAACAAACCTAGGCATTTTTGAAAAGCCGTTTGTCTTATAACTTGCAGCTTTTTAGGAAAGGTGGTGTTTTATCTTGATTTCTGGCTACAAACATAGAGCTCAGGAAAGCAAAGAAAGAAAATGAAAACCACCCTGCACCCTGCATCATGACATGTCAGTTTGTGCCTCCCCTACCTCACCTCAAATATTTTCTTTTTGTCAGTTGGTGCTGTACTTTCCATCCAGTTCACATGTTTTTGAAATGGAAGGTATGCTCCATGAGATCAGGGATTTTTCGTCTTTATGCTCTACTATTAATTAGCACATAGTAGTCATTCAATAAGTGCTTGTTCAAAGACTGGGTCTCATCATCTGTTTTCACTTAAACAGAAAACGTAATTGTTTCCGGCCATTATGATGTATTCTCTTATGCCATGATTTTGAAAAGTTGCATGGTGTTTTGCCCTATTAGTGCATAATAGCTAATTTTTCTAATCCCCTATTATTAGATACCAAACTTGACTTAAATTTGTTCTGGATAACATTATGCTGAATATTCACAGATGGCTATTTCTGCATATCATTTCCTACATTTGATCTTAACCAGAAGGCTGAGAAGCAATACATATTATTTCCTAAAGTTGAATTCCTAGGGCCGGGTGGCGTGGCCTAGAGGCTAAAGTCCTTGCCTTGAATGCGCTGGGATTCCATATGGGTGCCAGTTCTAATCCCGGCAGTTCCACTTCCCATCCAGCTCCCTGCTTGTGGCCTGGGAAAGCAGTTGAGGACGGTCCAAAGCCTTGGGGCCCTGCACCCGCATGGGAGACTCGGAAGAGGTTCCTGGTTCCCGGCTTCGGATCGGTGCAACACCGGCCGTTGTGGCTCACTTGGGGAGTGAATCATCAAACGGAAGATCTTCCTCTCTGTCTCTCCTCTTCTCTGTATATCTGACTTTGTAATAAAATAAATAAATCTTAAAAAAAAAAAAAAAAAGATGAATTCCTAGGGCCTGGTGCGGTGGCCTAGTAGCTGAAGTCCTCACCTTGAACACACATCCCGGCAGCTCCACTTCCCATCCAGCTCCCTGCTTGTGGCCTGGGAAATCAATTGAGGACAGCCCAAAGCCTTGGAACCCTGCATGTGCGTAGGAGACCCGAAAGAGCTCCTGGCTCCTGGCGTCGGATCATGTGCAGCACCAACCGTTGCAGTCACTTGGGAAGTGAATCAGCAGATGAAAGATTTTCCTGTGTCTCCTTCTCTCTGAATATCTTACTCTGCAATAAAAATAAATAAATCTTTAAAAAAAAAGATAAATTCTTAGAAGTGAAATTAATGCATCTGTTTTGTTTATTTAAAACTCTAATGTTCCAAATTGTCCTCCCACTCTTGAAAGGATAACACAAATCCATGTCACAAAACCTTTTCCCATAAATTCATCACCATGTTTTAGACTCTGGGTATTAAAAGATGTACTTTATTTTTATTTATATAGGCTTATTGTTTGGTTGCTTGTGGGGCTGACTTCCTTTTTTTTTTTAAGATTTATTTTTTTTTTTTGCAAAGTCAGATATACAGAGAGGAGGAGAGACAGAGAGGAAGGTCTCCCATCCGATGACTCACTCCCCAAGTGACCCACAACGGCCGGTGCTGCACCGATCCGAAGCCAGGAGCCAGAAACTGCCTCCAGGTCTCCCACACGGGTGCAGGGTCCCAAGGCTTTGGGCCGTCCTCAACTGCTTTCCCAGGCCACAAGCAGGGAGCTGGATGGGAAGTGGAGCTGCCGGGATTAGAACTGGCACCCATATGGGATCCCGGCCCATTTAAGGCGAGGATTTTAGTTGCTAGGCCACCACACTGGACCCAACTGACTTCTATTTAAAACTTTTTGTGTATGTTTTTTATATTCTTAGTTAACTTCTTTTGGGATGTGTTTTTCTTTTTTGTTTTTAAATGATTTGTTTTTATGTGAAAGGCAGATTTATAGAACAGAAGATATATATATATATATATATATATATATATATATATATAGAGAGAGAGAGAGAGAGAGAGAGAGAGAGAGAGAGAGAGAGAGAGAGAGAGAGAGAGATAGCAAGAGAGCGCTTCTATCTGCTGGCTCGCTTTCCAAATGACCACAGTGGGCGGCACTGGGCCTGTCCGAAATCAGGAGCCTGGAACCTCCTTCTGTTCTCCCACGGGGGGGTGCAGGGTTCCAGGGCTATTCCCTGCTGCTTTGCCAGGCATATGAGCAGGGAGCTGAAAGGGAAGTGGAGCAGCTAGGTCTCAAACTGGTGCCCATATGGGATGCTAGCACTGTATGTGGAGGCTTAACTTGCTACGCCAAGGTGCCAGCACCTGGGATATGTTTTTATTTTATCTAATTGATTTTTTATGAGTTCATCAGATAACAAATGCTTTTGAGTTATTCATGAGTATTTCATGAATTTAATTTGATAAGAAGGAAGAGGGAAAGGAGAGAGACAGAGATCCCCCATTGCTGGTACTTTCCCCAGATGCCTGCAGCACCCAGAGCTGGGCCGTTACTTACTGCTTTCCAGGTGCACATTAGCAGGAAGCTGGAATCAGTGTGAAACAGGGACTTGGACTGAGGCACTTTGAGGCATGGCATCTCAGGAGGAGACCTGACCACTGTGTGAAACTTCGTCCCTCCTAGAGTCATTTTACTAAGTACTTGGGCTTTCCAACCAGTTGACCTCCCCGCTTTTGTACCACAGATTCAGTGTTTTGTTTTTTCCTGTACTTATTTATTGTGCATTGTAGTATTAATTATTCTGCTTTTCCAAATGTTTTTGGCTGTTTTGGGGCATGTACATTCTCCAAATGAAATTTAAGTTCACTTTTTGGTTACATTTCAAATGGAGATTATATGAAATATAAATATAACCTTGGAGAGATTTGACATTTTCAGAATGTTTAATGTTTTATTCCAGGAGCATACTTCATCTCTTCATTTTATGTCTTGCTCAGGTATATACTGGTCTTAATTTTGGTCCCATATACAACTAAAGTTTGTTATTATTTTCAATATTTTTTCTGGCATTTAAAAAATAAGATCTGTTTTCCTATCTTTTTTCTGTTATGTTTATTTTCATATTTAATGAATATTCAGGTGCCTGGTAAATCTCTTTTTAAGTACAAAACTTGTAATTCTGTTCCTTCCTTAGGACTGTCTGCTGTCTGGGTGCCTACCTGCCACCTTTCCTCGCTCTATGCCATCTACGTACAGATGCAGAAACTACATTTGAGTGACCCAGGGCAGCTGGCTCTCCTGATCTCAGAGCACTCCCTCAGTTGGACCAATCCCGCGAAAATGAAGGCATGTGGATTCACAGAATTACCCAAGGTGAGACAGAGGATACAATGTACCTACAGGAACCCCAGAATCAGATCTCTAGGAAGGATCCCAATCCAGAGGGAGCAGAGAACACATGGTGGGGAGTGGGAAGGTGGGGGCAGTGGTTCGAACTGTGCTTAAGGAGCAGGGAGTAGAGCGAAAGGAGGAGCTCCGGCAGGCATGGGGCCTTGAGCCTTGATGGGAAGAATCCCCATTCCGAAGCACAGCCATGCCAGTTATGCTCCCGGGAGCGAACGGTAGGGACTGAACACGTGGTGTGGGCGGGTAGGGGTCCGTGCAGTAGACGCACTGGATGGAATTGTGGGGTGTTTTACCCCCAGAAAATGACAAATGAGGCAGAAATACAAGTACAGTGGAATCAGGGTGCAGCATAGATTTGCAAGTGGGAGAACAGACTCAGTGACACTAAATCAGCCTTTCCCTGTAGGAAAGTATGCTGGGCAGTTATCTAGTGTAGAAGCTGGAAACTGATGCAATCAGGGTAACCGTAAATGCTTTGAGGGCCTGGAATGGCCAAGTCAGGAGATAAAGCAGGTGACTTCTGTCCAATGGGGCAAGCTATGGTTAGATTGTGGAAAGTCGTTCCTTCTGGGAAATTCATCTTTTGATCTGTGACACCTACCCCTCTCTACCAGTAAAATTGCTTGCTTTCTTTGAGCATTCTATAGCCATTTTGGTATTTGTAATATCAGTAGAGGCTTGTCAGCCCAATGCTTCTCTTCCTTTAAGTACCACTGTCTGTCCCTCTCCCTGAGGGAAAGCCCTTCTACATTCTTTCTATAGGTATACCCTCAGGACTGTCTTCCCTTCTCCCAAAAGGCTAATACTGACTGAATTGTTTCTGACTCCCAGAATGTGCCTATTGCTTTTGTAGCTGCTCAAAGATTTGTTTTCCCTTCTGAAACCGCACAGCACAGCATCCAAACTTTCTCAAGTGCCTCCTCAGTGTCTGATGCCTGAGCAAGCTTCCAGCCTTTGGGAAGAATGGAGATGCTGAGGGGTTAGGAAAGGCCCTGAGTGTTTCAGCCCAACTCTTCAGCAGAGTTGGTGGTTGAGTCACCTTCCTTTCTGCTTATCCTGCCATCACCAGACATTCACTTTGTGAAACTGTGCTGCCTTTATCGCACAATTGTCCCAGCAAGTCCATCTTGGGCGTCTGATGTTCCATGACCTTTCCCTTGTTCTGGAGTTTCCATTTTACAGATCTCATTTTTTGGTTTTTATTCCAAGTAAGGTTGAAGCATAGGAAGCACTAGTATTGTGGGTGGGTTCCCTGCTGTGTTACTGCAAAGCTCCAGGTTGGCTCTGGTGCTTCTACAGAAGCTAAGGATGGTCTCTTTCCTTCCCTCTAGGGTCTGCCCACACACAAACCAGAGCAACTTTGGGGAAAACAGAGTCCAGTGCCCGAGGTTCCTGGGGTTGTACTGCCATGCTTCCCAACTCAGCAGCAGGTGAGAAGGGGGTGAGGACCTCCTGAATTCAGCTTGTCTCCTTCCAAGGAATTATCTACTGTTTTTTCCTTTTTCACATAAGAAATCCTGTATTCCCAATTTTGATTTTATCTAGAGAAGATGTTGAATTTTAAATTCTTCTTTATGCAATTTTTGCCAGTTTCCCTGTTGAGAGGTGTCATGAAAAGAACACAGGTTTAGTTGTTTGATGATTTGGGGTTCAAGTCTCAGGCCAACTGTGAGATGGTGGCCCTGTGTAGGCAGTTGAGGCTGAAAACCTCCTCCCTGGATTGTTTGTTTTTGTTGTTTTGAAATGTGACATAGCTGAGCCTGAGCCTTCTGCTGCTCTTTTTCTGTACTGTTTTTTTTTTCTCACCCTCTTTTGGCCCTATAGACAACCTGCAATGAATTCTTCCCTGCTTCTCACTTCTTCTTCTCTGGACCTATCTGTTTCATTTTTCATGTTCTCTACAAGTATGTATCCTCTGTAGAAAAAGACTAAAGTTTCAGTTTCAAATTCCTGACAAGGTACTATGAAGCGACTATCTTTTAGATCAGTTATTAAGCTCTCAGGGACCTATCATCAGTGACCAGAGGATGAGGTAGCACTTTGTGAACGTGACAGCTGTTACTGTAGTGCAGGAAGTTGTGAGAGCAGACACATGTGTCCTAAAGAAGCTCCTGTAGAGACAAGTAGCAGCCTTAGGCGAATGTTCCTGATGACGTTCAACAAATCTTTAGGTAATGCCTCTGGCCCTGTATCAGCATCCTGGCACTCTAGAAAGAGATTCTGTTTCATGTAGTGACCATACAGTATATCTGTTTCGTTTGCGTTTTCTGTACCTTTATATATATTAAGTATTGGCCTATCTTTAATTGTGATTAAAAATTTAATGTCACAGTAAGTTTTAGAATTGTATTTACAAATCATAAATCAAATTAGATGACTTGCTATAATGTTACGATTTAAATAGGATTTGGCTCCCCAAACTCCAGCAGGTGCTTCAGCCCCAAAGTTTTAAGTTGTCCATGAGTGAAGTGGATTGGTATTAACAGTTGATGAATTTGGGGTGGAGGCTTGGCCTGATGATGGTATCTGGAAGTGGACCTGCTAGAAGGCCTCTAGGCCACTGGGGCTTGCTCTCTGGAGGTGGTTCTTGTGATAAAGCTGGTTGCATATGCAGAGCAAGCTTTCCTGGTTCACCAAGGGAGTGTCCCTCCATTATCCTCCAGCCTCAGCAGGTGCCTACAGCAATGGAGTCTCTGAGCTACAGACGGTAAACCAAAGTGAATCTTGTTCGTTCCTAAGTATGTCTTCTCAGGTTTTTTAAAGTAATGAAAAACTGACTAACACATATACTCTCAAATAATTTATCTAAGAATTATTTATCTTTTCAAAAATTGATAGCTCATCCTGAAAAGAGGACTTGGCTGTGCAAAATTAGCTGAATATAAGAGCTAACATAGCCTTCAGCAAGTTCCTGAACCACCCTAGGCCTCTATTAGGTTAGGGAGGGCAGGATGGTAGGTGCAGGTGTGGTTTTGGTAACACCTTTAGGGCCTGAGAGTGAACCCCTTTCCCCCGCCCCATGCTGAAGGTCATTGTGGTCACCTCCAGCCTGCTCTCTTCCTGGCCCCAGCTCACTGGCCCTCTAACGGTTGCAAAAGAGAGGGTGGTTGGGGCAGTTGCCAGATGCCTGCCCTCTTGGATGCACTTCCCATGACCTGTTTCTCCTCCCCGGCAGCCCAGCGTTTTTGGAACCAACAAACAGATCTGGAAATGGTCTCTAGTTATAATAGACTTCTCCTTGTTATAAAATGTCTGTTCATTGTAGAAAATTCAGAAAAAAATATGGACAAAGTCGAAGAAAACAACTCATCATTCCCCCACTCACTTGCAACCACCATTATGAGCCTTTCTTCCATTTTTTTCTCTGTGACTGTGTACTCGTTTTTAAAGATAACAGGAATCATGCTGAAAAAGCTGTGGTATAGCCTGCATTTTTCAGTTGGCCACATGCCATGGACATCTCTGTGTCCCTGTGCAGTTTTTTGCATTATTGTCTTTACAGGCAGCGGACGACATGCCATCTTATAAGTAGACAGAAATGCATTGTGTGACTAGTCTTTAGGGTAGTTTCCAACTGGATACTGGATACTGCTGTAAAAAACTTTTGCAGTGACGATCCATTTGGACAAATAATTCTTTGTTTTAATTTCTAACCCAAACCACTGGTCATCAAAGAGTAAGGACTGAGCTTTGTTTTGCACCTTGCCAATCTGCCCTCCTGAGGGGATCTGTAGGATGTCAGATCCTCAGGTTGGAAATCATCTGACTTGGCTGTTGGAGCTGAGCTACCTGGGTTGCCTGGGATTGGGGTGGGCAGGTACAGTGGTAGGGGCTTCCAGATGCATGAGGTAGGGCATCCATCAGCACCCCGTGATGTCGCTTGTAGATATGACCTGACATCACATGGCAGCTTCACATTCCACCCAGTGGGCAGCATTTCTTCCGTTGAACTGCCGGCTCATGTCTTTTTTTTTTTTTTTTCTTACTAGTGATCTGGTTTACATTTTGACCCCTTTGATGCTGATTGCACAAGTTTTTCTTGGCAAGTTGTCTAGTTATCTTCAGGATTTTTAATGGTGTTTTTTAACATGCAAATTTTAATTTGCATGTAGTCAGACCTTCAAATCTACCAGTTTACTTCTCAGTGTTTTATACCTTCTTTGTTGTATACATAAGGTCCTCCCCCTACCCCAAAGACTATGAGAACTCACCTATACTTTCTTTGAGTTTATTTCATTTTTAGAGTCCTTGAAATGTAGTTACTTTCCCATAAAACCCTGTTTGTTCCTAGTGGGAGACAAATACATGGGTTTCTCCTCAGGAACCAGCAGTGCAGATGGCTTGAGTGACATCAACTTGTGGATTCTGAGCAACTTCTGGTGCCTCATCTTCGTCTTTCAGCAGCTCTTGCAAAATCTCAAGAACTGCTTGGTTATTTCAGTGGCCTCTTAAAAGAAAAGAATCTCATTGGTTATGTTTGTAGCTTGGCTCATCAGAACATATTCAGTTAAAGGAAACCTTTCCAAATAAATGATTTAGTCCTGTCTGAGAGCTGGGCCAAAGGCATTTCCACAGACCTAGTGTTTCCCATGTGAGCAGGGAATTTTGTTTGTTCACCAGACTTCCAGAACCACTCACCATCCACCTCTTCCGCTACCACACTGGTGCCAGATGGATGCTGTGGGCAGGACTTTGTCTCACTCATTCTCCCACTCATTTTGGATCCAAGGCTCATGAGGGATCACAGGGATAGTGTGTCACTTGTCCATCCCTAGCTGCAAGGGAGGCTGAGAAAGTGAGTTTTATGGATCCTACCATTAAGAGATACTTACCATGGAAGAAACTGCCCAAATATAGAAAAGTTTTCTAAAATGCTACTGAGTTACAAGAGACATGTGTCCCATATGTTCGAAGTGCAGGAGATCCTGAGCCCCAAAGGGCTGAGCCATTGGGCTGTTAGCAGATGACACAAAGTGAACATTTGACCTTATAGGCCTGAAGGGTGGCCGAGGATGGAAATGTAGCTGAGTAATGCCTGGTTAGTTCTGGTATCCAGAAATCTCTATGTTCTTTTCCCAGTGAGCACAGAAAAGGAAGAGGCTTAATGAGGGCTGCAGGAGCCATGATAGAGTGATCATTATTGCTCTGCTTAGTTGACTGGCAAACTCTTAGCCTAAGATTTAACACCCAACTTGAACATCCAAGGGATCTTCTCCTATGAACCAGAAAATCAGAAAAAAAAATGGTGAGAAAAATAAACAAGGATAATATTGTTTGGGGACATATAAATTAAGTGCTCCCATGAGGGAATGTAAATTCTGATTCTTGTAACAAGAAAAGGGTAGATGCAGCTTAGCATTCTTCCGGGGTCATAAACAGGATTGAGGTAACTCGGAAACGTATCAGGAGGGTCGTAAATTTCACTGGAATGTGCAGGTCAGGAGGCAGACCAGTTGCTCCAGTGTTTCTCAGACCTGTCAAGGTGCAATCAGGACCTAGAAAACTGTTCTTTCTGGCAGATTGAGTTCCTGACATGGTGTGTGGCGATTAGACCTTATCAGGAAAATCCCTGATGTTTAGAAAAAGATTGTTGACCATTCTATAGACATTTTAATCTCTAGGCTAGGATACACACTCTGTCATCACACTCACCATGCCCAACTGCTGACATTTTTTTACTTCCTACTTATTTCTCCAGACCTCTGATGTGCAGTAGGGGCCAGACATAGAGCCCCTATTGGCGAATACCTGTGAACATTAGCTGAAAGAATAAGGAATGCATGAACGAGTGGGAGGCAAAGGGCAGAACTGCTGTGTGACTCAAGGCCCATGCTGTCCTCTTAGGACTTCAGTCTCTTGTTCTGTCAAATGGGATGATACTCTCTGCATTGTCTGGCCAGACTCTGCACCAGGACTGAAGACAGTGAAGGATCCTGCTTGCCCTCTGAACCCTCACTGAGAATGCTGCTCTGAGAGGAGAGGTGTGAACAGAGCAGGCCACTACAGAGGCTGGCTTCTTTGGTCATTAGGAGGAATGTCCCAGGGCACACTAGACTGCCCTGCTGGGCTTCATGGCTGCCACATCACGGCCTGCACATGCAGCGTAGGGGCCTCAGAGTCATAGCTTCCCATATCCACATGGGACATGGATGGAGAGCCACAGAGTAGGGAGGAGATGCTGGTAACCCAGGACCAGAGAGGAAGCCTTTTTACTCCAAGCCCAGGGAAGAGTGAGACTCAGCCAGGATCTCATCCATCTGTCCCCATCTCTCATGGGAAGCCAAGCTATGCTAGGAGGAAAACAGAAAAATACTCTCTTAAGCTGCACTCAGTCAAAGCTCCATGACAGGATTTTGGATTAAAATGTTCCCGAGTAGCAGAGACATCTGTAGAAAAAGTAACCGGATGCGACATTATGCAGGAGGCTGGGCTAAATGTGTCCCATGATATCATTTTGGAGAGAGGCTGCCAGGAGCAGCCCATGAGGCTGGAGTGCTGCAGAGCAGGGCTGGACCTGGGGCCTGATGCTTGGGTCCTGGGCCTCCTGCTCCCAAAGAAATGCTCTGTTGGCTGGCTGACTCATTTCCCAAGGCCAGCCTTCTGGTTCCCTCAGGTCTGCTTTGAGGAGGGGCTGAGGGAGAGGGCGGGGTAGCCATGCCTCTTGCAGCCCCCATGTTGCCCTCTTGCAGGAGCCTTGCTAAGTTTGATTCCAGCAAAGCCTCTGACATGTGCCTCATGAGTTCAAGCGGGAGCAGCTCTTCCAGAAGTCCATCTTGTGTGGTAGGGAAGAAGGATCCTATGGTAAAGACAGCAAGTGACACTCAGCTGTACACTTGCAGGGACACACACGTGCAGTCCTCCCACTTGCATCCCAGCTGCTGGACTGTGAGTGCACCTGCACACAGACAGGCAAGGGCCTGAAGAGACCTGTGGCCCTTCCACCCTCTGCTTCCTGGTTTCTGGTCTCAGTGTTTGGCCTAAGAGTGCTGCCCAAAGAGAAGGTCAGACAGCCTGGGTGCTGTCCTCGGTGCTGGAGGTCCCCTTGGCTGCGCTTAAGGGCGACCCAGCAAGATTGTTGGGCAGGGTGATCTGGAAAACCTGGTGCAGATGCGCACAGGGAGAGGGACCCAAGATGCCCGTTGTTGTTCTTAAAAAAAAAAAAAAAGTGCAAATTTGGCTTCCTCCTTTAATTCCACACACTGAGAAGAAAGGTATCTAGCCAATGGTGTGGCCTTCCCCGAGGCTGTGAGGGACTTCTGTTAGATCTCACGTGCCGCGTGTGGTGGTGTACGGAGACCTTGGTCCTTTGTGACCTCATGAGGTCTTCCTGTGACTCCATGCGGCTATCTGGGACCTCGTGTGACCAGCGGTGACCTCAAGAAGCCTACTGCGACCTTGTGTAGCTGCATACCCGATCAGGGGATCCGGACCCAACCGGTCTAGCCGCTCCCTTTCTTTGTCAGAGTCCCGACGGGCCGCAGGTGCCTCCTTTATTGCCTAGCCCAAAATGTAGAGCTCAAAAGACTCCCAGTTTCCTCAGACGCGGGTCCGCAGCGCGTCAGCGTCTGGAGCCATCGCCTCCTAGGCAAGTGCATCTCTTGGAACAGGTGTCGCCACCCGAGCGTGCGCAACCCTCAGATCTGGGCGGCGGGCGCGCGGAGGCGAAGGACGCTCGCGGGCCGGGGAGGCCGGTGGCTTGGGCACTTCCTCCGGCCCGTTTCGCCAGAACGCCGGGTCCTGACGTTGAGGGCGGGAGCGGAGAAGTCGGTTCGCGCCGCCGGCAGGCCCCTCCCCCGCCCGGGATCGGCGGTTCCGATGAGGCCGCCGAGCGCGCGGCGCCGGGACCCAGCTGGGCTGCGGGACTGGGCGTGGGGATCGGTGTGGAGCGCGGCACCCAACCCCGCCCGCGCAGTCTCCGCAGCAGCTCGGGGAGGCGGGAGCTGCGGAGCCGAAGGGGCGGGGGCTAAAAATACCCGGCGGCGGCGCGGAGGTGCCGGGCTGCGGGTGCGGGGCTCAGGCTGCGGGCCGCGGAGGCCGGGCGGGCCGGGCGGCCCGGCTCAGCGACATGCTGACCTTTTTCCTCGTGTCCGGAGGCTCCCTCTGGCTCTTAGCGGGTAAGTCCCGGTCGCGTTCCCATCATAGACATCCCCCCCCACTCCGACTCCCCGCCTCTTAGACCCTCAGCTTCCGCAGCCATGGATCTTGGCCCGCGGTGGAGATGTTGGAGCCGCGGGCCTCCGAATCCCCGGCTGCCTGCTGAGTCGTCCGTTCAAGGTCTCCGGCCAACTCCAACGCCGGCAGACTCCGGGTCGGGTCTGCGAAGCAGCTGGGCCTGTGGGGATGACGGGCTCGCTCCCTGAGACCCTACAGCCCTCTTCTTCCTGTTCCCGCGTTCCCCTCCTTATTAGATTAGGCCCAGAGCCAAGGCTGGGACAAGCTTGACTTTGTCCTTGGCTTTCTCCTGAGACCAGAGAGTGAGGGTCCGTCCGTATAAGCAGGGCTGAGCTTTCTGTCCCCGACCTCGGGGGTCTTCTCACTGTCCTCCTTGCCGCTTGGCTGGCACAAGATTTCTGCAGCCTCGGGCTTTCCTGGCTCCTCACCCTGTATTTATCTCTCCCAACCTCCTCCTCAGGATTCAGCCCTCACCCTTCACTCTCTGGAGAGGCTGGGATATCCCTGGCCACGGGATCCCTGCCCAGCACTCCTGAACCCCTTGCAGCATGCCAGCATCTCCCTTCCAGGCAGCCCAACTCACTACCAGCTGTGTGGTCTGCACAGGTTTCTACACCCCATTCTCCTCCCCTCCTCCCCCACCCCCAGAGCCCCAGGGTCTGGGGGAACTTAGTTCCACTCAGGGGTCTCCACCTGCATGTGCAGAGTCAGCCTAATCTTTCCACTAGTCTTAATCCCGACCAAGGCTGATGCAAATGCTCCAGGAACCTGGAGATGGTAAGGAAGTTCTTGGACCTTTGAAATCCTTACCTGACACTTTGTGGGTGTTACTTAGCCTTTGTAGCAAATCCTGAGAGTGGTGCTGCCATTCTTTTTTTTTTCCCCCAACCTGCGGTCCAGAGGCTAGCTGATCTGCCCAGTGTTCCAGAGCTAAAACCTGGCAGCTGCAAGTCCATCTGAGCTCTCCATTGATCAGCCAATGCCAAATGCTTGATTCTGCCAGGAGTGTGTCTGGAGAGAGGTGGGCTGGGTCATCACTTCCCCCACCCCTTCCATTGCCCTGAGGTAGGCTGACTGGAGTGAATGGGGCCTCTCTAATCCCCTCAGCTCCCTAAGCTCCTTCTGTCTGCCAGTGTCTGCTAGTCAGACTGTACAGGGCTGCTGTGGTCCTGATGCATACTCAATAGACAAGGACAGAACTAAGGGGCAGGACTTATCAAAGTAATGATGACAGTGACAGGCTTGAGCTGTCGGAGTAAGGTCTGCTATGAGAACCACTCAGGGCAGGACCGCACTGCCCTGTCCTCAAGAGGCCTTCACCAGCCATTAGAGGAAAAGAAGCTGCTGAGGCCTTGCTCTTTTGGTGGGGAGAGCGTCTAGGGGCCGTGGGGCCACTTATGACAGGTCAGCAACAGAAGAGCCACTCACAGGTTCAGGGCCCTTGTCTGCAAGTGGGGGTCAATTTTACCCACCCAAGCTGGGCTTTTGTGCTGCTTCTTGTAGACCATTTCCCAAAGTACTTGAGTGCCTCTTTGGGTGAGAAACTAGGGGTCTGTGGCTTGCTGACAGCCTGTGCAGGGGCCTTGGAGCTGTCAGGAAGACGGTCCTGGAACTGCTGCTTCCACAGTGATCCAACTTGTCAACGCACACAGAGACACTGAGTCTTGCAGAGCGCACACGTTGGACCCAATGCCCCAGACTCACACTAGGGGCTCCCTAGGTCATGTCTGAACGCTCCTTGAGACTTCATCCTTTTTCTAGTGGCAGGGGGAACTGCTGGTCTAAGAACTAGAGTTTAGCAAGCACGCCTGAGAACATACCTGCCTCTTCATCTCTGTAATTACTAGCAGTTGCTAGGACCTTTCCCTTCAGCCAGAAATGGGAGAGGGGGCACTGAGGGGATGTCATTGGCTATTAGAGTTTTGCCCTGTTTGTTACTTAACCTGGCCCTAGGGAGATAAGGTTCGGCCAAGTTAGAGCTGCCCTCAAGGCACCTCTGAGACAGAATGACGACAGGGAGATGCAGGCCACCTGGAGGAGTAGCTAAGTGTCTGGGAAGGCAGCTCTGTGCTCAGGGTGCATCTATCCTGTTTCCTGCTGGAGAGGACAGCCCTGAGTCATGGGCCAGCCCAGATTTTACCTGCGTGTTGAGTAGGGAGCAGAGACAAGTGAGGTAAGTCCAGCATGAGTCAGATGCTGGGCCTGGCTCAGAGCCACAGGCACTCAGAGGACAATGGGAAGATGGGATAGGAGGCCAGCCTGTGTGGCACCATTCTGAGGAAATGCATTTCTAAAAGGGCCCCCCCCCCCTTCCTCTAGGCTGATGCAGACCCATGCCCTTGTACAGGGTCCAGTTCGCTCAACTGTATACCTGAACACCGGTGACGTCTGAGTGGGTTCCGCGGCACGTGGGGGCGTTGTCAGAGGCAGGTAGGCCAACCTTGGAGTAGGGGGAGTCAGTCCAGCAAAGGTTTGCAGGAACACTGCAAAGGGAATGGGGATGGGGTAGAGTGAGTCTTCAGGGACTTGTGCTGGGGAAACCGGGCTGGCAGGAGGGGAGTGGATGCCTTAGCCCAGGGGTAGAACATGAAGTCAGGAGAGCAGTGGGAAGCTGTTCTGGTGTTATAGATAAGAAGTGGCCCAAGGATGGTCTGAGTTGAGGTTGGATCTTGGGAAGGGAAAAGGGAAATGTGGCTGGCCCTGATGGTACAGGCGAGGTTGGTGTGGCAGACATCTGGCTGTAGATCTCCAGTGTGTGGACTTACACTCAGTCCCCCAGGTCTTCCCCATCCCCTTGCCTACCCCAGGCTGTCATTAGAGTGGAAGACTGCTATGAGGTCTGGGGCCATCCCAGGAAGGCAGTTAGGAATCAGGACAGATGGTGGAGCCCCAGGCAGAACAGACAGCTCACTGGCCATCTGGGAATGTGCCTCACAAAGGAAGCAAGCCCTAATTTGCACAGGGTGTGCCTGGGAGGTGCTGGAGGATATTGACATCAGTACCTTCTTGGGGTTCTCCAGCCTGGAAGGTAGCGGTGCCCCAGCGACAGCACACTGACACCAGGGGGCAGCAGAACCCAGGTGGTCTGCTCTACAGCTGCTGTTTTGGCCTTGTTCATAAAGGTTTTTAGGTTGACCTTCAGAAGACTGAGTTTGGTTCAACTGCAGTGCCAGAAAGGACCCAGGATTGTCCCCCTGCACAGGGTGAGTGAGTGAGCATAAGGCTCTGGTTTGTTTGCAGAAAGAGACAAAATTAAGTAGGCTTCTTTGTCACAGAAGTTGCAGTGTGTAGCCCACCAGCACTTGTTGCACTGTGGGTGCTCACATCTTCACTGAGTGGATGAAGTTCTGGGTGGAGAGGAGAGGGGGGATGTGGTTGGGATAGTGGTGTGACCAGTTTTGTACTTGAGCACGTGTACTGAGCACTTCCCATGTACCAACTGCTGTGTCATTCTTTGTGCTGTCATCCCCATTTCTTAGATGAGGCTTTGAGACCCAGGGAGACTTAGAGGTGAACCACCTCCTAACAGCCATGAGTGTGACCACAATCTTCAGCTTCCATCCATGAGGGTCCAAGCCCCTCTAGCAGCTTGTTGGTAGGCACAGATGAGGAGATGGTCCTTGAACAGGAGAGGGTTTGAAGAGAGGATGCCTGGAGAGTATGAAGAACAGTGGCTGGCACACGGGGCAGGGCTCATTGAAATGCTAGCTAAATCCCAGCAGCTTGTGCTAGGCCTTGCTTAGAAGAGGCCCAGGGTTCCAGGCAGGCAAGGGCCGGGAAAAGACAGGCGCTCCAGACTGAGTCACCTGTGTGAGGACAGGTGTGTGACAGAATCACTAAGGTTAAAGGTATAAATTCTGCTTGGTTGGTGAGGTTGCCAGAGATGGGTTGTGCAGGGCTAGAGTGCTAGGCCACACCGTGCTGACTATATTCTAGGCAACGGTGGCATCAAGGAGGTGTGACCCATGGCGACACAATCCCTGTGCTGTGAAAGCCTCATGCATGTTCTGTTGGCCTCCTCTTTGAGTCCTTGTTCCTCTTTGGGGGCAGGGCCAGGTTGTCGCATTTTTGTGTCCCCAAGTCAGGGACACACATCAGTGTTTACTGTATAAATGGATGAGATGAAGAATTTCCTGAGGGTAGTTTCTTTTTAATAATAGTGTGGTTATATGGTCTTTGTTCACCACAAGTCAGTCAGCAAAACTAGAGACTTTGAGAGCTCTCCCATGAAGGCGTCAGGCTCTGTGCCCATCTGAGGGGTGACATCAATGTGGTGGAAGTGATAGGGAAAGCAAGTATGAATTTGCAGGTAGAGCCACGCCAGTGTTCACTGGAGATGTATAAGTATGGAAAACCAGTAGTGTGAGGAACAGAATGAAGGGCCCTGCAAGTGATTGCTGAGTGAATGGAAGAATGAACAGTGAGTGGAGGAATGAACCCAGTCCTTCAGAGTTACCTGTTCCATGCGAGGTGGGCTTCCCTGCAGGCTGTTGTCTCCTTGCACCTGCAGGGTTCTTGCTTTCCCCGCAGCTCTGACCATTTGCTGAGCGCAGCTAAGAGGAGTCCTCATCTCTCTGGATAGTCTGCTGTAATGGTCCCTTACCTGCCTTTGCCTGGCTGGCGGTTGTGGGTGAGGGGAGTGCTGTGGCCCTTGGAGTTCCCTTCAGGATGCCCAGGGTTGAGTCTTCCTCATTCACTCAGCTGTACCTGGTAGGGATGGTCATTCCTGGGCCTGCTTCCTTAGTGTAGCTCTTGATTCGGGTGTCACCTAGGCTTTATGATAGAAAGGGGGAGATGGGAAGTGTGTTGGAACAGAAATTCTCAGGCAGAATTTATACTTTTAACCTTAGTGATTCTGTCACACACCTGTCCTCACACAGGTGACTCAGTCTGGAATTCTCAGTCTATTATGAGGGCCCAACAGTAATTGTTGAGTCTGAAGGATTTTCAGAAGTCCCACCCGACTCTTTCCACCTGCTTTTTCTAGAGAGGCCTTCTCTCCCCACACCTAATCCAGGCATTCAGCATGGCTTGTGAGCTTGACATCTGCCATCTGCTCATATAGACTTGCCTGCCTGGAGACCTGCCTCCAGGAGCTTTAGAGCAGCAGTCAGGCCAGGAGGGAGCCACTGACCTCAGTGCTCCGATTCTGGGGTCAACGTTGATTAGGGCCAGAGACAGACCTAGTGGTCGAGCCTACAGGAGGAGTGAGAGAGGGCTGCCAGGCAGGCAGGTCCAGCGCTGAATGGGAAGCTCTGGGATGGACTCACTAACCTGTGCCTGGAATGTCATCCCTCTCCATCACAGGCACCAGTCAGGACATGGATCCCGGGGGGCAGGAGGACTCAGCGCTGCTGCAGAACACTGCTTTTTCCTCTAATGTGTGGACTCTTGAAGGGACTAAGGCATCCTTGTGGAGTTTCTCCTGCCTGGCCACCACAACCTTAACTGCAGACCACTCTGGGTACTGACTACGGAGCCTGCCAAATAGGCAGAAAGGCTACTGAGAGGGACAG
Source organism: Ochotona princeps (assembly GCF_030435755.1). Classification (NCBI taxonomy): domain Eukaryota; kingdom Metazoa; phylum Chordata; class Mammalia; order Lagomorpha; family Ochotonidae; genus Ochotona; species Ochotona princeps. The sequence goes on from NC_080850.1 coordinate 37,145,597, forward strand.
TAAAGTGAGGCAGAGATTGCCTAGCAAGGTCAGTTGGAGGCACACAGAAAGGATACTCAGAGCTGGGACAGAGTGCAAGCAACAAGTGGCATGGGGGCGAGCCAGTGACAATGGACTGAGCAGTTGATTGGGGGCTGGCTGGTGAGGCCCTCAGGCTGAGCTGAGGAAGATAGTTACTAGCATGGAGAAGGGCCCTCTGAGAAGAGCAGTGCTTCTAGCCCCTCTGCTCTGTCTCTGGAGCTGGGGCTGCATGGAGCCCGCCGGAACTCTGTTTAGTGGCCAGAGAACCTCCACACTGATGGTGACTGCACCTCCCAGCACTTAGGTTGGATGTGGTTCAGGGAAACCCCTTCTACTCACCTGTACTCAGCCTTGCCCCGCTCAAACCCAGCTGTGTCTGCAGGAATTGGAGGAGAAGGAAGGGCAGGCTTTGAGAACACCTTTGAGTACCTCTGTCCTTGACCTCCTTGTCCTAAGACAGACATCAGGGAATGCCGGGATTGGTAAGGCCACATTTCTGAATTCATTCTGCAGAGTGCTCTCTCTGCCTCTTCAGTCTCCTCCCTGAACCTGACGAGCCTGGCATCCTGGCTTCGCGAGCACTTGGTGTGCCCTGAGTAGCAGTGGGAGGGCTGCGGAGGGAGGCAGCCAGGAGCTGGGAGGCCTGCCAGCCTTGTGGCGCAGGAGGTCAGTAAAGCAGTTCCTTCTGTTGAGTCAGAATCAGCTCTTCAGTGTTTTTGCCCTGGGTGTGTCCTCTCAGACCAAATGACTTGCTTGTATCTTTGTGTCCCATTAGTGAGAATCTGAGTAGCAGCCAGTCCCCATAGGGCACAAGATTTGTGCTGTGGTTAACTGGGGCCCTGGAGTGATCAGAGCAGTTTCTGGCTCCTGGAAGTCTGACTGTGGTCTACCCCTCTGCTGCAGCAGGAGCCTAAGTCCTGGGGTGTCTCTGCACTGGGCTCTGGGCTGCCCTGATGCCCAGCACAGCTCAAGGACGCTCCCAGCAGCAGTCACTGCCTCTCCTTGGGCTCCAGGGTTTCCCCGTCACTAACATTTTCCTTCTGCTCACTTCCTTCTCCGTGTTCACCAGCACCACCTTGTAGGGACTCTTGAGGTCCTCGCTGGGTTGTCCCCGCACAAGCAGGCTTGACTAGTCCTTAAAAAAAAAAACAACAAAACAAACTTGCAAGGGGCTGGCCCGCCTCTCCTTTTAAGCCTCCCTGACCTCACATGGTCCCCACAGTGTTGCGAGAGGGATTTGACGGGTCTCAACTCCCTCTCGAGAGCTGGTAGGTAGAAAGAGAGATTCCTGAGTGCTGGGTTCCCCAGTGGGTCAGCGTGAACAACGTCCAGTAGCTGTCCTAGGGAAGCTGGGACCTCATTTTGCTTGGTCTAAAAGAGATGTTTGTTTTCTGGTGAGAACAGCCCCGGGCTGGCTGGGCGCCTGAGCCAGCAGCAGGAGCACGAACCCTTTCATGTGACAGTCCCGAGTGGAGTGATGCAGGCCCGGCCACCAGCAGCGGGCCTACCCTGCCACTCCTCGGGAAGTGGCCGCATGCATATCCCCTGTTTATCCTGGCCTTGAAAAGGAGGCCTGAGTCCTTGGCTGCCCGTCCAGCTAAGCCTGGGCTGCCTAGGTCTGAGGTTAACCCTGTATACAATGAGGCCTGGCTCCTCCACCCTGCTACCCCTTACCCCCACCAACCCGGCTGGAGGTCAACAGTTCTGTTGCCCTGAACCCCAGTGGGGTGATTTCAGATGTGGCACCTTCCTGCCGACCAGCACCACCTTTGGCTGGATTGGGAAAAATTCAGCTTTGTTTCTTACTGGGACTTTGTGAAGAGATTTTGCTCAGTATACAGGGAAGCCAGAAAATTAAGCTACTTAGCAGATTTACCAGAAAATTAAGCTATTTATGAAATTTGCTAGAAATTTTGCCCTTAACCAGAGGCAGAACTTTTTTTCCTACTCATTGTCTGATCTATGAAAAACACATATCCAAAGCCCCCAAACAATGATTCCTGCCATCGTGGGTGAAGGAGTTGTCTGCCCCTTGCTGCAGCTGCAGACCCCTTAGCAGGGGCGGAGGGGCAAGCTTCCCTGGGCTATCCTGCCATTCTCAAGTCCCAGATGAGCTGGTGGACGCCATTAGCATGCGGGCTGTGGCTTGGAAGGTGTGAGGCATACGTACAGGTCCAGCCACAGTCCTTCTCTGCAGCTAAGCACCATCCTGCCACTCTGGGCTTGCTATCCTGGTCCTCAGTGGGGCCAGCCCAGTGCTCAGGTGGGAGGGCTCCTGTAAGGTTGTGCCCTGCAGGCTTTTCCTGAAACTTGTCAGCCTGCTCTTTCCTTGTGTCTTTGTGCCCCGGCCTGACTCTCCTTCCCTCTCCAACCTGGCTCCTACCTTCTCTTACCTCTCTCTTGCTGACCAAGGACCTGCCTCTGTTTTGTGCATTTCTCCCTAAGCAGCTGTCCCCAAGAGACCCTTAGTAAATAAGCAAGCAAGCGTGTCTCTGTCACGTTCTCTGAGCTCCTTGACCTCTAAATGTGTCTTGATGGGAGAACTTCCCTACTTTAGGGAGCCCCTCCCAGCAGAAGGAAGTCAGGTCCTGTCCCACCTGTACCCTGGCCACCTGCAAAGCGAGCTGTGTGAGCACGGCCCTGCCTGGAGCAGCCCATCTACCCTCCCCTGGGCTTGATTGCGTGGGGTTTGCCAGTCTGTCCTCAGTTTGCAGCAGCGATGGAAAAGGATCACTACTCGCCAGGCCAAGACACTGCAGTCCCAAAAGGGGACAGGGCTGGGAGGGGAAGGATCATGTTGCAGCCACAGGATTTGGTTTCCTACAGAGTGGGGCCTGGTCAGGGGGTGTCCCTGTGCAGTGGGCATGGCCCTCTCAAATGTCCCTAGGTTTGCCTGCTGACCCAAGACTTGGTGTAGAAGGAAGGACAGGGAGGCCGGGGTTCGCCTGAACCGTGGTCATCTCTGTAAAAGCAACCGGAGGTACGGCTGTCATTGCGGAGCCTCTGCTCGCGCTCTTTTCCCTGAGTCTCATTGTGCCTGATTCGCCACGAGGACATCCTTTATCTTAGCTCCGTGCAACTGTGTTTCTGTTCGTTTCTCTGCTCTCAAGGGCATTCATATTTTTAAGTTCCTGAAAGTGTTGTTTTGAGCCTGGCTGCCCGGTGCCAGCGTCAGGCATGTGAGTCCACGTTCTCTGACCGGGTTTAGGGTGAGTGAGGTGCTGGAAAGATGCTGTTGGGGGTGAGGGGAAGGTGGACAGAGGGCAAGTGGAGACTGCTCAAGGGAAACTGTTCACTGAGCATCTGTGAAGCGGCGAGGCACAACCAGCCTTGGTCGGGCCTTTCTGCGTTCCGGCAGCTTGAACTGTCAGAGCTATTGTGGGGCTCTTTGAGCAGGCTCAGTGAGACAGGCACCTTGTAACCCCGCAACGCGTATCATGGTCCCGTGTCTCACAGGGCATATACAGTTTGTTGCTCACCTGGCAATTTCCAAACCCCAATCACCTGGTGGTTCTATGAATATAATTAATACCTAATTAATCCATGAGGAGATAGAGAGAAAGCCCTTGTTTCACAGTGGGCATGAGGTTGGGTCCCCAGGTGGCAGGGTGGATGTCAGGCCAGGTATGCATAGGCTTTTATGCATATACTTCCATAGGCTAGGGTCACATAGTTCTGACATTGTTATCTGTGCATCCCTTAACCTGGCAGCTTTCCTGGGTCAGAGCTGCTCTCAGCTCCAGACCCGTGCCACCTGCCGGGACTTTGGTGTGGCCTTTTGGACCTCCTGCACCAGCATCTGCCTTGAGGAGCACGAGATGTGGCTTTTGTCTTACTTAAAGACGTCTCTGAGGAAAATGGGGCTCCTACTGGGAAAGAAGGGGAAACAGCTGCTTAGGTTGCAGGTGCATTCTAACCAGGGTAGCCTGGAAGGCTGGGGCAGGAAGTTGTCTGTCTTCTTGGTGTGTTAAATCGCAGGGTGGGCTGAAGAAGCTGCTGTCAGCCCTAGGGCTGTGTTCCAAGCCTGAGCTGTACAATCTACAGGCAGGATGAGCAGAGCTCTCCGGAGGAGCTCCAGAATTAGGCCTGGGGTGTCACTGTGGCAGTGGGAGGTGCGTAGTATATTCTGGACAGACTGGGAAGCACTCCGTGCAAAGGCTTAGGTGGTCTACACTTGTTTGTTCCTCCTTAACAGTTGGTACTCCACGCCTACTCTGTGCCCAGCTCAGTGTGAGTCACAGAGGCAGGAATGATGAGGTTACAAAAGTAGCCTCCCTGCCATCCTATCTCAGCACCTTGCAAGAGAGGCTCCTGGGAGGATCACAGTCCCAAATCCGGAGCTCAGCTTTGCTTCCAGGAGGGTGTGGTCATGCCCCAGCATGACCATCATTGCTGAACTAGCCAGGGAACTGCATGGCTCAGGGCTGCCATGAGGAGGAGCTAGGAAGTGGCTCTGAGCCTTGTGGGGATGAGCCACTTTCTTCCACCTGCTGGCACTGATCTTTGGGCCAGAGTGTCCCACTCCCCAAGCATGTTTGATTTGGGACTGTGCCCAGTTCCTTTCCTCTCCCCAAGTGGACTGATTGTGACCTTGCAGGGGCAGGGAGTGGAGCAGCCCCAGGAGAGGTTGGAGGCAGAGACTCTGGGTAAACGGGTTCATCTGCATCTCCCCTCCTCCTCACCACTCCTGCTTGCTCGGGGTCCCTAGCCCCTAATCTGTGCCTCAGATTAGTGTGTAAAGGAGACCCTGTCCTTTAGAAATGCACTTGGTGAACTCCCCTCCAAGACAGAAGATGAAGGAAGGGCCTGAAGGGCTAGGGATATCCTCAGAGGCTCACATTAAGCTGGCAGAGTGAGGGTTAAGGCTGGGTAACTTGGCCCTGAGCTGATCTGAGCCAGCACTGCCCCGCCCTGTGTGCCAAGGAGGGCGGGGCAGCAGGGGACCTTGAGGGCCAGCAGCTCCTAGCAGAGCTGCTCTGCTCTTGATTCTGCCAGACTTCCCACAACCACCAGGGAGCTCTGCCACCACCCGACTCCTCAGAGCAGGTGGCTGTTGCCATCGGCTGTCCCCAGAAGGGCGGACTTGGGGCAGGGCCTTCACCACTTTTGTGCTTTGATCTAGATGTGGTCACCTCTTTCCCTGGGCCCTGCAGATCCTATAAAGTGAGGCTGGTTCTAGCGAGACAAGCTCAGTCGCCTCCCCAGTGCCAGGAGCCCACTGGAAGGTAGGGTGTGAATGCATCTACTTTTGCAAGCTGTCTTTGAGCATCTTTGGCTGGCAAAGAGGTGGGAGAACCGCTTCAGGAACTCCCCTGTGCTGAATGTCTTCCTTCCTGTGTGCCTGGCACCACCTTCTCTGTCTGAGATGAAGGCTGAAGGGATAGAGTGACTTGCCCACGGCTGTGCAGCTGGTAGGAGTCTAAGTCAAGGCATGTGTGCACCCAGGTCAGTTTGGAGCCCCGTCCTCATTTGCTTGCTCCAGTTTGTTTGCAGGGCCTGGGAGAGGTTGCAGGATTCTTTTCTGAGCTCTTTACTTGATAGTTAAAGAGATTCTCTGTTGAGTGGATGGCTTTGCTGTGCTTCCCCGCTCTTTCTCAAAGCCTCAGCGTTACCAGATGCCCGGAGTCCCACTGCAAGGCCCCTTTCCCCCCACAAACCAAGCTGACACTAAGGGAAGCTGGGGTGATACTAAGGAGGAAGGAAGACTCTAAGGATCTTGGTGGTGGTTGGAAGCTGGCCTGGCCTGGCCTGGGGGTGGAGAGGAGTAGTCTGGTTTGAGAACTGGTTGGGAAGTAGTCCCGCTGAGCAGATGCTGGCCTTAGGAGGCAGAGCGGAGCCGCGGGCCTCAGGCCCATTTCTGCAGGGACTATGCTTGGGAGTTTGCCTCTGTTATCCACCTCCCTGGGACCACCGTGCTTCCCACTAGGGCCCTTTCCCCTTCTCTAGCCTAGCATGATTGTCGAGCAATGGCTTTCACCAGTAGCCTCTGTCATGTGTCCTGAATCAGCAAGATTCAAGACAAGATAAGGCTGAAGTCTCCCCACCTCCCCACCCCTACACCTGTTCCATTACTTTGGTATTTGACTAATGTGGACCAGAGAATAAGGTGAGAGGAGGAGGCAAGTTCCTGATGAGGGCTGGGAGCTCCCGGAAGGTGAATATTTACAAACACTCAGAGACACTCACTTGGCAACATCAGCACCAGCGACTCCCTAAGGTGCCGTCTGCACAGACACTTGTACCCACGCTCACTGCTGCTGCGATTGGAAAGCCTCTTGGGGAATGGAAGGGGACAGCCATAGTGGGGACCCCAGGGACTGCTGAGCCCCATTCCAGGTGCACAGAGAGATATGGAGGTCAGTGGAGGCCAAGGCCCGCCCTGTACAGTAGAGAAGAGAGCTGACTCCTAGGCTTAGGTTGTGTCCTCCCCTGCCAAGGGCTTGGTGGCGTGGGCTGACTCCAAGGCCAGTGTCCTTAGAGGACCTAATTTTGCAGTTCTGCCTGCAGGCTTCTAAGGGCTCTTAGGGTTAAGTGCAGACGGTCCTAACTATCTGAGGTTGATGAACCCTGAAGAATAAGACCCTCTGGTAGCTGCCCAAACTGGGAGGGGCACAGGCCCGATTCAGGGCCAGAGAGTTGCTGGAGCCACTGTGGATAACTCCTTAGTGGGGGTTGACCTGAGCGGGAGCCTGAGGAGTGGGCAGCCACTTGCCCTAGGCAGGAGGTGAGCATGATGAAATCTTGCCTCCCACCCTGTGTGCAGCACACACAGCAGGTAGCCAGCCTGGCTGGATGATCCCCTGCAGGCTCTGGGAACCTCTGTACTTTCCCACTCCATAACCCAGCCTGGGCTTTGGAGCAGGCTGGAGCTGGTTTTCTGTGCACTCAGCACCAGTGCAAAGGAGATGATGCATTGTGGGACTGATAGGCACAGTGGGGTGGTTGGGGGTTGAGTGTGACTACCCTCCTTGCCTTCTGAGGAGGTGAATGCCTCAGTGGAGCTCACGCATCAAGGGGCTATTGTTAGCATCAAGTTGTGCCGTGTGCAGGCAGGTGCTTCCTCGGTGTTAGGAATCTGGGGAGCTGAGACAGGTACTGTTTTTCCCTCCAGGGAAGACCCGTGGTCACATGGTAACTTCCTAAAGCACAGCAGACCCAGGAGACCAGCCCCAAACTCAGGGCCCAGACCTTTGTACAATAGCTCATGGGCTCGGGACTTCACTTTGTGAGTCGAATCTTCAATTCCAAAAGTGCTCGTACACTATCTTTTTTTTTTTTTTTGTAATTGGAAAGTCAGATTTACAGAGAAAAGGAGATACAGAGAGAAAGATCTTCTATCCACTTGTTTACTCCCTAAGTGGCTGAAATGGTTGATACTGAGCCGATCCAAAGCCAAGAGCCAGGAGCTTCTTCTGGTTTCCCACATGGGTAAAAGGTCCCAAGGCTCTGGGCCTACTTGTACTGCTGTCCCAGGCCAAACACAGGGAGCCAGATGGGAATTGGAGCCACTGGGACTTGACCTGGTGCCCATATGGGATCTTGGTATGTGCAAGGCAAGGATTTAGCCACTGAGCCTTCGTGCTGGACCTCTTCCATATGCTTTACATTCAGCGTTTGTGTTACCCTCACTCCACCCAGAACCCCTTTCCTCTTTTTCCTTCAGTCTCAGCATCAACATCACCTCCTGCCTGCAACCTCCTATCACTCTCCATAGATGTCAGGCCTCTGCTCTGGTCTGGACCACCGCTCCCCGCCCCCACTGTGGTCCCGCACTGAGCTAGGTGAGGGCAGGGACCACATTGAGACACCCTATAAGGTAGATGGGTGAAAAGGTGTGTTGTGCCTTGACCATCCTAGGTTGTGCTCTGGGAAGCTCCAGCACTGCACAAATGTCACATAAAACCTGCTCGCGGCTGCAGTACAGGATCTGTGAGCGCTGCCCAGGACCAAAGACCGGGTGGGGAGGTATCTTTCCATGACTGCCTCTGGAGAAACTCAGGGAACAGATATCTGTGTCTTTCAGGGTCTAGCTGGGACTTGTGGGTCCTGGCTTCTGCACCTGTGCAATGAATTTACCTAAGAACCCATGGAGCGCTGGGAAGTATGTGTGGTGTTTGTACCTGATGCTGAGTCATTTTTGACAGGCTGAGTTGTGACTTAGTCTTCTCATCTGTAGCTTGGGGGAATATGTGTCCCAAGCCACCTGTCTACCTACCCTGAGTCTCCCCCAGGAGTCTTTCCTTGGTGAATATACCACCATCCATAACTGGATATCTGCTTTGGTACTGCAGACACCTGCTTCAGCTGATGTGCCATTAATGGGCAGTCTCTGTGGGGAGGCCTCACTACTGACCTAGCTCGTAGAAGCTGGAGGGACTGGTTTGTGGCCTGGGGTTATTGAGAAGGTTCTGCTTATCTGGAAGCTCCTGGTCCTTGCTGCTCTGGGGATACTCAGAGTCTGTTGGGGATGGCTGGTGAGTTAATCCCAGGCTCAGACAGCCTGCAGGTCCCTCGGAAGAGCAGGAATTCCTGTGGGAGCCAAGGGGCCTGGCTAAATGCCCCTCTAGTGCTCAGATCAGCCTGGCCAGGCCTGCTTCTGGCCCATTGTAATCTGATAAGTACATCCATTAGCCAAGTCTTTGGTCCTGTGACTATACCAGACGCCGTGTGAGGAGCCTTCTTACTTATGTGGTGCTACACCTATTTTAAAGATGGGAAAGTGGAGGTCCAGGGCATGGGGCATGTTCAACTTGAAGGAAGAGGGTTGTGAAATACAGAACTTTTCCCTCTCTGTCTGCGCCTCTCCTGCAACAGTGTCTCAGTGCAAATCTCTCCACCCTCAGGGGTCAGTGGCACCTACCCATGGCTGCAGAGTGGCCACTTTCACGTTTCTCCTTACTTCCCAAGAAGGGAAGCTACTGCCACAATTGCCTGGGCCTCAGGTCTGTGAGGAAGGTGTATGTGGACAGTGCAAGGGGCCTGCTTCTGGGGAGTGCTGTTCTGTTCCTGGGAGACTGGCACACCCACCAGCCCAGGGCCTTCCTGCCAGGCTGTTGGACCAGAGCCTCTTGTGGTCCGGCAGCACCCCCAGCCCACCCACCTGCCAGATCTCTTCCCTCATCTGCCTCTTGTCTCCTGCAGAGTTTGTCCTTTCACTTCTGGAGAAGATGCAGACGCAGGAGATCCTGAGGATGCTGCGGCTGCCTGAGCTGGGTGACTTGGGCCAGTTTTTCCGCAGCCTCTCAGCCACCACCCTGGTGAGTGTGGGTGCGCTGGCTGCGATCCTCGCCTACTGGTTCACTCACCGGCCAAAGTCCGTGCAACCACCGTGCGACCTCCTAAAGCAGTCAGAAGAAGTGGAGGTGAGCAGGGAAGCCTCCGGCTGGGGGATGTCATGGGCAATGGACTGGTGTTTTGAAGGTGCAAGTCCAGGGGGAGGCTTGTTTTGACCCCAGAAGACCCAGAGAATCCCGATTTCCCCTGGCAGTCATCCAGTAAGTCTGTGACTGCCTGGGTCAGGGTGTCCTACTTCCTTCCCAGGGCCTGCCAGTGGGCAGAGCCTGACTTTGGTTTCGCCCTGAGGCTTCTGGGGAGGGGATTGGTTCCCTGATATCTCAGGGGCAAACCTAAACTGGGCCTCAAAGGGCTGCCAAGAAAATTCCATCCCAGGCTCTCCTCATGCCTCGTCCTGGTTGGTGCTGGGACCCAGAACTGAGGTGCCCCCCTGGGTTCTTCTGTGCCACAGCACCTGGGCTTACAGAAGGAGCTGCTGTGGGGCGACAGGTCTCCTGACCCAGCAGGTAGCCCTGGCTTAGCCTAAATGGACTGGTAGAGTTTGGTATTTTATTAAGCTTGTGGAATTTGTTTTGCCTTTTAAAAATTTGGGCTTTTTTTTTTTCCCCATAAACTTCAACTGTGTTCATTTTCAGTGGATAACATAATGCATCTTCAAAAAGCTCATGGAAAAATGTGTATTATGAGACCATTGTGCCTATATTTCATTTTTTTTTTCCTTTAAGATTTATTTAGTTTTATTGGAAAGTCAGATATACAGAAAGGAGGAGAGGCAGATCTTCTATCCGCTAATTCACTTCCCAAGTGGCCACAGTGGCCGGAGCTGAGCCAATCCAGAGCCAGGAGCCTCTTCCAGGTCTCCCATGTGGATGCAGGGTCCCAAGGCCTTGGGCTGTCCTTGACTGCCTTCCTAGGCTATAATCAGGGAGCTGAATGGGAAGCAGGGCTACCAGGACACCAACCAGCGCCCTTAGGGGATCCAAGTGCATGCAAGACGAGGACCCTAGCCACCAAGCTACTACACCAGGCCCTGTGCCTGGTTTTCAGTGTGGGTTTTCTTCTTCTTTTTTCTTTTGCTTTTTTTTTTTTTAATTTTATTTCAATGAACTTTTGAAGCTGCTTTCTTCACATCTTGACACAGCACAAAAGAAACAACGGGGTGTGTACTATAAAGCTCCCGATCTGCCTCGGTGGTGGCAGCCAGCCCCTTTTGAGGGTTCTGTCCTACGCAACTATATGGAAATCCTGTCTCTTGAATGATGTGCTGCCCTCTCTGTCACTGACTTCCTTGTTAGCTCTGGACAGTGCAGAGACAAGCATGGGAGTGTCTGGTCTGAAGAAGGTCCAAGCCAAGATAAGGGCTGGGATCTGAAGGGTGGTTTTCTAGCCTCAAGAATGAGGTGTATAAAAGCACAGGTGCCTGATACAGCATGTGGGTGGAAAGGGGCAGGCAGAGCGGTCATGAGAATGGCCTTTGGTGGCTGGCAGTGCTGGCCTGGAAGACAGGTGGTATGTCTGTTGAGCTCTGGGTCCCTCAGCACTTCCTCACCTGTGTGAACCTCAATGTCCTGGGCTGTCAAGTGGGTAATGAAAGCAGCTCTCCCCAAGTGGGACAAGGATTTGAGGGAATGATGTAAAGAAATTGCTAAGAATAGCGGAATGGGGCGGGGTAGGGGACTGGTTGTGGTTGTAGCTGTTGTTTGTGTGTGTATGTGCATATAAGCTTTTAAATATATATGTATATGTATATACTTTTAAAAAGTCTATTTGAAAGGCAGAGTTCGAGAGGAGGAAGAGACACAGAAAAAGAATCTTGCATCCACTAGTTCACTCCCCAAATGGGCACAATGGCTTAAGACAGGAGACTGGAGCTTCTTCTGGGTCTCCCATGTGGACACAGGGGCCCAAACACTTGAGTCATCTTCTGCTTTCCAATGCACATTAGCGGGAGTTGGATTGAAGATGGAGCAGCCAGGACTCAAACTGCATTGCAGGTAGAGACTTAGTGTGCTGTGCCACAGTGGCTGCTCCATATACAAGCTTTTGGTGGGAACTCACCTGGACTGATAAACAAGAACAAGACCTTACTGGAATGGCCAGCATGGATTTATTTTGGGTTTAAGTTGGACAGAGATCTGCATAGTTCATGCTGGTATGAGGAGAAAGTTGTGGGTATTGGAGGTGACAGTGGCCTCAACGGGGTTAGGATGGCAAGAGCATGGCTGTGGCTCAGGGTAAGGAGGCCGCATTGAGTGAGTCCCTTGGTTGAGAGACCAAGGTATAGTTAAAGCCAAGACCTCCCTTTCTGGGAAGCCTGAGCCCTCCTTGGCCTCACCTTGGCAGTGGAGAAGGTCAGAGAGACTGTGGCCAAGAGCTATAAGAGGGGCAGTAAGAGAGGCAAGAGGGGACCAGATCTGCTCTGTGTGCTCTGTGTTGGTAAACAGAATTGCAGTCACCTTACTTCCCCTGCTTGCATCCCTTCCCTGCCTCCCCCCTGCCCAAAGTGCAGACACCTTGTCTTGGGCTGGAGCCTCTCCAGTTTCCTCTCCCACTCTCCAGGGTCATCGAAAGCTCTATGCATTGGCTGCAGTTCCCCAAATGCACTGGTGCTTTCTGCCACATGCGTGTTGTATTTGTCACTGTCCACTCTGTTCCCTGCTTCTCATTCTGTCAGACAAACTCCCTGGCTTGTTTTATAATTCATCTCAGGTGGCCAACATTGTAATGCAGTGGGTTAACCCGCTGCTTCTGATGCCAGCATTCCGTATGGGTGTACCGGTTGAAGTCCGAGCCACTCTGCTTCCAATCTAGCTCCTTATTAATACACCTGGGAAAGATGCAGATGGTGGCCTAAGTACTTGGGTCCTTAGGGTGGAGTTCCTGGCTCCTGGCTTTGAACTACCCTAGACCCAGTTATAGTAGCCATTTGTCTCTGCCTCTCTCTTACTCTGCCTTTCAGACAAATAAATAAACAAACCATCTAAAAACCCTAGGTTGGCAGTCAACCTGGAGTTCCTGGCATACGCAGTAGCCTGGGCCTCCTCTGTCCCTGGCTCACACTCCTCTTGCTGCCTCCTGCCTCTGCCCTACTGCTAACCAGAACTGACTTCACGTATCCCCAGCTGCCCACACCAGTCTTCCTGATCCCCCAGTGTTTGCTGGAATTCCTTTCTGAAGCCCTTGTGAGCCACCTGTGGGTGTTAACATAGTGGTCCTTCCAACCATTCTTCTTCATGATGTTCCAAGAAGAAGTGACAGGCTTTGGGCCATCCCAGGGCAACCCAAATAAGGCTCAGAGAAGAGGTGGCACTGTGACACTAGAGTTCTAAGCCAGCAGAGCCTGGGGAGGGTGGTAGGATGGGAGGGAAGGGAGGAGGGAGAAGCTTTGTTCCTTTCTCTGCTGCCTGCACAGCAGTGCTGGCTGTCTTCCTGCTCTGGATCTGCATGACTGAGGGCCCAGGAGCTCCCTGCCCTCTCCCCAACCCCAGCAGACTTGGAGGCTTCAGCCTGTGCTCTTTCTAGCCTCCTAGGCCTCTGTCTGCGGGCAAGGAGCTTCAGCATAGTCCACCTAGTTCGTCCTGTTAATGTGAGTAGTGGACAGCAGCGTTCTTAGCTAAAGTCTGTACCCAAATAGTTTCTCACTTAAGGGTGTAGAAGCAACTGATGGAAGGGGATGGCCAGACTGTCGGCCAGCACTCACCTCTCCATCA